>NC_071110.1:19598653-19913846 GCF_024256425.1 Clarias gariepinus
ACAACTAATGGATATTTATGTAAAACATACAAAATAAGTTTGTAAACATTTTTAAACAGCAAAACCTTAAAAATAATAAACAAAAAAGTAGTTTTTTAAGATGTATGCCAAAATGCATGAATGTTGTGGAAATTATCATTCATTTGATTTTTTGCCTTGTTGAGCTGAGAAAACGCGTTTGCTGCGTTCTTAGAGCTGTACGAGCTCAGGAAAGTGGTTTTCGCACACAACTAATGGATATTTATGTAAAACATTCAAAATAAGTTTGTAAACATTTTTAAACAGCAAAATCTTAAAAATAATATACAAAAAAGTTGTTTTTTTAAGATGTATGCCAAAATGCATGAATGTTGTGGAAATGATCATTCATTTGATTTTTTGCCTTTTTGAGCTGAGAAAACGCGTTTGCTGCGTTCTTAGAGCTGTACGAGCTCAGGAAAGTGGTTCTCGCACACAACTAATGGATATTTATGTAAAACATTCAAAATAAGTTTGTAAACATTTTTAAACAGCAAAATCTTAAAAATAATATACAAAAAAGTTGTTTTTTTAAGATGTATGCCAAAATGCATGAATGTTGTGGAAATGATCATTCATTTGATTTTTTGCCTTGTTGAGCTGAGAAAACGCGTTTGCTGCGTTCTTAGAGCTGTACGAGCTCAGGAAAGTGGTTCTCGCACACAACTAATGGATATTTATGTAAAACATTCAAAATAAGTTTGTAAACATTTTTAAACAGCAAAACCTTAAAAATAATAAACAAAAAAGTAGTTTTTGAAGATGTATGCCAAAATGCATGAATGTTGTGGAAATGATCATTCATTAGATTTTCTGCCTTGTTGAGCTGAGAAAACGCGTTTGCTGCGTTCTTAGAGCTGTACAAGCTCAGGAAAGTGGTTTTCTCACACAACTAATGGATATTTATGTAAAACATTCAAAATAAGTTTGTAAACATTTTTAAACAGCAAAACCTTAAAAATAATAAACAAAAAAGTAGTTTTTTAAGATGTATGCCAAAATGCATGAATGTTGTGGAAATGATCATTCATTTGATTTTTTGCCTTGTTGAGCTGAGAAAACGCGTTTGCTGCGTTCTTAGAGCTGTACGAGCTCAGGAAAGTGGTTTTCTCCCACAACTAATGGATATTATGTAAAACATTCAAAATAAGTTTGTAAACATTTTTAAACAGCAAAATCTTAAAAATAATGAACAAAAAAGTTGTTTTTTAACATGTCATTCAAAAAACATGAATGTTGTGGAAATGATCATTCATTAGATTTTCTGCCTTGTTGAGCTGAGAAAACGCGTTTGCTGTGCTTTTAGAGCTGTACGAGCTCAGGAAAGTGGTTTTCTCACACAACTAATGGATATTTATGTAAAACATACAAAATAAGTTTGTAAACATTTTTAAACAGCAAAACCTTAAAAATAATAAACAAAAAAGTAGTTTTTTAAGATGTATGCCAAAATGCATGAATGTTGTGGAAATGATCATTCATTTGATTTTTTGCCTTGTTGAGCTGAGAAAACGCGTTTGCTGCGTTCTTAGAGCTGTACGAGCTCAGGAAAGTGGTTTTCGCACACAACTAATGGATATTTATGTAAAACATTCAAAATAAGTTTGTAAACATTTTTAAACAGCAAAATCTTAAAAATAATATACAAAAAAGTTGTTTTTTTAAGATGTATGCCAAAATGCATGAATGTTGTGGAAATGATCATTCATTTGATTTTTTGCCTTGTTGAGCTGAGAAAACGCGTTTGCTGCGTTCTTAGAGCTGTACGAGCTCAGGAAAGTGGTTCTCGCACACAACTAATGGATATTTATGTAAAACATTCAAAATAAGTTTGTAAACATTTTTAAACAGCAAAACCTTAAAAATAATAAACAAAAAAGTAGTTTTTTAAGATGTATGCCAAAATGCATGAATGTTGTGGAAATGATCATTCATTTGATTTTTTGCCTTGTTGAGCTGAGAAAACGCGTTTGCTGCGTTCTTAGAGCTGTACGAGCTCAGGAAAGTGGTTTTCTCACACAACTAATGGATATTATGTAAAACATTTAAAATAAGTTTGTAAACATTTTTAAACAGCAAAATCTTAAAAATAATGAACAAAAAAGTTGTTTTTTAACATGTCATTCAAAAAACATGAATTTTGTGGAAATGATCATTCATTAGATTTTCTGCCTTGTTGAGCTGAGAAAACGCGTTTGCTGTGCTTTTAGAGCTGTACGAGCTCAGGAAAGTGGTTTTCTCTCACAACTAATGGATATTTATGTAAAACATACAAAATAAGTTTGTAAACATTTTTAAACAGCAAAACCTTAAAAATAATAAACAAAAAAGTAGTTTTTTAAGATGTATGCCAAAATGCATGAATGTTGTGAAAATGATCATTCATTTGATTTTTTGCCTTGTTGAGCTGAGAAAACGCGTTTGCTGCGTTCTTAGAGCTGTACGAGCTCAGGAAAGTGGTTTTCTCACACAACTAATGGATATTATGTAAAACATTCAAAATAAGTTTGTAAACATTTTTAAACAGCAAAATCTTAAAAATAATGAACAAAAAAGTTGTTTTTTAACATGTCATTTAAAAAACATGAATGTTGTGGAAATGATCATTCATTAGATTTTTTGCCTTGTTGAGCTGAGAAAACGCGTTTGCTGCGTTCTTAGAGCTGTAAGAGCTAAGGAAAGCGGCTTTCTCACACAACTAATGAATATTTAGGAAAAACATACAACATATGTTTACAAACATTTTTCAGCATCAAAATGTGAAAAAGAATAACATAAAAGTTGTTTTTTAACACGTTTGCCAAAATGCATGAATGTTTTGGAAATTATCATTTAATTGCTTAGGTATGCAAGGATAAAGCGTTTGCTGCGTTCTTAGCGCTGTACGAGCTCAGGAAAGTGGTTTTCTTTCACAACTAATGCATGTTCATTGTAAAACTTACAAAATGAGTTTATATACAGTTTTTTTGGTCAAAATCATAAAAAGAGTAACAAAAGAAGTTGTTTTTTAACATGTATGCCAAAATGCATGAATGTTTTGGAAATTATCATTTAATTGCTTAGGTATGCAAGGATAAAGCGTTTGCTGCGTTCTAAGCGCTGTACGAGCTCAGGAAAGTGGTTTTCTTTCACAACTAATGCATGTTCATTGTAAAACTTACAAAATGAGTTTATATACAGTTTTTTTGGTCAAAATCATAAAAAGAGTAACAAAAGCAGTTGTTTTTTAACATGTTTGCCAAAATGCATGAATGTTTTGGAAATGATCATTCATTTGATTTTTTGCCTTGTTGAGCTGAGAAAACGCGTTTGCTGCGTTCTTAGAGCTGTACGAGCTCAGGAAAGTGGTTTTCTCACACAACTAATTGATATTATGTAAAACATTCAAAATAAGTTTGTAAACATTTTTAAACAGCAAAATCTTAAAAATAATATACAAAAAAGTTGTTTTTTTAAGATGTATGCCAAAATGCATGAATGTTGTGGAAATGATCATTCATTTGATTTTTTGCCTTGTTGAGCTGAGAAAACGCGTTTGCTGCGTTCTTAGAGCTGTACGAGCTCAGGAAAGTGGTTCTCGCACACAACTAATGGATATTTATGTAAAACATTCAAAATAAGTTTGTAAACATTTTTAAACAGCAAAACCTTAAAAATAATAAACAAAAAAGTAGTTTTTTAAGATGTATGCCAAAATGCATGAATGTTGTGGAAATGATCATTCATTTGATTTTTTGCCTTGTTGAGCTGAGAAAACGCGTTTGCTGCGTTCTTAGAGCTGTACGAGCTCAGGAAAGTGGTTTTCTCACACAACTAATGGATATTATGTAAAACATTTAAAATAAGTTTGTAAACATTTTTAAACAGCAAAATCTTAAAAATAATGAACAAAAAAGTTGTTTCTTAACATGTCATTCAAAAAACATGAATGTTGTGGAAATGATCATTCATTAGATTTTCTGCCTTGTTGAGCTGAGAAAACGCGTTTGCTGTGCTTTTAGAGCTGTACGAGCTCAGGAAAGTGGTTTTCTCACACAACTAATGGATATTTATGTAAAACATACAAAATAAGTTTGTAAACATTTTTAAACAGCAAAACCTTAAAAATAATAAACAAAAAAGTAGTTTTTTAAGATGTATGCCAAAATGCATGAATGTTGTGGAAATGATCATTCATTTGATTTTTTGCCTTGTTGAGCTGAGAAAACGCGTTTGCTGCGTTCTTAGAGCTGTACGAGCTCAGGAAAGTGGTTTTCGCACACAACTAATGGATATTTATGTAAAACATTCAAAATAAGTTTGTAAACATTTTTAAACAGCAAAATCTTAAAAATAATATACAAAAAAGTTGTTTTTTTAAGATGTATGCCAAAATGCATGAATGTTGTGGAAATGATCATTCATTTGATTTTTTGCCTTGTTGAGCTGAGAAAACGCGTTTGCTGCGTTCTTAGAGCTGTACGAGCTCAGGAAAGTGGTTCTCGCACACAACTAATGGATATTTATGTAAAACATTCAAAATAAGTTTGTAAACATTTTTAAACAGCAAAACCTTAAAAATAATAAACAAAAAAGTAGTTTTTTAAGATGTATGCCAAAATGCATGAATGTTGTGGAAATGATCATTCATTTGATTTTTTGCCTTGTTGAGCTGAGAAAATGCGTTTGCTGCGTTCTTAGAGCTGTACGAGCTCAGGAAAGTGGTTTTCTCACACAACTAATGGATATTATGTAAAACATTTAAAATAAGTTTGTAAACATTTTTAAACAGCAAAATCTTAAAAATAATGAACAAAAAAGTTGTTTTTTAACATGTCATTCAAAAAACATGAATGTTGTGGAAATGATCATTCATTAGATTTTCTGCCTTGTTGAGCTGAGAAAACGCGTTTGCTGTGTTTTTAGAGCTGTACGAGCTCAGGAAAGTGGTTTTCTCACACAACTAATGGATATTTATGTAAAACATACAAAATAAGTTTGTAAACATTTTTAAACAGCAAAACCTTAAAAATAATAAACAAAAAAGTAGTTTTTTAAGATGTATGCCAAAATGCATGAATGTTGTGGAAATGATCATTCATTTGATTTTTTGCCTTGTTGAGCTGAGAAAACGCGTTTGCTGCGTTCTTAGAGCTGTACGAGCTCAGGAAAGTGGTTTTCGCACACAACTAATGGATATTTATGTAAAACATTCAAAATAAGTTTGTAAACATTTTTAAACAGCAAAATCTTAAAAATAATATACAAAAAAGTTGTTTTTTTAAGATGTATGCCAAAATGCATGAATGTTGTGGAAATGATCATTCATTTGATTTTTTGCCTTGTTGAGCTGAAAAAACGCGTTTGCTGCGTTCTTAGAGCTGTACGAGCTCAGGAAAGTGGTTCTCGCACACAACTAATGGATATTTATGTAAAACATTCAAAATAAGTTTGTAAACATTTTTAAACAGCAAAATCTTAAAAATAATATACAAAAAAGTTGTTTTTTTAAGATGTATGCCAAAATGCATGAATGTTGTGGAAATGATCATTCATTTGATTTTTTGCCTTGTTGAGCTGAGAAAACGCGTTTGCTGCGTTCTTAGAGCTGTACGAGCTCAGGAAAGTGGTTCTCGCACACAACTAATGGATATTTATGTCAAACATTCAAAATAAGTTTGTAAACATTTTTAAACAGCAAAACCTTAAAAATAATAAACAAAAAAGTAGTTTTTGAAGATGTATGCCAAAATGCATGAATGTTGTGGAAATGATCATTCATTAGATTTTCTGCCTTGTTGAGCTGAGAAAACGCGTTTGCTGCGTTCTTAGAGCTGTACGAGCTCAGGAAAGTGGTTTTCTCACACAACTAATGGATATTTATGTAAAACATTCAAAATAAGTTTGTAAACATTTTTAAACAGCAAAACCTTAAAAATAATAAACAAAAAAGTAGTTTTTTAAGATGTATGCCAAAATGCATGAATGTTGTGAAAATGATCATTCATTTGATTTTTTGCCTTGTTGAGCTGAGAAAACGCGTTTGCTGCGTTCTTAGAGCTGTACGAGCTCAGGAAAGTGGTTTTCTCACACAACTAATGGATATTATGTAAAACATTCAAAATAAGTTTGTAAACATTTTTAAACAGCAAAATCTTAAAAATAATGAACAAAAAAGTTGTTTTTTAACATGTCATTCAAAAAACATGAATGTTGTGGAAATGATCATTCATTAGATTTTCTGCCTTGTTGAGCTGAGAAAACGCGTTTGCTGTGTTTTTAGAGCTGTACGAGCTCAGGAAAGTGGTTTTCTCACACAACTAATGGATATTTATGTAAAACATACAAAATAAGTTTGTAAACATTTTTAAACAGCAAAACCTTAAAAATAATAAACAAAAAAGTAGTTTTTGAAGATGTATGCCAAAATGCATGAATGTTGTGGAAATGATCATTCATTAGATTTTCTGCCTTGTTGAGCTGAGAAAACGCGTTTGCTGCGTTCTTAGAGCTGTACGAGCTCAGGAAAGTGGTTTTCTCACACAACTAATGGATATTTATGTAAAACATTCAAAATAAGTTTGTAAACATTTTTAAACAGCAAAACCTTAAAAATAATAAACAAAAAAGTAGTTTTTGAAGATGTATGCCAAAATGCATGAATGTTGTGGAAATGATCATTCATTAGATTTTCTGCCTTGTTGAGCTGAGAAAACGCGTTTGCTGCGTTCTTAGAGCTGTACGAGCTCAGGAAAGTGGTTTTCTCACACAACTAATGGATATTATGTAAAACATTCAAAATAAGTTTGTAAACATTTTTAAACAGCAAAATCTTAAAAATAATGAACAAAAAAGTTGTTTTTTAACATGTCATTTAAAAAACATGAATGTTGTGGAAATGATCATTCATTAGATTTTTTGCCTTGTTGAGCTGAGAAAACGCGTTTGCTGCGTTCTTAGAGCTGTAAGAGCTAAGGAAAGCGGCTTTCTCACACAACTAATGAATATTTAGGAAAAACATACAACATATGTTTACAAACATTTTTCAGCATCAAAATGTGAAAAAGAATAACATAAAAGTTGTTTTTTAACACGTTTGCCAAAATGCATGAATGTTTTGGAAATTATCATTTAATTGCTTAGGTATGCAAGGATAAAGCGTTTGCTGCGTTCTTAGCGCTGTACGAGCTCAGGAAAGTGGTTTTCTTTCACAACTAATGCATGTTCATTGTAAAACTTACAAAATGAGTTTATATACAGTTTTTTTGGTCAAAATCATAAAAAGAGTAACAAAAGAAGTTGTTTTTTAACATGTATGCCAAAATGCATGAATGTTTTGGAAATTATCATTTAATTGCTTAGGTATGCAAGGATAAAGCGTTTGCTGCGTTCTAAGCGCTGTACGAGCTCAGGAAAGTGGTTTTCTTTCACAACTAATGCATGTTCATTGTAAAACTTACAAAATGAGTTTATATACAGTTTTTTTGGTCAAAATCATAAAAAGAGTAACAAAAGCAGTTGTTTTTTAACATGTTTGCCAAAATGCATGAATGTTTTGGAAATGATCATTCATTTGATTTTTTGCCTTGTTGAGCTGAGAAAACGCGTTTGCTGCGTTCTTAGAGCTGTACGAGCTCAGGAAAGTGGTTTTCTCACACAACTAATTGATATTATGTAAAACATTCAAAATAAGTTTGTAAACATTTTTAAACAGCAAAATCTTAAAAATAATATACAAAAAAGTTGTTTTTTTAAGATGTATGCCAAAATGCATGAATGTTGTGGAAATGATCATTCATTTGATTTTTTGCCTTGTTGAGCTGAGAAAACGCGTTTGCTGCGTTCTTAGAGCTGTACGAGCTCAGGAAAGTGGTTCTCGCACACAACTAATGGATATTTATGTAAAACATTCAAAATAAGTTTGTAAACATTTTTAAACAGCAAAACCTTAAAAATAATAAACAAAAAAGTAGTTTTTTAAGATGTATGCCAAAATGCATGAATGTTGTGGAAATGATCATTCATTTGATTTTTTGCCTTGTTGAGCTGAGAAAACGCGTTTGCTGCGTTCTTAGAGCTGTACGAGCTCAGGAAAGTGGTTTTCTCACACAACTAATGGATATTATGTAAAACATTTAAAATAAGTTTGTAAACATTTTTAAACAGCAAAATCTTAAAAATAATGAACAAAAAAGTTGTTTTTTAACATGTCATTCAAAAAACATGAATGTTGTGGAAATGATCATTCATTAGATTTTCTGCCTTGTTGAGCTGAGAAAACGCGTTTGCTGTGCTTTTAGAGCTGTACGAGCTCAGGAAAGTGGTTTTCTCACACAACTAATGGATATTTATGTAAAACATACAAAATAAGTTTGTAAACATTTTTAAACAGCAAAACCTTAAAAATAATAAACAAAAAAGTAGTTTTTTAAGATGTATGCCAAAATGCATGAATGTTGTGGAAATGATCATTCATTTGATTTTTTGCCTTGTTGAGCTGAGAAAACGCGTTTGCTGCGTTCTTAGAGCTGTACGAGCTCAGGAAAGTGGTTTTCGCACACAACTAATGGATATTTATGTAAAACATTCAAAATAAGTTTGTAAACATTTTTAAACAGCAAAATCTTAAAAATAATATACAAAAAAGTTGTTTTTTTAAGATGTATGCCAAAATGCATGAATGTTGTGGAAATGATCATTCATTTGATTTTTTGCCTTGTTGAGCTGAGAAAACGCGTTTGCTGCGTTCTTAGAGCTGTACGAGCTCAGGAAAGTGGTTCTCGCACACAACTAATGGATATTTATGTAAAACATTCAAAATAAGTTTGTAAACATTTTTAAACAGCAAAACCTTAAAAATAATAAACAAAAAAGTAGTTTTTTAAGATGTATGCCAAAATGCATGAATGTTGTGGAAATGATCATTCATTTGATTTTTTGCCTTGTTGAGCTGAGAAAATGCGTTTGCTGCGTTCTTAGAGCTGTACGAGCTCAGGAAAGTGGTTTTCTCACACAACTAATGGATATTATGTAAAACATTTAAAATAAGTTTGTAAACATTTTTAAACAGCAAAATCTTAAAAATAATGAACAAAAAAGTTGTTTTTTAACATGTCATTCAAAAAACATGAATGTTGTGGAAATGATCATTCATTAGATTTTCTGCCTTGTTGAGCTGAGAAAACGCGTTTGCTGTGTTTTTAGAGCTGTACGAGCTCAGGAAAGTGGTTTTCTCACACAACTAATGGATATTTATGTAAAACATACAAAATAAGTTTGTAAACATTTTTAAACAGCAAAACCTTAAAAATAATAAACAAAAAAGTAGTTTTTTAAGATGTATGCCAAAATGCATGAATGTTGTGGAAATGATCATTCATTTGATTTTTTGCCTTGTTGAGCTGAGAAAACGCGTTTGCTGCGTTCTTAGAGCTGTACGAGCTCAGGAAAGTGGTTTTCGCACACAACTAATGGATATTTATGTAAAACATTCAAAATAAGTTTGTAAACATTTTTAAACAGCAAAATCTTAAAAATAATATACAAAAAAGTTGTTTTTTTAAGATGTATGCCAAAATGCATGAATGTTGTGGAAATGATCATTCATTTGATTTTTTGCCTTGTTGAGCTGAAAAAACGCGTTTGCTGCGTTCTTAGAGCTGTACGAGCTCAGGAAAGTGGTTCTCGCACACAACTAATGGATATTTATGTAAAACATTCAAAATAAGTTTGTAAACATTTTTAAACAGCAAAATCTTAAAAATAATATACAAAAAAGTTGTTTTTTTAAGATGTATGCCAAAATGCATGAATGTTGTGGAAATGATCATTCATTTGATTTTTTGCCTTGTTGAGCTGAGAAAACGCGTTTGCTGCGTTCTTAGAGCTGTACGAGCTCAGGAAAGTGGTTCTCGCACACAACTAATGGATATTTATGTCAAACATTCAAAATAAGTTTGTAAACATTTTTAAACAGCAAAACCTTAAAAATAATAAACAAAAAAGTAGTTTTTGAAGATGTATGCCAAAATGCATGAATGTTGTGGAAATGATCATTCATTAGATTTTCTGCCTTGTTGAGCTGAGAAAACGCGTTTGCTGCGTTCTTAGAGCTGTACGAGCTCAGGAAAGTGGTTTTCTCACACAACTAATGGATATTTATGTAAAACATTCAAAATAAGTTTGTAAACATTTTTAAACAGCAAAACCTTAAAAATAATAAACAAAAAAGTAGTTTTTTAAGATGTATGCCAAAATGCATGAATGTTGTGAAAATGATCATTCATTTGATTTTTTGCCTTGTTGAGCTGAGAAAACGCGTTTGCTGCGTTCTTAGAGCTGTACGAGCTCAGGAAAGTGGTTTTCTCACACAACTAATGGATATTATGTAAAACATTCAAAATAAGTTTGTAAACATTTTTAAACAGCAAAATCTTAAAAATAATGAACAAAAAAGTTGTTTTTTAACATGTCATTCAAAAAACATGAATGTTGTGGAAATGATCATTCATTAGATTTTCTGCCTTGTTGAGCTGAGAAAACGCGTTTGCTGTGTTTTTAGAGCTGTACGAGCTCAGGAAAGTGGTTTTCTCACACAACTAATGGATATTTATGTAAAACATACAAAATAAGTTTGTAAACATTTTTAAACAGCAAAACCTTAAAAATAATAAACAAAAAAGTAGTTTTTGAAGATGTATGCCAAAATGCATGAATGTTGTGGAAATGATCATTCATTAGATTTTCTGCCTTGTTGAGCTGAGAAAACGCGTTTGCTGCGTTCTTAGAGCTGTACGAGCTCAGGAAAGTGGTTTTCTCACACAACTAATGGATATTTATGTAAAACATTCAAAATAAGTTTGTAAACATTTTTAAACAGCAAAACCTTAAAAATAATAAACAAAAAAGTAGTTTTTGAAGATGTATGCCAAAATGCATGAATGTTGTGGAAATGATCATTCATTAGATTTTCTGCCTTGTTGAGCTGAGAAAACGCGTTTGCTGCGTTCTTAGAGCTGTACGAGCTCAGGAAAGTGGTTTTCTCACACAACTAATGGATATTATGTAAAACATTCAAAATAAGTTTGTAAACATTTTTAAACAGCAAAATCTTAAAAATAATGAACAAAAAAGTTGTTTTTTTAACATGTCATTTAAAAAACATGAATGTTGTGGAAATGATCATTCATTAGATTTTTTGCCTTGTTGAGCTGAGAAAACGCGTTTGCTGCGTTCTTAGAGCTGTAAGAGCTAAGGAAAGCGGCTTTCTCACACAACTAATGAATATTTAGGAAAAACATACAACATATGTTTACAAACATTTTTCAGCATCAAAATGTGAAAAAGAATAACATAAAAGTTGTTTTTTAACACGTTTGCCAAAATGCATGAATGTTTTGGAAATTATCATTTAATTGCTTAGGTATGCAAGGATAAAGCGTTTGCTGCGTTCTTAGCGCTGTACGAGCTCAGGAAAGTGGTTTTCTTTCACAACTAATGCATGTTCATTGTAAAACTTACAAAATGAGTTTATATACAGTTTTTTTGGTCAAAATCATAAAAAGAGTAACAAAAGAAGTTGTTTTTTAACATGTATGCCAAAATGCATGAATGTTTTGGAAATTATCATTTAATTGCTTAGGTATGCAAGGATAAAGCGTTTGCTGCGTTCTAAGCGCTGTACGAGCTCAGGAAAGTGGTTTTCTTTCACAACTAATGCATGTTCATTGTAAAACTTACAAAATGAGTTTATATACAGTTTTTTTGGTCAAAATCATAAAAAGAGTAACAAAAGCAGTTGTTTTTTAACATGTTTGCCAAAATGCATGAATGTTTTGGAAATTATCATTTAATTGCTTAGGTATGCAAGGATAAAGCGTTTGCTGCGTTCTAAGCCCTGTACGAGCTCAGGAATGTGGTTTTCTTTCACAACTAATGCATGTTCATTGTAAAACTTACAAAATGAGTTTATATACAGTTTTTATGTTAAAAACCATAAGAAGAGTAACAAAACAAGTTGTTATTTAAACATGTTTGCCAAATTGCATGAATGTTTTGGAAAAATGTTTTGGAATGTTTTGGATTGTGTTTTCTCAAACAACTAATGAATAGTTAGGAAAAACATACAAGATATGTTTACAAACATTTTTCAGCATCAAAGTGTGAAAAAGAATAACATAAAAGTTGTTTTTTAACATGTATGCCAAAATACATGAATGTTTTGGAAGTGATCATTTAATTGCTTAGATATGGTGAGATAAAGCGTTTGCTGCGTTCTAAGCGCTGTACGAGCTCAGGAAAGTGGTTTTCTTTCACAACTAATGCATGTTCATTGTAAAACTTACAAAATGAGTTTATATACAGTTTTTTTGGTCAAAATCATAAAAAGAGTAACAAAAGAAGTTCTTTTTTAACATGTTTGCCAAAATGCATGAATGTTTTGGAAATTATCATTTAATTGCTTAGGTATGCAAGGATAAAGCGTTTGCTGCGTTCTAAGCGCTGTACGAGCTCAGGAAAGTGGTTTTCTTTCACAACTAATGCATGTTCATTGTAAAACTTACAAAATGAGTTTATATACAGTTTTTTTGGTCAAAATCATAAAAAGAGTAACAAAAGAAGTTGTTTTTTAACATGTTTGCCAAAATGCATGAATGTTTTGGAAATTATCATTTAATTGCTTAGGTATGCAAGGATAAAGCGTTTGCTGCGTTCTAAGTGCTGTACGAGCTCAGGAAAGTGGTTTTCTTACACAACTAATGCATGTTCATTGTAAAACTTACAAAATGAGTTTATATACAGTTTTTATGGAAAAAAACATAAGAAGAGTAACACAACAAGTTGTTATTTAAATATGTTTGCCAAATTGCATGAATGTTTTGGAAAAATGTTTTAGAATGTTTTGGATTGTGTTTTCTCACACAACTAATGAATAGTTAGGAAAAACATACAAAATATGTTTACAAACATTTTTCAGCATCAAAGTGTGAAAAAGAATAACATAAAAGTTGTTTTTCAACATGTATGCCAAAATGCATGAACATTTAGGAAATTAACATTTATTTTATTCTTTTTGCTTAGGTATGGTGAGATAAAGCGTTTGCTGCGTTCTAAGTGCTGTACGAGCTAAGGAAAGCGGCTTTCTCACACAACTAATGAATATTTAGGAAAAACATACAACATATGTTTACAAACATTTTTCAGCATCAAAATGTGAAAAAGAATAACATAAAAGTTGTTTTTTAACATGTTTGCCAAAATGCATGAATGTTTTGGAAATTATCATTTAATTGCTTAGGTATGCAAGGATAAAGCGTTTGCTGCGTTCTTAGCGCTGTACGAGCTCAGGAAAGTGGTCTTCTTACACAACTAATGCATGTTCATTGTAAAACTTACAAAATGAGTTTATTTACAGTTTTTATGGAAAAAAACATAAGAAGATAAACACAAGAAGTTGCTATTTAAACATGTTTGCCAAATTGCATGAATGTTTTGGAAAAATGTTTTGGAATGTTTTGGATTGTGTTTTCTCACACAACTAATGAATAGTTAGGAAAAACATACAAGATAGGTTTACAAACATTTTTCAGCATCAAAATGTGAAAAACAATAACCTCAAAGTTGCTTTTCAACATGTATGCCAAAATGCATGAACGTTTTGGAAATTAACATTTATTTTATTCTTTTTGCTTAGGTATGGTGAGATAAAGCGTTTACTGCGTTTTAAGTGCTGTACGAGCTCAGGAAAGTGGTTTTCTTTCACAACTAATGCATGTTCATTGTAAAACTTACAAAATGAGTTTATATACAGTTTTTATGGAAAAAAAACATAAGAAGAGTGACACAACAAGTTGTTATTTAAACATGTTTGCCAAATTGCATGAATGTTTTGGAAAAATGTTTTGGAATGTTTTGGATTGTGTTTTCCCACACAACTAATGAATAGTTAGGAAAAACATTCAAGATATGTTTACAAACATTTTTCAGCATCAAAATGTGAAAAAGAATAACCTAAAAGTTGTTTTTCAACATGTATGCCAAAATGCATGAACGTTTTGGAAATTAACATTTATTTTATTCTTTTTGCTTAGGTATGGTGAGATAAAGCGTTTGCTGCGTTCTAAGTGCTGTACGAGCTCAGGAAAGTGGTTTTCTTACACAACTAATGCATGTTCATTGTAAAACTTACAAAATGAGTTTATATACAGTTTTTATGGAAAAAAACATAAGAAGAGTAACACAACAAGTTGTTATTTAAACATGTTTGCCAAATTGCATGAATGTTTTGGAAAAATGTTTTGGAATGTTTTGGATTGTGTTTTCTCACACAAATAATGGATAGTTAGGAAAAACATACAAGATATGTTTACAAACATTTTTCAGCATCAAAATGTGAAAAAGAATAACATTAAAAGTTGTTTTTCAACATGTATGCCAAAATGCATGAAACTTTTGGAAGTGATCATTTAATTGCTTAGATATGGTGAGATTAAGCGTTTGCTGCGTTCTAAGCGCTGTACGAGCTCAGGAAAGTAGTCTTTTTACACAACCAATGCTTGTTCATTGTAAAACTTACAAAATGAGTTTATATACAGTTTTATTTGGTCAAAACCATAAGAAGAGTAACAATACAAGATGTTTTTCAACATGTATGCCAAAATGCATGAATGTTTTGGAAGTGATCATTTAATTGCTTAGATATGGTGAGATAAAGCGTTTGCTGCGTTCTAAGCGCTGTACGAGCTCAGCAAAGTGGTTTTCTTACACAAATAATGCATGTTCATTGTAAAACTTACAAAATAAGTTTATATACAGTTTTTATGTTAAAAACCATAAGAAGAGTAACAAAACAAGTTGTTTTTTACCATGTTTGCCAAAATGCATGAATGTTTTGGAAGTGATCATTTAGATGCTTAGGTATGTATGGATGAAGCGTTTGCTGCGTTCTTAGCTATGAACGAGCTAAGGAAAGCGGTTTTCTCACACAACTAATGAATATTTAGGAGAAACATACAAAATATGTATACAAAAATTTTTCAGCATCAAAGTGTAAAAAAGAATAACAAAAAAATGGTTTTGCCACATGTAAGCCAAAATGCATAAATGTTTTGGAAATTATCATTTAATTGATTATTCGCTTAGTTTATGCCAGGGTAAAGCGTTTGTTTATTTATTTGATTTGTTTTGATTAGGTAGGTGAGATAAAGTGTTTGCTGGTTCTTAGCGCTGTACAAGCTTAGGAAAGTGGTTTTCTCACACAACTACTGAATAGTTATGTAAAACATACAAAATGAGTTCATATACAGTTTTGATGGTCAAAACCATAGAAAGAATAACGAAAAAGTAGTTTCTCATCATGTTTGCCAAAATGCATGAATGTTTTGGAAATGATCATTTATTTGCTTAGGTATGCATAGTTAAAGCGTTTTCTGCGTTCTTAGCTATGTACGAGCTCAGGAAAATGGTTTTCTCATGCAAATAATGCATGGCCATTGTAAAACATACAAAACGAGTTTATATACAGTTTTTATGGTTAAAACCATGAAAATAACAGCATATAAATAACAGTTTTTCAACATGTAAAACTGCAAAATGTTTTAAAAATGATCAATTATTTGTTTTTGTTTTTTTTCCTTAGGTATGGTGAGATAAAGCGTTTGCTACGTTCTCACTGTACGAGCTCAGGAAAGTGTTTTTTTCGCACATCTTATGCATAGTTATGTAAAGCATATGAACTATTTTATGTAATATTTTTCAGCATCAAAGTATGAAAAAGATCAACAGTTCTCATTCATAATATAACATCATAATTATAAATGCTTTTTAATTTGTTTGCCAAAATGCATGAATGTGTTGGAAATTAACATTCCTTTTACCTTTAGCCTGCTGATGTTGAGATAAAACGTATGCATTGCTATTTTCATCAAAATGTGAAAATGAATAACAAAAAAATTGTTTTTCAACATTTATGCTAGATTTCATTATTTTGACTTTTTGGCTACTGATGCTGAAATTATAATGCTGATGCTGAAATAATGCATATAATGAATGACGAATTCTAAAAGATAAAAGATTTTTAAAAGTCTAAAGATTTTTAGCATGCATTGAATTAAAAAATATTTGGTTTGTGAACATGGAACAAAGAATTTTCAATTGAATTTCTAGTAATTTAAACATGTTTATAAAATTTTTATTACTGTTTAATGTGCCATCAAATTTGTTGTGACAAATTGTCAACAAAGTAAAAAAGAATGTTCAAAAATGTAAATTCTTTAATGCTTTAATCTAAAGTATAATGAAATAGAGTGAAAGAACATCATTTAAAGCACTAATATCGATTTTTTTTAAATAATAATAATTATAATTTTATATGATTGGTAAACGGATGCACAAAGCATGCGAGTTCTACACATTGTTCAAGCTCAGAATCCCAGAGATTTTGCAACACTTGTACATCGTTAAGTAAAATAAAGTTACAATTTCTAGGTTAGGCTTTCACATGCGGGTCAAATAAAAATCATGGGTCTTTAGCTTGTTATTTGCTTTATGTGTGGTACCAAGCTCAAATTGGATTTTCTTTTCATTTTAACCATATAAAGTTTAGTACACAGTGAAACGAAAACACTTTCCTCCAGGACCAAGGTCCTACATCCAACATAAATTAACAACATAAATGAACAAAAACTAACTAGCTTACTAAGCATCCTAATTAGCTAACTGACTGAGACAATTTTTACGTTAACAGAAAACTAAATTCTATACTATAAAAAACGGACAAAATAAAGTGCTCATGCAAATAGTGACAAAGAGTGACAAAGTCACAATGCAACAAAGGGACTCATTTCAAAACCTTTAAATGTTGACATAGTGATGTAATGAGTTGAGGTAGTGGGGGAAGAAACAGTAAACAGGACACATTCCTTTGAAGTAGCAGCAAAGATCAAATAGGCTTGTGCAAATGACAAGTAATGGATATTATGCAAAAGTGCAATTACAGATTGGTGTGAAAACTTTTTAAATGTTGATCAGTGTGATTGCAAATGTGTCGTATATCAGTTCAGACTCAATGATTTGAGGTAGTTGAGTTATCTGAGTTATTGTGTGTGTGTGTGTGTGTGTGTCTGTGTCTGTGTCTGGTGTGTGTGTGTTCACAAAGTGAACTCCTCCAATGAAGTAAGTTGCAACCTTCTTAAACTGAGTTCTCAAAACTGTCCTGAAAAGCAAAGATGGCTTCAATTGGTCGGTTTTCACCTGCTTCAGAACCAGGTGTCCCTGAATCATCAGCCTTTCACATGTAGGCAGACATAATAGACATCATAGATTTATCATGCTAGGCTACAGTATGTAATTCCTGGAACTCCGAGTCTGGCTGACTCAGCTTACCACTCTTGTCTGCTACAATCTTTGCTAGGAGCCGCAAAGAATGAAAAGCAACCAGGAATGTAAAGCACACGGAAAAGGCTGAAGGGCAGTATGATGTACTAGGTGGTGAGCGTTCCGTGGAAGGCCGCAGAACGTTTGATGAAATGCGTGGGTTACTTGTGACATCTTGTCAAGCAGATAGAGTCATAGGTTCTGAGCTATCTGAACCACCCACAACCCCCTTTCCCAGTGTTTCACAAACAGGTGTACATTTACATTTACATTTACATTTAGGCATTTGGCAGACGCTTTTATCCAGAAACAAAAAGTGCTTTAAAGTTTACATATCGAAGATATTCTCAAAGAGGTAGGGCAAAACTGCCACCTCCACAAAGAACCTAGGTTTGCATGATCAATCTGCTCCCTGCAGCCAATTTGGCCACCGTCTACCCATGTTACCAGAGCAAGAGCCCAGGGCCCAGAGCCTCACCCAGAATAATGCGTCTGGAAGTTCCCCAAGAACCTCCTGCCGAAGGTGGAAGCCAAGAAGTACATCTGGCAATTTAAGATACAACAATTAATTTTAGTTGCGTACCAGCGGTCACGCACTGGTTTATGAAGATAATCCCCAGCTCAAGCTTGCTCAAGGCAGTCCTGTGCAGCACTCTGGAGGGTACATTGCCACCGATATCATGATGGTGCTTTCGCATGCACAGTCAGGCGAGGAACACTTCGTGGGTCTCAAGCCGGCAGATACTATACCACGGTCTGGTAGTCCATCAAGAAGCTCTTGCAGAAGATGAAAGCCAAGAAGTTGGCCCTGCAGCTTTGAAAATAAGAAAAGAAATATAGTTGCAATTAACGATGAGCAGGCACAAGCACCAGTGCCATCGGCATCAGGCGCACCGCACAACCAGTGTGCCTTTTGAAAATGTCAAAGTTGGACATGTCTTTCCTGACATTGCTAATGATTGCTTGATGACGACTGTAATGGTGGAGGTGTTTGGGACTATCATCATTTTTGTATGAGGTGTAGGGTGTGTGTAGGATGTGTACTGTGTGTGTGTGTGTGTGTGTGTGTGTGCAGGATGTGTGTACTTTTTGTGTAGAATAAGTAGTTTCTGTGTCTGTTTCAAGAGGCAGTGGTGAGGTCGACTGCTCTGACCCCTTTTTCTTTGTTTTTGTTTTTTTAGTGATCTAAAACCACCATTGAGTTTATTAGGTATAATAGAGACACTCTTGTTTCTATTGGTATACAATGTACTCACAATTCGAAGTTTTTAACTCTGGATCCAAGCTGGCAGAGTGAGATCCTGAGGGAGAACAAAGGATGCGGAGCGAAGCGGCGGCCCCAAGGGAAACGAGCCGGCGTCAGAAACAAGGTGAGCCCGTGCACACAGCACACCTCTGCCTAGCATCCTGCTCGCCAACGTCCAGTCACTGGAGAACAAACTCGATGACCTCAGGGCCAGGGTAAAGTTCCAGAGAGACATTCGAGACTACAATCTCCTCTGCTTCACCAAGACATGGCTGAACCCAGCGGTGCCGGACCACACCATTCAGCCGGCCGAGTTCTTCTTGGTTCACCGCATGGACAGGACAACATGGTGAACAACAGCTGGTGCAACACCGCAAGCATTGTGCCTCTCACACGCTTCTGCACACCCAACCTGGAACTACTGTCCATCATGTGTCGTCCTTTGTACCTTCCTTGGGAGGAAGACAGACATTTCACTGGACCCATTCCAGTTTACATACCACCCGAACCGCTCATCTCCTCCATACATCTCTCACTCATCTGGACACTTGAAGGGGGAATTATGTCAAAATGTTTTCCAACGACTACAGCTCATGACTTAATACCATAATTTCCTCCACACTCACCACCAAGCTGGAGCACCGGGGACTCAGCTCATCTATGAGTCAGTGGATCTCAATTTTCCTAACTGGCAGAGCACAGGCAGTAAGGATGGGCGGACATGTCTCAGCCTCCCTCACTCTCAGCACTGGAGTCCCCCAGGTTTGTGTGAGACAATGAGACGGCCTACCTAGTGGAGATTGGAAATGTGGAGAAATAGTGCCAGAGGAACAATCTCCTCCTGAACGTCAGCAAGACAAAGGTGTTGATAGTGGACTTTAGTACAAAGCAGAAGAGAAACTACCAGACCCCTGTCATCAACAGGAGCCCTCGACAGAGGGTCGTGCGATCAGCTGAGCGCATCATCCGCACCGAGCTCCCTGACCTGCACTCAATCTACAGCAAGCGGTGCTGGACCAAGGCCAGGAAGATTGTGAAGGTCCCCAGCCACCCCAAAAATGCAATGTTCTGTCTGTTGAAGAGATGGCATGAGAAACCCAAGCATTTTATGTGCACACAGAGTTTGAGTGTGTGTCTCATAGGTGTGCACATGCATGTAGTTGTTTGAGCAGTTAGTAACATATATGTATGTGTAACAGTTTCATATATTTGTATGCTAGTGTTTCATGTATGTGCATGAATGAAGTTTGATTTAAGCTGTATATGGAGCCTTATACATTTTTTTTAAATATTGAAAAAAAGCTCAGATGTGTAGTAATATCAGAGGGGAAACAGTGTCGGCACACAATGAAGAGATGCATCAAGGTATACCATAAAAATCACCCAGTTTTGCAGCGTCTCTGTGGTAATTATGATAACATAATTATGTTCTAATGTATTTCATTTTATTTTACAGTTAAACCAATGCCAAAATGATTAATCTAATAGGTTACCAAATGATTGTGACCTATAGGAGCTACAAAAGTCCAAGTGTGTAAATTCATATAAAAAAAAGTTTTAAACACTGTCCATACTGCCTTTATTGTTTTGTAGTTACAAAAACATGGAAATGCAGCAGTTGTTGTGACAGTTAAAAAGAAATACAATTAACTGAAAATATCAGATGAAAAAATACATTTTAAAATGTTACATTAACATTATATGTTATATGTTATGAATAATAAAACCCTTAAAAATGGGTTTGGACTAGAATAGATTGACAGTTGGGATAATTAATAATAATCTTATTATTAAAATTTTACATATTCATTGACTAATGAGGATTTCCTCACTGTTCTACATGTCGAACTGAGAGTAGAAGCTATTTAGAGCATCTGGAAAGGACAGGCAGGTGATGATGTCTTGTAGTTGGTAATGGGTTGTAGTTCTGCCACATGTGCCGTATGTCACCGCTGTCCCTGAAGTGGTTGAGGATTCTGGGTGTGAGTGCACTTCGCCTCTCTGCCCCTTGCTGTTCTTAGGGCCACTTTGCCCCCTGCTCTGATGGCGAAGTGCACCCAGCCCCCCATCAGTAATCCACAGTTTCTGGTTGGTTGTGAGATTATGTTCATTCTGCATTTTCCCAGAGCAAGAGACCAAGACCCAGACCCTTACCCATGACAGTGGGTCTGGAAGTTCCCAAGAACCGTCCCCTGAAGGTGGAAGCCAAGAAGTACATCGAGCCATTTAAGATGCAACAAGGGTTCATTTTGGTTGTGTACCACCGCACACTCTCTGGTTGATGAAGATAAACCCCACCTCAAGCTGACCTGTGCAGCACTCTGGTCTCGTGGTCTCTTGCTCATCGCCACCAACATTTGTAGGGAAAATTTGTAGGGATTCCCGAAGGAGTTGAAGCAGGAAATCCAGCTCAATTCATCAAAGATCTGCTACTGAAGTGGAGATTGTCGAAAAACACCAAATTCCTGAGTGTCCACCTGGAGAAGGACCTCAACTGGTCCCTCAACACCAGCTCCCTGCACAAGACTGAGAAAGGCCCAGCTTCCACCACCGATTCTGACCACCTTCCATAGAGGGACTATCGAGAGCATACTGAGCGGCTGCATCACGGTCTGGTTTGGGAATTGTGCCATATCGGACCACAAAACCCTACAGCGGATAGTGAGGACAGCGGAGAAGATCATCGAGGTCTCTCTTGCCTTTATTGAAGACATCTACACCACACGCTGCATCCGCAAAGCCACCAGCATTGTGGCTGATCGGACACACCCCTCTCACACACACTTTACACTCTTGCCATCTGGAAAAAGGTACCGAAGCATTCGAGCACACACATCCAGACTGTGCAACAGCTTTTTTCCACAAGCCATCCGTCTTCTCAACAAAAAGAGACTGAACCGAAAACACACACACACACACACACACACACATACACACTACAACATTATCACTCAGCTTAACTCAACTACATCAAAACATCAATACATCAAAACTTTGAGATTGGACTGACAAATCAACACAAGCGCAGACACACTGACCTACACCACCAAACTATCGTACACACAAATCTGTAAATGCTTCACTGTTTATCTCTTTCTTTCACAATATTCATTACTTTTTGCACTAATTTCTCAATTCTTGCTGCTATGTTTACTACCTCAACACCATATTTTATGTTCTGATATGTCGTTGTTGCACTGTTACTTTGTTGTTGCACATTTGCACGTGCACTTTATGTTGTCTCTTGTCTGTAAAACCTGTAGATAGTCTTCCTTAGTTAGTTAGTTGTATTTAGTTTTTGTTGTAATTTATGTTAGGACTATCTGTCTTGTCTCTGCTAGCCAGCTAACTAGACCTCTTAGTTAGCTAGTTTAGCTTCTCTGTTAATTTATGTTGTAAGTTTATATTGCATGTAGCACCTTGGTCCTGGAGGACGTTGTTTCGTTTCACTGTGTACTAACTGTATATGGTTGAAGT
The DNA here is from genome assembly GCF_024256425.1 of Clarias gariepinus. Classification (NCBI taxonomy): domain Eukaryota; kingdom Metazoa; phylum Chordata; class Actinopteri; order Siluriformes; family Clariidae; genus Clarias; species Clarias gariepinus. The sequence goes on from NC_071110.1 coordinate 19,620,747, forward strand.
GACAATAAAGCCTACTTGAACTTAAACTTGAACTTGATGTAAGTCTAGAGGTCGGCAAACTTCGAGCTGTGTTCAACCTACTGAAAGCTGCGAGCCGCGAGGATAAGTTACAGCTTGTTTTATCCGGCTAGACTGACGATTACGGTGAATGGGATTAGATACACGTTTGAAAGTCCCGGTGAAGCTAAGAAATTTCTGAAGGAGAAATCTCAAACTAAAATGGACGAGATGTGAGAGATTGGAGTAACTCTTTAAGCGAAAGTGCGATGTCCGTCATAATTTTCAGTATGCACGGACAGACGCAAAAATAAACTAGAATTTAGATAAATTTTAGAGTTCACCAAATTTATCTGGTAAATAAATGTCATTTAAAAAAATGGAAATTGGAGCTAAGTGGTAAGTTTACTAGCCTATTTTGTTGATGTAATGGGTAAAAAGGCTTTTCTAAATTTGCTCCGTTTTTTCTGTGATTTTCAACCAGATAAATGTGAAAGGAGCCTTTGTTCAATTTGTTCTGTTTTTTTTAGTGGTTAAGAAAAAGAAATTGGCACTCACTCCCCTCTTCACCTCCTAATATTTTATGCTTTTATTTATTTTTATTTATTAACTTCTCTCGTTCTTCTTTTTTCCACTTTAAATGCTGCTTTCTATATCATTTCTCAAGCTTCTGATCATGACCAGTAGGATAACAAATTCTGCCAAAACAAAATGTGTTCCGTTTGTCTCATGGAATTGCAAAGGGCTTAATGGGGCTGTAAAGCGGGGAAATGTATTAGCTCATCTAGAGAGACTAGAACCTGATATTGCATTTCTACAAGAAACACATATACGGAACCAAGATCAGGGCCAATTTAGGGGAAAATGGGTTAAGCAAATCTTTAATTTTTCTACAATTTACCGCAACAAAAGTTATTTCTGAATCCAATGTTATGTTATAGTAGCAGGAAAACTTTACAATATATCAATACTGGTAGTAAATGTATATGCTCCCAACATAGATGATGAACGATTTATATCTTCTTCTACACACCAAATTATAATAGGAGGGGATTTTAACTTTGTGATGAATCTTAGACAGATCATGAAGTAGAATTATACCCCTACGCAAGTCAGCCAAAACGCTGCAAACATTTATGAAAACTTTTAAAATAACAGATCCCTGGAGATTCGCCTTTCCAAATCAACGAAAATATTTCTTTTTTTCACCGGTTCATCACACTTTTTCTAGGATAGATTATTTTTTGATAGATTATAAACTTTTATCAGCAGTTACATATTGTGATTATGAGGCATTGATATTATCTAACCATAGGCCCTTAGTTCTTAAAATATTATTTGAAACCAAACAAGACAATAAATTATTAGCTGAAAAAACATTAGTAGAACAGACCAGATCATGGAAAGTAGGGAGGTTTTGGAACAATCGCTTACTATTGAGGAAATCAAACAAGCAATATGTAACATGAAAAGTTCAAAATTCCCTGGTCCAGATGGCTTCACAACAGAATTTCATAAATGCTTAGTGATCAAATATCACCACTGCTTCTGGAGGTCTTAAGGAATCGTTTGAGAGGGGTTGTCTACCACCAACATTTTATCAGGCAAATATCTCTTTAATACATAAGAAGGACAAAGACCCTCTAGACCCCAGTTTATATAGACTTATTAGTCTTCTCGATGTTGACAATAAAATTTTGGCCAAGGTATTAGCCACCCGTCTTAAAAGAGTTCTCCCCTTAGTAATCTCCACGGATCAAACAGGATTCATTAGGAATCGTCTCCTATTTTTCAATATTAGACAGGTTAAATATTATTCACACCCCAAGTCCTGAACCCACTCAACCTGAGGTACTTATTTTAATGGATGCAGAAAAAGCCTTCGAGCGGGTTGAGTGGGATTATCTTTTTGTCACTCTAGAGAAATTTGGATTTGGGTCTAAATTTGTTTCATTTATTAAATCATTATATGCCCACCCTCAAGCTTCTGTACAAAGTAATAATAACAAATCTGATTATTTTCTGTTAAATCGCTCCACGAGACAGAGTTGTCCTCTTTCATCCATGCTTTTTTCTTTAGTTATAAAGCCCTTGGCAATTTCTTTACGTGAATCTACAACCTATTGTGAAATAATGAGAGGGGGAAAGAACATAAAGTATCGTTATATGCTGATGACCTTTTAGTATATGTTTCCAACCCTCTACAATCAATACCAAACATTATGTCAATTTTAGTAAATTTGGGAAAATATCAGGATACAAGATCAACTTTGATTAAAGTATTATATTTCCAATCAACCCTAAGATGCAAACTCTTTCAGCAGTATGCTCATTTAAATACCTAGGGATCACTATAACTAAATGTTTTCCTACACTTTTTAAAGAAAATATATTGAAGCTATATGAATATATTCAACATATTCTTAAAAAGTGGTCCAATCTCCCTGTTTCTTTGGCAGGCCGTATCACTATGGTGAAAATGAGTATTTTGCCCAAATATTTATTTCTTTTTCAGTGTATAACAGGCTTTATTAATAAATATTTTTTTAGGAATTTGGGCAGATCCTTACAAAGGATTAAGCCGAAAGGAGGGATGGGGTCAACCAATTTTCAACTGTACTATTAGGCATGTAATTTAAGAGCACTTTCATTTTAAATAAATGAGAGGTCAATAGAATTGTGTGACATAAAAATTAAATCATGTTCACCTTCCTCTTGGCCAGCATTAATTTACTCGGCTTTGTCTGCCCCTGCTCCAATACGACTGAATAATCCAGTGATTTCTAATTCATTTAAAATTTGGAAACAGATACAAAAGCATTTTAAGTGGCAGGCATGCTCTATTTTAGGCCCTCTAACTGCTAATCATACATTTCTCCCTTCACAAACTAATTCAGGGTTTCAGACTTGGTCTGATAAAGGTCTGAGCTCTTTCCAAAACCTATATATTAATAATTGTTTTCCATCATTTCAGCAGCTGCAGCAGGTATTTGATCTACCTAACTCACATTTTTTAAAATGTCTACAAATCCGCAGTTTTGCTCAGAAGAATTTTTTCTCATTTCCCAGGAGCCACCAACCATACAAATGGACTCACTGTTTTTGCAAAATCCATTCATTAAAGGAGAAATATCCATTATATATAATAAACTATCACAGCTAGAATGTGATGTTTCATTAGATCATTTAAGAGAGGCATGGGAAAAAGACCTTGGAATAGATATTACAGAAAAGCAGTGGGATGAAGCACAAGAAAAGGTTCATTCTGTTTCAGAGTGTATTAGGCATGGTCTCATACAATATAAGATCTTACATAGACATAACATATCCAAACTAAAGCTCTCTAAAATGTTTCCATCAGTGGATCCGCATTGTGACAGGTGTGGTCAAGCTCCAGCATCACTAGGTCATATGTTTTGGAATTGCCCCAACATCAGTAACTATTGGATTTTGGTTTTTCAATTATTGTCAGAGGTGTTGCCAAGACCATTGGATCCAGACCCAATACTAGCTATTTTTGGTGTGAGTAGTGATAAAGTGGCGCTGACTGAGGGTCAGCGTACAATGCTTGAAAGTGTGGTACTCTTAGCACGTAGGCAAATTTTGCTCAACTGGAAACAAAGAAATCCACCACACCATTCAACTCTCATTAAAGATGTTATGCTTCACCTACAATTAGAAAAGATCAGATTCTCACTAAAAAAAAGACTGAAAAATTTTATGCAGCATGGAAGCCTTTTATTATTTTTTTCCAAAAAAGAGCAGCAGTGGAACCCTAACCGCCTTTTTCAGTTTGTTTTAGTTAAACCTTCCCTTTCTTTCTTTCTTTGTCTGTTTTTATTTTTATTTTTTGCCATTTGAGATAAATACAATAAGAGTACCATTTGAGATAAATACAGTAAGAGGTTTATTGAAATGTGCCAATATAAAAAACTCAATAAAGAGATTGTTTAAAAAAGAAAGAAAGATAAGAACTTGTCCCTGCGGCATTTAAAAAAAAGAAGAAATATGGTTGCAAGCGACAATGAGCGCACCCAACCATCAGCCATCAGCACCTAGGCTCACCGCACCACCTGTGTGCCGTTTGAGGACGCTAAGACCCCAAAAAGCCCCGGACACTGATGTCACAAAATATTGTACTGTATAAGTTTAAGGCATCGTCATAGTTGTCTATGCATCATTCGGGCCGGTCATAGTTTGTGTAGGATGCGTAGGATGTGTGTAGGCTGCGTATTGTATGTGTGTGCGTGGGTTTGTGTGTATGTGTGTGTGTGTGCGTGTGTGTGTGTGTGTTTGTGTGTGTGTGTGTTTGTGTGTGTGTGTGTGTTTGAGTGAAGGATGTGTGTGTATTCTTCCCTACAGTATCTCATCTAAACGGTTTCGTGCGGTGGCCGTAAGTATGGTTCATCATGATTCAGCGTGAGTTTTGGTGCCGTGGTTAAGTTTCCATTTTACCACGCAAAAAAATTAAACATGTTTAACATGCGGAAGCTCGCGGACCTTGCAGATCTTCGCGGAACGTCGGGCGGGCACTCGAGACGGCTCACGGTGCCTAATACCCCTATCTCAACCATGAGCTGCCACGATTGCCCGCCGACGTTCCACAAAGTTGTGCAAAGTCTGCAAGCTTCCGTGAGGACCGCCAAAAAATTTAACGTTTAATTTTTCTAAAATTAACTCGCAGTGAATCATGATAAACCCTACTTACGGCCACTGCGCGAAACTGCGTAGGTGATATAGAGGTATTACGCATTACAATCACTCAGAAAAATGAATAGATGCGAGGTTTGAACTTTGATTTAACTAAATAAAATTTCATAAAATAAAACGTGTCAAAAGAAAAGCCCATCCAGTTATGGATAATGGCTAATGATTAATGAAACATATTATAAACAAAATAAAGCAGCAAGCAGCTGGACATCGGGATGTAGAGCGTAAGTACGACGCATTGGCCTGGCGAGTGCAGGTCTGAGCAGGTCAAGAAGCTCCATAATCTGTTGCCTTGGGAGGCAAAACCTTTTTTTAAAAAAAGCCACCTCAGGGAAAATAGGAAAAGGGCTAAAGATTTGTCTAAAGGAAAAATGTACATAAACCACACGGATGGCGCCGTCTTCAGTTTAGCACAACAGGCTGTATTGCTGCCAAATTGTTTGCCATCTGTTTAAAATTAAAAGTGATCGGCAATTTTAATGCATTAGTCACATTATAAAATAGGCTAATTAAAAGTCACTCTATTAGTTTTGATATCAAATAAAATAAAAATTCTTAAACAGGCTTACAGTACATTCCATCATTTATACGACTTTGATAACGTGCCATACTGTCCTTTCATATGCCGCTGATTTATAAAGACTGCTGCTTAGTAGCGGTGACGAGCGTCTTAAGCTGAAACTACGCTAAAAATGAGTTAAGGTTGGCCCAGACCAACCTTACGAACGTGTGAAGAAGCTTTCGAGAAACCAGGCTCAGACCCTCACAAAGTACATTGGGTCTTGGAGTTCTCCAAGAACCATCCGTTAAAAGTTGAATCCAAGAGGTTATTCCTGTGTCCTTTTAAAATTAAAAAGAGAAAAATTGTTACAAGCAACAATAGGCCCAAGCACTGTGCCATTGCCTCTTGGGTGCATCTCACAACCTGTGTACTTTTCCAGCACACTAAGACGTCTTCAACATATATGACATGAATTTAAGCCATCATCATGGCTGGACTTGTCTTTATAATTTTTATTGTGACTGCAATTGCACAGGGGCTTGAGCAGGCCATCGTTTGTGTGGGATGCGTATAAAGTCTGATGAGTGTGTTTTTTTTTTTAATCCGTGTGTGTGTAAAGAGTGTAGTGCGCACGTGTGTGTCTGTTTAAGATGTGTACTGTATGTGATGGATAAGAAGATTTTGTGTGTGTGTGTATGTGTGTGTGTTTGTGTGTGTATGTAGTGTGCGTGATCTTGTTAAAGTATTTGTATCTGACCTCCTGTTGAGTTAGGAGAATGTGAAACGTGTTTTCAGTTCGATGAGATTTAGAAGATCCAGATGTTTAAAGGAAGATAAATGAAAACATAAAGAATAATCGATAAAAGAGCAAGACAGCGCTCGCTGACACATGACCTCAGCAGAACGTTTGCGTGATAAAGCGTTTGAAGCGTTCTTAGCACTGTACAAGCTCAGGAAAGCGTTTTTTTCACACGTTTTTTTTAACGTTTGCCAAAATGCTTGAATGTTTTGGAAATTATCATTCAATTGATTATTCGCTTAGTCTATGCCTGGGTAAAGCGTTTGCTGCATTCATAGCACTGTACGAGATCAGGAAAAGTGGTTTTCTCACACAACCTAAGAATAGTTATGTAAAACGTACAAAATGAGTTCATATACAGTTCTTTCGGTCAAAACCATAAAAAGAGTAACAAAAAAAGTTGTTTTTCAACATGTTTGCCAAAATGCATGAATGTTTTGGAAATTAACATTTATTTTATTTTTTTTGCTTAGGTATGGTGAGATAAAGTGTTTGCTGCGTTCTAAGTGCTGTACGAGCTAAGGAAAGCGCTTTTCTCACACAACTAATGAATAGTTAGGAAAAACATACAAGATATGTTTACAAACATTTTTCAGCATCAAAATGTGAAAAAGAATAACATATAAGTTGTTTTTCAACATGTAGCCAAAATGCATGAATGTTTTGGAGGTGATCAATTAATTGCTTAGGTATGCATGGATAAAGCGTTTGCTGCGTTCTTAGGGCTGTACGAGCTCAGGAAAGTGGTTTTCTTACACAACTAATGCATGTTCATTGTAAAACTTACAAGATGAGGTTATATACAGTTCTTATGGTAAAAACCATAAGAAGAGTACCAAAACAAGTTGTTTTTCAATATGTTTGCCAAAATGCATGAATGTTTTGGAAAAGAATCATTTATTTGATTTGTTTTGCTTAGGTATGGTGAGGTAAAGCGTTTGCTGCGTTCTAAGTGCTGTACGAGCTAAGGAAAGCGGCTTTTTCACACAACTAATGAATAGTTAGCAAAAACATACAACATATGTTTACAAACATTTTTCAGCATCAAAATGTGAAAAGGTATAACATAAAAGTTGTTTTTCAACATGTATGCCTGAATGTTTTGGAAATTAACATTTATTTTATTCGTTTTGCTTAGGTATGGTGAGATAAAGCGTTTGCTGCGTTCTAAGCGCTGTACGAGCTTAGGAAAGTGGTCTTCTTACACAACCAAAGCTTGTTCATTGTAAAACTTACAAAATGAGTTTATATACAGTTTTTTTTGGTCAAAATCATAAAAAGAGTAACAAAAGAAGTTGTTTTTCAACATGTTTGCCAAAATGCATGAAAGTTTTGGAAATTATCATGTAATTGCTTAGGTATGGTGAGATAAAGCGTTTCCTACGTTCTAAGCGCTGTACGAGCTCAGGAAAGTGGTCTTCTTACACAACCAATGCTTGTTCATTGTAAAACTTACAAAATGAGTTTATATACAGTTTTTTTGGTCAAAATCATAAAAAGAGTAACAAAAGAAGTTGTTTTTCAACATGTTTGCCAAGATGCATGAATGTTTTGGAAATTATCATTTATTTGCTTAGGTATGGTGAGATAAAGCGTTTGCTGCGTTCTAATACGAGCTCAGGAAAGTGGTTTTCTTACACAACTAATGGATGTTCATTGTAAAACTTACAAAATGAGTTTATATACATTTTTTTTTTTTTTAAAACCATGAGAAGAGTAACACAACAAGTTGTTTTTCAACATGTTTGCCAAAATGCATGAATGTTTTGGAAAAGAATCATTTATTTGATTTGTTTTGCTTAGGTATGGTGAGATAAAGCGTTTGCTGCGTTCTAAGTGCTGTACGAGCTAAGGAAAGCGGCTTTCTCACACAACTAATGAATAGTTAGGAAAAACATACAACATATGTTTACAAACATTTTTCAGCATCAAAATGTGAAAAAGAATAACATAAAAGTTGTTTTTCAACATGTATGCCAAAATGCATGAATGTTTTGGAAATTAACATTTATTTTATTCTTTTTGCTTAGGTATGGTGAGATAAAGCGTTTGCTGCGTTCTAAGTGCTGTACGAGCTAAGGAAAGCGGCTTTCTCACACAACTAATGAATAAATAGGAAAAACATACAACATATGTTTACAAACATTTTTCAGCATCAAAATGTGAAAAAGAAGAACATAAAAGTTGTTTTTCAACATGTTTGCCAAAATGCATGAAAGTTTTGGAAATTATCATGTAATTGCTTAGGTATGGTGAGATAAAGCGTTTGCTGCGTTCTAATCGCTGTACGAGCTCAGGAAAGTGGTCTTCTTACACAACCAATGCTTGTTCATTGTAAAACTTACAAAATGAGTTTATATACAGATTTTTTTGTCAAAATCATAAGAAGAGTAACAAAGGAAGTTGTTTTTTAACATGTTTGCCAAAATGCATGAAAGTTTTGGAAATTATCATTTAATTGCTTAGGTATGGTGAGATAAAGCGTTTGCTGCGTTCTTATACGAGCTCAGGAAAGTGGTTTTCTTACACAACTAATAGATGTTCATTGTAAAACTTACAAAATGAGTTTATATACATTTAAAAAAAAAAAAAAAAAAAAAAACATAAGAAGAGTAACACAACAAGTTGTTTTTCAACATGTTTGCCAAAATGCATGAATGTTTTGGCAAAGAATCATTTATTTTATTCTTTTTGCTTAGGTATGGTGAGATAAAGCGTTTGCTGCGTTCTAAGTGCTGTACGAGCTAAGGAAAGCCGCTTTTTCACACAACTAGTGAATAGTTAGGAAAAACATACAACATATGTTTACAAAAAATTTTCAGCATCAAAATGTGAAAAAGAATAACATAAAAGTTGTTTTTTAACATGTACGCCAAAATGCATAAATGTTTTGGAATTTATTATTTATTTGATTTGTTTTGCTTAGGTATGGTGAGATAAAGCGTTTGCTGCGTTCTTAGCGCTGTACGAGCTTAGGAAAGTGGTTTTCTCAAAAAAGATCAACAGTTCTCATTCATAATATAACATAATAATTATAAATGCTTTTTAATATGTTTGCCAAAATGCATGAATGTGTTGGAAATTAACATTCCTTTGACCTTTAGCCTGCTGATGTTGAGATAAAACGTATGCATTGCTCTTTTCATCAAAATGTGAAAAAGAATAACAAAAAAATTGTTTTTCAACATTTATGCTAGATTTCATTATTTTGACTTTTTGGCTACTGATGCTGAAATTATAATGCTGATGCTGAAATAATGCATATAATGAATTAAGAATTGTCTAAAAGACATTTTTAGCATGCATTGAATTAAAAAATATTTGATTTTGTGAACATGGAACAAGGAATTTTCAATTGACATTCTAGTAATTTAAACATGTTTATGAAATTTTTATTACTGTTTAATGTGCCATCAAATTTGTTGTGACAAATTGTCAACAAAGTAAAAAAGAATGTTTAAAAAGTAAATTCTTTAATGCTTTAATCTAAAGTATAATGAATTAGAGTAAAAGAACATAATTTAAAGCACTAATATCGATTTTTTTTTAAATAATAATAATTATAATTTTAAATGATTGGTAAACAAATGCACAAAGCATACGAGTTCTACACATTGTTCAAGCTCAGAATCCCAGAGATTTTGCAACACTTGTACATCGTTAAGTAAAATAAAGTTACAATTTCTAGGTTAGGCTTTCACATGCGGGTCAAATAAAAATCATGGGTCTTTAGCTTGTTATTTGCTTTATGTGTGGTACCAAGCTCAAATGGGATTTTCTTTTCATTTTAATCATATAAAGTTTAGTACACAGTGAAACAAAACCACTTTGCTCCAGGACCAAGGTCCTACATCCAACATAAATTAACAACATAAATGAACAAAAACTAACTAGCTTACTAAGCATCCTAATTAGCTAACTGACTGAGACAAGACAGGGTGAAATTTTTACGTTAACAGAAAACTAAATTCTATACTATAAAAACAGACAAAATAAAGTGCTCATGTAAATAGTGACAAAGAGTGACAAAGTCACAACGCAACAACGTGACTCATTTTAAAACCTTTGAATGATGACATAATGAGGTAATGAGTTGAGGTAGTGGGGGAAGAAACAGTAAACAGGACACATTTCTTTGAAGTAGCAGCAAAGATCAAATAGGCTTGTGCAAATGACAAGTAATGGATATTATGCAAAAGCGCAATTACAGATTGGTGTGAAAACTTTTTAAATGTTGATCAGTGTGATTGCAAATGTGTCGTTTATCAGTTCAGACTCAATGATTTGAGGTAGTTGAGTTATCTGAGTTATTGTGTGTGTGTCTGTGTCTGGTGTGTGTGTTTACACACACACACACACACACACACACTTTTTGTTGAGGAGACAAATGGCTTGTGAAAAGAACCTGTTGCACAGTCTGGATGTGAGTGCTTGAATGTTTCTGGTTGGTCGTGAGATGATGTTCTTAGAGACAGTGAACTCCTCCAATGCAGTAAGTTGCAACCTTCTTAAACAGAGTTCTCAAAACTGTCCTGAAAAACAGAGATGGCTTGTATTGGTCAGTTTTCACCTGCTTCAGAACCAGGTGTCCCTGAATCATCAGCCTTTCACATCTAGGCAGACATAATAGACATCATAGATTTATCATGCTAGGCTACAGTATGTAATTCCTGGAACTCCGAGTCTGGCTGACTCAGCTTACTACTCTTGTCTGCTACAATCTTTGCTACACTGTAAAAAAAATAATTTTTTTTTTACAGTTTTTGGCAATAAATTTTACAGTGTTTTCTCTGTTTTTTTAAATGACAGAAATTATGATTAAAACAACAACTATAAACTGTTAATTGAAATGTGAGACATGATTTTTACAAAGAAATTCTGTATAAATGAAATACACTAAATATCTGTTTTTTAACCGATTTTAAATGACAATTTAAAAAAAAAATACTAAAAATAAAGTTTTTTTTTTATTTTTTTTTTTACTTGCTGGCCTCTTCTTTGAAACATGGAATTTCTGAAACCACTTAGCTTTTCACAGATGTTCAGAGTTAAGAACAGAGTGTTTTTTGTAGTCATCTTTTGTCTATGATGTGAACTTCTTCACGGAACTTGTAATTCCGTGGCCTCGCTCCTTCGCACACGGGGAGGCCGCCTGGCTAGTGAGCTTCGGAGTGAGCGAGGAGCGATATTAGATTTGGGCGCACGCCGTGACAATATTAAAAAATAAAATAGCATGAAAGTAAAACTATAACACTTATGCAAATAAATATCATACTATTCTGTGTTTAAAAAACGATTTGCAGAGCAAACATTTTTCAGGCATCAGGACACCACTGCAAGTTGCACACAGGAAAAAGCGCGCCATATATGGAGAAGGCGGCAAGGTGCTGTGAGGATGCTCTAGCTGTGTTCCAGAAACGAGAGTTACAAGAAACACGTTTGCGAGGTAATTTCAAAAGTTTTGACTTAAATTATTTGACTTATTTATTCACACATTCCACACATTCCACACATTCTAAAATAGAACTGTACATTTTGATAAACTACCGAAGACAAGGTAGGTAATATCGATGAGGCGTTAAATTGGCTAGGTTGCAGCAGAGTTTTAGCGCCAATTTTTAACGTTACCTAAACGCTAACTGTTAATTTTTGAGTTGCTAACAACGTTAGCCTTGTGTTTTATTTTTGCGGCTGTATTTGTGTGACCCTGGCTAACTAATGACCACTTGCTAGCAGCACCAACAAAATATACCTTGCAATTTTTCATTAAATACATTAACTTGGCCCAGTACATACTGTAGTGTTAAAAGTGTTAAGTGAAAGATAATTGTTTCGTTTAAAATAAACGTTGACTCGGGTTTTTCGGTAATTATAATAATAAAAAAAAGCACACTCTAGCTTGAAAAGAAAAACATTTTTTGTTGTCAAATAGTAAGTCAGTAAATTAAGTGTAATTGATTTACAAAGCTGTTATAACAAAAATAAACTTGTCACTAAATAGTCACATTGTAGTACAGGTTAAATAAACTAACACCATTTTATTTTATAAGAATATTAACTATACAGCATATAATCAGGGAAATTTCTCAAAGATTACAGGGATGTAATTTTTCCTGATTAATCAGGAATTAGTGACTTTTTTGTTATAATTTCATGGCAAAGTAATTGGTGTATACAATGTTACTTACTTAATTTTTACCCAAGCATTCGCAAATTTCTGTCTCTTTCTCTCCCTCACTTGTTTGCAGGCATTGGAAGATTTCTGGAGCAAGGTGACAATACGATTTTTTGAAGTGAGTCTGCAATATGGCAAGTGTTCTAAAAACTTTTACATGTCCTATATGTGGCATTGCTTTTAAAACAGTAAAAGGGTATGTAAATTACCAACAATTACACAAAAATGAAGCACACAGTGAATATGCATGCTGTATAGTTGGGTGCAAATCAAGATTCACAAAATACAATTCCTTTAAAAGTCATATTTTTCGCCACCATAGACGGTCAACTGTGTTGCAGTGTGAAGCAGTACAGGGTCCACTAAAATGTCAAAATCCACATTGCCAGAAAGAGTGCAATGATTTGAAAGAACTTTTAGATCACTTGAAATTGCATGTATCAAAGAAAGAAGAGGTTAAGTGCCCATTTAAAGGTTGTGTCAGCGTCTTCTCATTGAGGTCCTCCTTTACTTCTCACCTCTCTACATATCATAAAAATGCTACATCTGTGCAGGTCTCATCTGTGCATTTGGTTCATTCTGTGCCCAGTCAGTCACTTGATGTTGCTAATAGTCCATCAGATGTAAGCACTGATGAGCATGAGGATATCCTGGGCCCATCTGATATGAAACGACTATATATGAAGAATTTAGCAATGTTTTATATGAAGTTACAGGCCAAATACCTTGTACCTTCCTCAACCATTCAGATGATTGTGGAACAAGTAGACAGTCTTACTGATGTGTGTCACCAGTACACAGTAAATGTACTTAAAGGTGCCCTGCAAGCAAATACCCAATTGAGTGAGTCAGAAATCAGTGAGGTTCTGACAATTTTAAATGACAATAGCTTGCATGCATCATGTAGTCGTGTACTCTCTACTGACTATTTAAGAAGGCATTATTTTCAGAAAAACTTCTCTTATGTGCATCCTCAAACAATTAGTTTAGGCACTGATGAAAACCGAAAGGAACAGTTTGTTCAGTATATCCCAATAAGAGAAACTTTGCAGGCTTTGCTAAAAGATCCAATTGTGTGGCAAGAATGTACAAAGCCTGTAGTTGACACTTCACATGTATTTAATGATGTGAATAATGGTTCAGTGTACAAAAGTAATGCACTGTTTGCGGAGTCAGGTGTAAGTATAAAGCTCATACTATATCAAGATGCTTTCGAGATTGTTAACCCACTTGGTTCTGCGAAAAAAAAATACAAGATACTTGGGGTTTACTTTACACTGGCCAACCTTGACCCATTTTATCGATCCTGCATTGAAAACCTACAGCTTGTGCTCCTGTGTAGAGAGGAACACTTTAAATATTTTGGACATGACAAAGTGTTCTCCACAATGCTGTCAGATATAAAGGAACTAGAGACAAATGGACTTGTTATCTCTGGGCATGTTGTTAAGGCAACAATTTTTTGCATTGCTGGCGATAATTTGGGATCCCACAATATTGGAGGTTTCATATGGAGTTAATTATGTGCCAAAATTTAACAAACAAACACAATCTGCTTTGCAAAGAAAAAAACGACTTCCTCACAAATGCAGCATTTTGCAAACAAACACAATCCGATTTGCAAAGAAAAAAATTCAACTTTCTCACAAATGCACGCTCCATATTTTCTCACAAATACATCCATCCGTATTTTCTCACAAATGCACCCTCCGTATTTTCTCACACATGCGCCCAACCTATTTTCTCACAAATGTAATGGAGCAACTTCCTCTTCCAAAACAGCAGATGGCGCTATCGGTCAATTTAATCTATTCTCCCGAGACCTCAAACAACGTGTTTATATGGTTTATCCTTATGTCCCAGAGGAATATGAGTGGGGAACAGTTTTGAGGTGTCCATTATATATCCAGACAGCCAGACATATTAACAATCCACTATCTTTAGGATAGAGCCCTGTAGGGGAATAATACAGTTATATCAAACCACAGCTGCATTTTAATTAACTATTGAATTATTACCTATAATTAGTGATCATATCTACATTTAAATAATCTGTGTCTGTAGTATAATCATACATTGTAGACAGCTGTTGCAGCGCAAGGTGTAGATACAGTAAGATGCAAGAATCATTGTATTTGACTGCATGAAATTTATGAAACTTTTTACAAGCAGGTTTGTAATAGAATTCTGTCTGTAATTCAGTATGTTTACTGTTCATTTAAAGCTTTTTTACCCCTTATAACTTTGTTAAAGATTATTTAAATGTAGATATGATCACTAATTATAAAAGATTTTGATGCATCATGTCGCATACGTCTGGTATGGATATAAAAAGCCAAACATGATGGCAGTTCTTTCGGCCTTCAATAGTTAATTAAAATGCAGCTGTGGTTTGATATAACTGTATCCCCCTACAGGGCTCTATCCTAAAGATAGTGGATTGTTAATATGTCTGGCTGTCTATATATATAATAGACACCTCAAAACTGTTCCCCACTCATATTCCTCTGGGACATAAGGGTAAACCATATTAACACGTTGTTTGAGGTCTTGGGAGAATAGAGTAAATTGACCGATAGCGCCATCTGCTGTTTTGGAAGAGGAAGTTGCTCCATTACATTTGTGAGAAAATAGGTTGGGCGCATGTGTGAGAAAATACGGAGGGTGCATTTGTGAGAAAATACGGATGGATACATTTGTGAGAAAATATGGAGCGTGCATTTGTGAGAAAGTTGAATTTTTTTCTTTGCAAATCGGATTGTGTTTGTTTGCAAAACGCTGCATTTGTGAGAAAGTCGTTTTTTTCTTTGCAAAGCAGATTGTGTTTGTTTGTTAAATTTTGGCACATAATTAACTCCATAGTTTCACAGAGAATTTCAGTACTTCTGCTTACTTCTGTAGATATTGTCTGGTAACTATAAGTGAGTTCCATGATTCTCAGGAGCCCCACTCAGAACAGTGCAAAACTACAATGAGGCTGTACAAGAAATACAAAGTGGTGCCCTGACAGAAAGCAGAGGTGTAAAATTTGATTCAGTTTTTAACTCCCTCATCTACTTTCATGTCTGTCAGCCTGGCCTCCCACCTTGTATTGGTCATGATGTGTTTGAAGGAGTTGTGGCATATGCCTTGTCCATATACATCAAATACTTTGTGAAGGTGAAGAAATTTTTCACCTACAGTCAGCTAAACCGAAGAATCAAGCTATCGTGGATCTGATGCAACTTCTACTCCTTCAGAGGTTGCAGAAAAAGGAGATAAAGTAGGTGGCAATGCAACAGAAAACTGGTCTCTCTTGAGGCTTCTTCCTATTATAATAGGTGAAAAGATAACAGACACTGATGACCCAATATGGCAACTAACTGTCCACTTGAAAGAAGTTGTGGAATTAATATGTGTCCCTAAAATCTCTGACTCTCAGATTGCTTTGCTCCGTGTTCTACTTGAGGAGTATTTAGAGACAAGAAGGGAGAGAGGTTTCCTGATCTAAAACTAAAACCGAAACACCATTACATTTTGCATTATCCTGCTTTGATACTGAAGTTTGGCCCTCTGATAAGACTGTGGACAATGCGATTTGAAAGCAAGCATTCTTACTTTAAAAGATGTGTGAAAAGAACACAAAACTTCAAAAATGTCTGCCAAACACTTGCGAATAACCACCAACTTCTCCAAACATATCTATACTCCAGTTCTGTCTTTGCTCCCACTTTGCAAGTGAAACAGTCCACGCCTTTCCACGCTGACTTGTATAATGAGGCAGTACGCAGTGCAGTAGAAGCAAGCTTTCCTGATCAGTGTGCTCTCATAGCATCTACTGAGGTACTGTGGAGAGGCACTCTTTACAAAAAGAGCTTTTTCCTTTGCACAAGTCAAATTGAACTCATACTAATGATGGACAAAAAAGTGTTCTTCCTTGTTACTCCTCATAGTTCATCTTACTTGGAGGTGTTGGGACTGTATAAAATTCACACAGCATGTGGGGACATGAAGTGCCTAAATGGAGAGCGGTTGGTGGATTATTATCCATTGCCTGTTTATCATTTGTGCGGAACTAGAGTCATTTCTCTTAAGCACAGCATAGTAGATGCTGAGTAGGAAAAAGTGACCGTGATTGTGACTGAGCACCAGTTAATATAATGATGATTGTACTTGACTGTGGACTTTAAAGTCATGTTTGAGGATATCTTATTATATCCTCAAACATGAAGGCTTATAAATTAGGTTTTGGTTAACTGTACGACATTGTGCCCCAAATATTTTACTGGTTTTGAGTTGTCACATATACTAAAATATAATTCAGGCTAAAGGTTTGAAGATTTATTTGGCCATTTGAGAATGCTTAGCCTAACACTAAAGTATTGTATGTCTTGCCTCTTTTTTCTTAGTAATGGGTGATGTAGACAGTGAGCTTGCTGACTTCTCTGGATCTGTGCTGCCAAATTCAAGTTCAAAAGACCTGATGTTGGAGACTCTCCAGTCCTTAGGTGTGGAAACCCTGGAAGATCTAAAATATGTCCAGGAGCCAGATCTTGTTAATGTCCTAAGGCCAATTGAAGCTAGAAAATTTATTGGACGTATTAATGCTTTATGTAAGTATATTTTATTGCAAGTATATTACAGTATATCCTCACAACATAAGAGATTAATTCTATTATTCTAGCTTTGCAAGCGATTGATAGCAAGGCTAATTCCTATTTTGTCTCTTCAGGTGAGAAGGATGCAGATAAGATTCCTGATCGACTTACCAGAGCTCAGCCGAATCTAACACTATGCAGAGAGCCTTCACCTACAAGTGTGTTTGATTTAAAACTTTTGGCTGATTTAAAAAAAATCTATCTTCTAATGATTAATTAAACAGAGATACATAAAGTATATCTAAAGCATACATAAAGTATTATACTTTGATCATGTTTCAGGGATTGTAGTTATTGCTTCAATTTAATGAACTCTTTTTTTAAATACATATTTTCTCTCTTTAGGTGAATACAGTGCAGATAATTCCAACTCTCCGCCATCTACAAGTTCAAGTGAAATCTCAAACCCTCAAAGACCCTTTCCAGTGGACAACAACTGGCACTTCAATTTTGAGATACCCTGGAGTAAAATGCCATCAGAAATTACCAGAAAGCTAAAAAACAAGGAGTGACCAACAGGACGTGAAAGACGTGAATTGATTCGGTTGATGGTAGCTGAGATCCTGACCATCTGCCCTTCACCAGGGAAGAAACATCTTAGTGAAATTGCCAGGAAGATTGTTTCAACATATCCTCAGTCATTCCGAGATATAATTGAAGATCAAGTTGTAGGTAGTGGTTATGACTCCCTCACCAAGCAGCTGCAGAGTAGAGTTGACAACATGAGAAGGGGAAAAAACTCTCTTTTCTTGAAAGGACAGGCATCCAGCACAAGTGAGGGAGAAGACCCACCTTCCAAGATAAGAGTGGATACGTATGGCTGTATAAACTGGCAACCAAAACGCCTGCCACTTAATGAAACGGAAGAGACTCTGAAATGTACACAAGAGGAATTAAAGAACATGCACAAAAACAAAAGCAAGAACACTAAAAGTATTGAAAAAAAAATGGTGGCAACTTTCTACACTCAGAGAAGCAACATCATAAGTGGAATGGAGACCCCTGTTCTGGTGAAAGACTGGCCATATCTGTTCGAGATGTGTGGCATAATGGTTCACTTCAAAGAGTTAACAGGTATGGATGTTGATAAAGAAGTCATTTCAAGTAAATGTAAACGAGTCATTTCATATCTCATCTCCCACGAGAAGAAGAGCAAAATTGAGGACATCTTATCAGGCATGGAAATTGCTAAAGCAAAGGATTTACATGCTGATATTGCTGGATGTGTGTTGCTACTTCTGAAATACTTTAATGAAGTACAGGCCAAGATGTTCCTCTTGGTAGATAAGACAAGTCTGATCAACTACCCGGCACACCTTGCATTGTTGTTTGTGGTATGATTTTTATTTTCTCTCACTTAACCAAAAGGCATTTTAATTTATATCAAGTATATTATTTCTGGAGCTTGCTGGGGATACTAGTAAGCCCTTAAATATATTAAGCTAAAGGGTTAATAATAATAAAAAATAATAATAATAATAATTATTATAATTATTATTATATTTGACCCTGGTGGTAGTAATAGTAATTTAGTTCCACTCTACATTTTTGAAAAGTTAATTTAGAGGGTAGTCAAGCAGTAAGAAACAATTGCCATGTAATTACAATTATGTCATTCAAAACATGTATGTTTTGAAATTTTTACAGCACAAATTTGTTTAAAGATGACTGATTTTTATTTTGATACTTTAAAGCTGTGAATGGTAACTAATAAGTTGATGCTTTATCATCAGTGTAATCAATGTCATTCATTAATTTAAGGCTTCTGAACAAATTTGGGCACTTTATATTATAAGTAGGTTGTTTATTAATGGGTATAGTATCAAATCACAACTTATTAGTGTCCATACATACCACATTAAAGTGTCACAAAGGTTTAGCACATATCTTTTATTGTATACATAAGTTTATTAAATGTAACAACTTCATTTTAATAGTAATTGTATTGTTTTATAAAACTTTGGTTAAGCCACACAAGTCACTTGGATTACACTTGTGCCATACTGAATGACATGCAAGCCTAATACTGTAATTATCACAATGTTGGTGTTCTTTTAACTAAATTGTTTTCTCTTATTATTTCTTGTGTGTACTGTAGGGGGTTCTCCTCTGACAGCCGAACGCTTTATGATTGCTGTGGACCAGATCGTTGTGAAAGATGATATCACAAATTGTGATGAGGCCCTTCAAATGATGTTTGTGATGTACTACTGCCTCAACATCAGCTATCCAGCGGAACTTGGTGCAACTCTGGAGTTCATGCAGAGGTAAGACTTGAAAGTGTCACTAGAAAATTTAATATATGTTGTTGTTTTTTCTTTTAGCAAAAAAAGGTGTATACAGATGCAACCTATAGATTTATAAATCAGATAAATTAGTGTAGTACACTGTCTAGTGTAGTACACTGTCTAGATTACTGGAACTCTGTATTATTATTCAATGGATTACACTATTTAAAATTGTTTTTTAATTATAATTTAAAAAAATGCTTTATTATAAAAAAAATTATATAGCTTATCCACAGAATTGCTGATCATATTGTTTGTGGCATTATATTCAGTTTTTTTCTGTCTTCGTAGGTGCCTTTTCAAGATAAATCCAGATGAGGGGACCAAGGTGGAGAAGAAAGAGTCTAAAAAACAGCAGTCTGTTAATCCCAAGGTTCTTTCGTTGATTACCAACATTGCTAACTTTGAATGGAGAGAGTAGAAAGCTTTTTGTATTGCCATCTTCTTCACTTGTGTTCCACACTTGTGTTCTTTTATTATATTCTTCATTGTTAAATTGTTCATTCTGAAGTTATTTCTTTGGTGGGTGAGTAAGGGGTGGAAAAATGATTGAACAGTGGACCCTGGATGGTATTTTAATATTTCAGTTAAATAATGTTTAGTTTAGTTAGTAATGTAGGCTTTGTGATGCATGTGTAGGAATAAAAAAACTAATTATTACTGTAATTAATACAGTAAAAACTAATTAATGGTTAAAAATTGGGTAACATTATTGCTAAGATGTTGTTAATGGTGTCATGATATTTGCAAAAACAAACAATAAAACCCAAACAAAAATTAAGGTTTCGTGTTTTTATCTTTAATCTTTTTGCACTTTAACCTACATATCCCATAAGTAAGAATAATAAAAAATATATAATCTACATATAACATTTTTTGCACTTAGTTTTACAGTTATTTTCCTATAAAACAACAATAATTATCTGTTCTTAAGCATTTTAAAATGCTTTCTTTAAAGATAATTATTCTATTTTAACATTGTATTATTGTTTTCTGACAGTTATTTTATGTTAAAATTAAAACATTTCATAGAATTATTAAAGAGATTAAATGTAGAATTACAGTAATTAACCATAATTGTAAAATAATAAATTAATGTATATTTACACTTTATCTACATTTTTTTAATTACAGTTTTTTTCTGTTTTTTTAACAGACATTTTCTGGCGCCCCTGCTGACAGAAAATTACCGTTTTTTTACAGTTGTTTTTTTTACAGTGTAGGAGCCGCAAAGAATGAAAAGCAGCCAGGAATGTAAAGCACACGAAAAAGGCTGAAGGGCAGTATGATGTACTAGGTGGTGAGCATTCCATGGAAGGCCGCAGAACGTTTGATGAAATGCGTGGGTTACTTGTGACATCTTGTCAAGTAGGTATAGAGTCATAGGGTCTGAGCTATCTGAACCACCCACAACCACCTTTCCTAGTGTTTCACAAACAGGTGAACATTTCCATTTACATTTACATTTAGGCATTTGGCAGAGGCTCTTATCCAGAGCGACTTACAAAAAGTGCTTTAAAGAGGTAGGGCAAAACTGCCACCTCCACAAAAACCTAGGTTTGCATGATCAATCTGCTCGCTGCAGCCAATTTGTCCACCGTCTACCCATGTTACCAGAGCAAGAGCCCAAAGGCCCAGAGCCTCACCCAGAACAATGCGTCTGGAAGTTCCCCAAGAACCTCCTGCCGAAGGTGGAAGCCAAGAAGTACATCTGGCAATTTAAGATACAACAATTAATTTTAGTTGCGTACCAGAGGTCACGCACTGGTTTATGAAGATAATCCCCAGCTCAAGCTTGCTCAAGGCAGTCCTGTGCAGCACTCTGGAGGGTACATTGCCACCAATATCATGATGGGGCTTTCGCATGCACGGTCAGGTGAGGAACACTCGTGGGTCTCAGGCCGGAGTTTGAGTGTGTGTCTCATAGGTGTGCACACGCATGTAGTTGTTTGAGCAGTTAGTAACATATATGTATGTGTGACAGTTTCATATATTTGTATGCTAGTGTTTCATGTATGTGCATTAATGAAGTTTGATTTAAGCCGTATATGGAGCCATATACATTTTTTTAATATTGAAAAAAAGCTCCGATGTGTAGTAATATCAGAGAGGAAACAGTGTCGGCACACGATGAAGAGATGCATCAAGGTATACCATAAAAATCACCCAGTTTTGCAGCGTCTCTGTGGTAATTATGTTACTACATGATAACATAATTATGTTCTAATGTATTTCATTTTATTTTATAGTTAAACCAATGCCAAAATGATTAATCTAATAGGTTACCAAATGATTGTGACCTATAGGAGCTACAAAAGTCCAAGTGTGTAAATTCATATAAAAAAAAAGTTTTACCCACTGTCCATACTGCCTTTATTGTTTTGTAGTTACGAAAACATTGACATGCAGCAGTTGTTGTGACAGTTAAAAATAAATACAATTAACTGAAAATATCAGATGAAAAAATAAATTTTAAAATGTTAAATTAACATTATATGTTATATGTTATAAATAATAAAACCCTTAAAAAATGGGTTTGGACTAGAATAGATTGACAGTTGGGATAATGAATAATAATCTTATTACTAAAATGTTACATATTCATTGACTAAAACTAGGTTTTTCTTACTGTCACGTCATTCTACATGTCGAACTGAGAGTAGAAGCTATTTAGCGCATCTGGAAAGGACAGGCAGGTGATGATGTCTTGTAGTTGGTAATGGGTTGTTGTTCTGCCACATGTGCCGTATGTCACCGCTGTCCCTGAAGTGGTTGAGGATTCTGGGTGTAAGTGCACTTCGCCTCTCTGCCCCTTGCTGTTCTTAGGGCCACTTTGCCCCCTGCTCTGATGGCGAAGTGCACCCAGTCCCCCATCAGTAATCCACAGTTTCTGGTTGGTCGTGAGATGATGTTCTTGGAGACACTGATGTCATTGGTGAACTTGATTTTAGCTGGTCGTTGATGTCGTGTGCTCCATCAAGTCAGTGAAGTTGCCATAAATTGCGGCTTTCCTAAACATGTTCCTATGTGTCAAAACAGTCCCAAACAGCAGAGATGGCGTCTATTGGCCAGGTTTTATCTGCTTCAGGACCACGTGTCCCTGAATCATCAACTGTAAACACTGGTCAGTTGATCAAGAACACAAAGCTGTAACTAGGCCTTTCACACCTAGGGAGACAGAAGGTGTTGTACATTTACCATGCTTTGCTACAGTAGGTATTACTGGAACTCCGAGTCTGCTCAGCTCAGCTTATCGCTGCTGTCTGCCACGACCTTTGCTACAAAGAATGAAAAGAACCCAGAAATGAAAAGCACATGGACAAGGCCGTAGGGTTGTATGATGTGCTAGGTGGTTGGTGTCAAGCGGATAGTGTCACAAACAAGTGGACTTATCAGAGGTATTTTCAAAGAGGTAGGGTCAAAAACTGCCACCCTCACCCCCACAAAAGTCCTAGGATTGTGTGATCAATCTGCTATGTGATTCCAATTTGGCCAGAGTCTACCCATTTTCCCAGAGCAAGAGACCAAGACCCAGACCCTCACCCATGACAGTGGGTCTGGAAGTTACCAAGAACCGTCCTCTGAAGGTGGAAGCCAAGCGGTACATTGGGCCATTTAAGATGCAACAAGGGTTCATTTCGGTTGTGTACCACCGCACACTCTCTGGTTGATGAAGATAAACCCCACCTCAAGCTGGTTCCAGCCAGACCTGTGCAGCACTCTGGTCTCTTGGTCTCTTGCTCATCGCCACCAACATCATGATGGGGCTCTTGCATGCACGCTTAGGCGAGAAACACTCGTGGGCCTCAGGCCGACACACACAGGTTTGGTAGTCCACGAAAAGAAAATTTGTAGGGATTCCCGAAGGAGTTGAAGCAGGAAATCCAGCTCGATTCATCAAAGATCTGCTACTGAAGTTATTCGGAGCTGATGATTTTAACATGACAGTAGACCACGCGCACAGGACTCTAGCACCAAAACCGAAACCGGGAGAAAGACCTCGGGAAATAATTGCTCATTTCCACTACTATGCGAACGAAGAAAAAATCTAGAAATAAAGGCCGCCTCCACTACAAAGGGTCCTCGATGAATATTTTCCCTGATGTATATTTTTTCCGCTGAGCATCAACGGCTCCTCCGTGGAGATTGTCGAAAACACCAAATTCCTGGGTGTCCACCTGGAGAAGGACCTCAACTGGTCCCTCAACACCAGCTCCCTGCACAAGAAAGCCCAACAGCGTCTCTTCTTTCTAAAAAGACTGAGAAAGGCCCAGCTTCCACCACCGATCCTGACCACCTATAGAGGGACTATCGAGAGCATACTGAGCGGCTGCTTCACAACAATATTATTTGAAACCAAACAAGACAATAAATTATTAGCTGAAAAAACATTAGTAGAACAGACCAGATCATGGAAAGTAGGGAGGTTTTGGAACAATCACTTACTATTGAGGAAATCAAACAAGCAATATGTAACATGCAAAGTTCAAAATCCCCTGGTCCAGATGGCTTCACAACAGAATTCCATAAATGCTTAGTGATCAAATATCACCACTGCTTCTGGAGGTCTTTAATGAATCCTTTGAGAGGGGTTGTCTACCACCAACATTTTATCAGGCAAATATCTCTTTAATACATAAGAAGGACAAAGACCCTCTAGACCCCAGTTTATATAGACTTATTAGTCTTCTCGATGTTGACAATAAAATTTTGGCCAAGGTATTAGCCACCCATCTTGAAAGAGTTCTCCCCTCAGTAATCTCCACGGATCAAACAGGATTCATTAGGAATCGTCTCCTATTTTTTTATATTAGACAGGTTAAATATTATTCACACCCCAAGTCCTGAACCCACTCAACCTGAGGTACTTATTTCAATGGATGCAGAGAAAGCCTTCGAGCGGGTTGAGTGGGATTATCTTTTTGTCACTCTAGAGAAATTTGGATTTTGGTCTAAATTTGTTTCATTTATTAAATCATTATATGCCCACCCTCAAGCTTCCGTAAAATAACAATAATAATAATAACAACTCTGATTATTTTTCGTTAAGTCACTCCATAAGACCCCTGTCTCATGAAGCGACTTAACGTTGAGGTTGTCCTCTCTCATCCATGCTTTTCGCTTTAGTTATAGAGCCCTTGGCAATTTCTTTCGCGTGAATCTACAACCTATTGTAAAATAATGAGAGGGGTAGAGAACATAAAGTATCGTTATATGCTAATGACCTTTTAGTATATGTTTCCAACCCTCTACAATCAACACCAAACATTATGTAAATTTTAGTAAATTTGGGAAAATATCAGGATACAAGATCAACTTTGATCAAAGTAATATATTTCCAATCAACCCTAAGCTGCAAACTTTTTCAGCAGTATGCTCATTTAAATACCTAGGGATCACTATAACTCAGTGGTTCTCAAAGTGTGGGGCGCCTCCCACTAGTGGGGAATACAGACATGACAGGTGGGGCGCAATGAACGGGAGGAAATTAGTGGAAAATAATAGGAAAGTACCTATTCTAATTCATGCTTTTCTTTATTGATTTATTTAATCTTTATTTTCTTTATCGGACACTCGAAACTAAATAATGACACACAAAGAAATGGATCATTAATACAAGTAAATTAAAAATAACGTCAGAGAAAAAGTGGAGCCATAGTGCAACAATAACGGTTTAACGTCGGCATGTCAATTCCAGAGGAACAATATATAAGGAAACATTCGGTATTATATATGTAATTTCATTTATTCCTATGTATATGCTGATGTTTCTGTATTTTTGTTAAACATTAATATTTTATCAGGCAGTACCTGTCTGGCATTTCTACAGATCTGGCCTTTAAAAACGCACGTTTTCGGAAAAGGGATCCCACGACTTGCCGCGAGTGCGCGCGGCAAGCTGTGAAAATGCCCTTCAATACCTGTAGGGGGCAGTCGTGTTTCAGTCTAAAGTATTGCGTGTCTACTGAAGCCGAAAAATGTTATGTCTCTTAGGCGCCCATTGACAGCAAGCGACAGAGCTCATAAACGTGTCAAGCTCAAACTGTTATGTATTTATTCATAATTTTCATTCAGAATTATAATTATTATTCGTAGTAGTTCTCCGAATTTATTATTATTATTATTGTAACGCACCCGCGCGTGTGCAAAAGGACTACAAAGATGTATGACGTTAGCCTATAACAGTATTTATGCGCTCTAAACGCAGCCAGTTAGTGGTGGCTCAGTGGTAGGTGATTCGCCTACCATGCGGGAGGCCCGGGTTCGATTCCCAGCCAGTGCTCAATATGCTGATGCTTTTCGCTAAAATGCCCTAGATATAGCCATTACATTATCAACTTATGCTTCAGTACTAAATGCATGTTTGCAATTGAGTTTTTTTTTTTAGCTTAAGCTATGAAACACATTAGCACTCACCTCACAGTTGCTATAATTTAATGATTGTCATAAGCAAAAAGTGTAAAACAAAGGATTCACATTTATTACATTTTCACCCAGAGCGGGATTCGAACCAGGGTCTGGACGATTTTATAGGATATACGGATATTATACGGATATTATTTAAGCAACGCCAAACCACGTGGAAAGCGGCAAAAATGCTTCAATTTCATTGGCTGTCACTGAGTGTCAGCTGTTCACGACTGGCCCCCGCGGAACACAGAATCCCCGGGCTTTGACTGCGCTTTCTCCATTCGTTATTACAGGGGCGGACTGGGACCAAAAAGTGGCCCTGGACTTCCTGGCCCACAGCAGCCCACACCATAATACATTGGCTCATTAATGTAGAGATACATTTTTAACACCAGTTACTAGTATAAAAATATAACACAATACAGAAATCAATGCTATTTAAACATGTTATTTGAAGTATCACTGAACATATATTGGGTCAAAGAAACAAACAAAAAAAAAGAACATTAAGACAAACAACATATAAATCTATAAAGACAATATTTTTTATTTTATTCTTTAATTATTATGGTAGTCAATATTAACACGAAATAATGCTAAGAAACATTATTTTAATTAATATTGACCACCATCATAATAACTAGCACAAGTTAATGCTGCTACTAATTTTATTTTGTTTAATTGCCATTCTTTTTACTTGGCTCTGGTAGATGAGGGGAGACGTGTTGGTCATCATCAGCATGTATTATGATGTGGGATGTGGTGCGCTGCTGGATCCAGCCTCACTGTCCCTGACCTGTTATAGGCAGAATCTTTTCATTTGAAGCATTTCACAGCATTTACCTCTAAATCTTTTTTTTATTTTCGCGTAACCTTTTCTTCTTCCTCCTTTTCATTCATGGAATTTATTATTAATTTGCTCAGAAAATTCGCTGCATCGAGAAAGGATCAATATCTAAAAATTGCCCACGTGTGTGGACAAAGAATACAAAAGTGTATAATCTTTAATAAAGTTAATCTATTACAATGTTGTTTTAGTCTATTCATTGAATACAACGCGACAGCGCGCTCCGAGGTGAAGCGCACCCACAGTTACTGTAATCCCCCATCTCACCTTTAGTCATCAAACCGGTTTCGCTGCTGGGGGAATTCACAGAATTGGGGGTTTTAAAACAAATTAACAAGACCGAGCAGACTTCAGACAGGGGGTTTGGTTGGTTAGAAGTGGCGCTGACGGGGGTGGGGCAGGAGGGAGTCTCGCCCGCGGAGCAATTCAGTGTAGAACCGCCACTGCCTATTTTCCACCACATCACGTACTTCCCTGATCTCGGACTAAACTCCACGCTTTGCTTTTATAATGTGGAGCAAGCCCGAGATCATATTAACGTAGCATTCATCATTCATAGTTATTCATATCAGTGGATAGTTAGTGTGATTTAAAAAGTGCTATAACTTCACCTGCTACAGTTTCAGCCCAGTGGAACAATCTGACTACACGTGAAGTGCCATGAAAAAGTATTTGCCCCTTCCTATTTTTTTTCTTTGCATATTTGTCACACTTGTATAGGTGGAATTTTACCTAAACACTTTAGGTGAGAATGTATAGGTTAATATGTATAGGTGAGAACAGCTGATTCACACTTGGGGAGAGTGAATAATTTGCATTTGAATGTTGTCTGGCATTGTAAGCACACGCAGTGACACTAAAAGAACAATAGGATTAATAGGAATAGGAGGCACTAAAGAGGAGGATTTTAATTTAGACTATAAAAAAAATAACCTGCGTCTATTTTTAGTCTTATAATGCCCACATGACATGCTGGTACAGAGCTGGACATAGCTCATCCATGCCAATGGGTTTTGCACCCTGCGCTATAAAATACGAGTACGATGGCCATCCGCGGACAGCAGCTCCTGCCTCCGTCCGCTTGCGCTTGCTCTTCTTTGAAGTCTCTGGGGCGCGTTCCAATTGCCCCGTTTGCATGCCGCACTTCCGCGCACGTCTCACTCACACCGCGTAGTAAAATCCACTGTAAACCAGCAAACCCCGAGTATTTTATAGCACGGATGAACCCGGGATCATTAGCAAGGAGAGCTCTTCATCACTATTCGTGCCTAATTCCGCAGCCCCGCTTCTTCGCATATCTGAAGGAGAGGCCGCCTAACTAGTGAGCGAGGAGCGATATTGATTTGGGCGCACGCCGTGACAGGCTGAAAAAAAACTATTGTCCTCAAAAATGTAACAGATGAGGACTCTCATTAATGTGCAAAAACTATATAATAAAACTATATAAGACTACATGCCTTTATAAGACTTAACTTTTATTTAAGCGCACTCACAATAACGAAAAAACGTGATTTTATAAATGTTTGAAAGCAAATAAGGTGCGCTGTTCTGTATTGTTTTTGGTGAACTTGAGCGCGTCAGAAAATGAACGCAAACGTTTTTTTAAATGGTCAGAGTCAGTCTGCTTGCTGTTTTCCCGACGCGTTCATAATCATTAGTCTACTCCTGCCGGTGCGCTCTGGAAAACTGTATGCATGCGGCTGAGCGCTGATTAAAACTATGGAGTAAATTAAAGAGGAGAATCACGATGCCAAATTAAAGTCTTGAGCCCAAACCTCATTTAAATTAAATTAACAAATACTATAAGTAAAAAAAAAAAAAACAATAGCCCACGTTTAGAAACCGTTTATAAATTCTTTCCGACATGAGTTGGCCCGGTGTTATGCGCAGAGCGCCGGGAGATTTCCTGAAGCTCCGAAATCACTGGGGCATTTTTTCTAAATAGATGCTATCTTTAATAACTGATGGAGATTTTGAGCTGTATATACACGCAGTTTTGAGGGGTTTAAAACGAATTAGTCCGAGCAGACCTACATGAAAGGTGAGAAGTGAGTAACTGCGCGCGCTGTCGCGGTGTATATACTGTACAACACACGTTTATCAACCTTTTGATAAAAACGCTGCCTTTTGTAAAGTGAAAGTACTTTACAAAAGACAAACTGCTTTATTTCAGTCATGAATTCACAATCACATCACATTCCAGCTATTATTTCCAGCCGTGGTTAAATAATGTATGAAATAATTATTAAATGCTGGACACAAACAGCAAATATGATGATTATTATAAAAAGCCCGAAAAAGTTTGTGGTCATAAGATAATATTTACTTAATAATATAATATATATAGTTCATTCATGTCTGATGATGTCGACACATTTTTTACGTTTTAAATAAGATATGTTGGCATATTCACGAATCAGGACATTCGCATAGTTAAGACTATCAGATAGCCTACTATCAGGAAATTAAATTAATTTCAACACCATGTAAACCGAGACATTGCCATGTCTTTCACTGTTTTGTCCCTGTTAAAACATTACAAAAAATATATAAGAAACTTATTAAGAATTTTAAAGCACGAATTTGGGCATCTCATTTCATCATTATGAAAATAATATGAAGCACATATACACACATTTATCATGAAAGATCTGTTGTAAAGCAAAATAAAATTCATGTTTGCTTCAGCATTGGGAACAATATTGTTTTAGACTAAGTAATTATACACAATTCTTCGTTGTACAGTACTTGGTCCGGCGTTTAAATAAAGTCCTTCCATGCGCCATCTGGCGGATATTCAGTGAAGCACAACACATTTATTTAAATTCCCGAATGTTGCTTACGGCAAGTCGCGGCGCGCCGCGCGCTAAATTGAGGCATCCCGCGGGAAAACACACGCAGTCTTAATGACCACATCTGTAGTTTCCAGTGTGGTAACAAAGTTGCTTTTTGATCCTTCAGGCGCTGAACAGAAGGGAAGATCAATATCGTTCTACCCTTTTTGTTGGTGTGCGGCATTTTGTGATGATCCCTAAATCATTCGTTGCGCCGTAGAGAATAATGGTGTTTATGCTTTTAAACATGTATAATTTAAGGCGGCTGTAGCTGAAAGACAATGTAGAGAGGAAATATCTGGGTATCTTATTTGCGGGTTTATTTAAGCAGCTATTGAATTCGGAGATGCGAATATCAAACTAACTTTACCGCGGACACAAACAGGTGTTATTCGCTAAAATGCCCCCCTGCCACGGATTGCCCCCCTACATAATCTCTATCAAATATTATATTAGGACATGCATTCAAAGGTTTATTATCATCAAATATATTATTCCTATTATAATTAGCCCTAGGCACGTGACATTCGTCGAGACGATTAATACAAATCCCCCAAAATAAGTATTTTAAGGCCCTTTTTTTTTTTTGCAGGGGTTTGTCAATGTACAAATAACAAATTATTTATCACAAATTACACTAAATAAATATTGTTCGTGGTGAAAAATTACAGGAAACGATTTTTATTATAAAATAAGCAATATAAAAATATAAATGTTGTATATGAAAAAAATATATAGGCCTAATTTATATATTTTTCTCCTATACAATTTTTTTTTTATATTGCTTATTTTATAATAAAATTCATTTGTTATAATTGGTCATTTGTAAACCATAAACCTATGAATTTATGTTCTAATATATAATTTGAAAGAGATTCTATGTGTGTGGGGGGGGGGCAATTCGTGGCAGGGGGCATTTTAGACCATAACACAGTAGCAAACTGTATGTAGTGAGCATAATAACATCAATGGATACATTTGTTACATGGACCACAAAAAAGCAGGTGATTCAGCATCATCAGCCTAATCAACCAAAGATCCAGCCGAAAGGAAAACATGATGAAGCCTATGTTGCGCTTGGATTCATGGTGGGGATGGTGGGGGCAGAGGAGAGACCCGTGTGTGTTTTGTGTCTTAAACCGCTGGCAGCAGACAGCATGATACAAAGTAGGAAGACACTTAGAGACAACACACCCCAGTTACGTTAATAACCCACTCGACTTCTTTGAAAGAAAGCTCTAGATAAGTAACAAAGTAAGCCTGTTATAACAATTGCACGTGTATTTTATCTGTTTTGAACTTGGTGTTATTTGATCTTTTTCAATAAATAGTACACTTGGCCGTTTTGGTTATCATTTTGTTGACAAGTGGGGCTTGAAAATTCGCCCACCCCCTTAAGTGGGGAATGACAGAAAATGTTTGAGAACCACTGCTATAACTAAATGTTTTTCTACACTTTTTAAAGAAAATATATTGAAGCTATATGAATATACTCAACATATTCTTACAAAGTGGTCCAATCTCCCTGTTTCTTTGGCAGGCCGTATCACTACGGTGAAAATGAGTATTTTTGTAAGGGTCCGCCACTAGAGGCCACTGTTTTTATTTTGTAGTTTTGTTGGCCGACTCAGTTTCCCAGCAGGCACCTCGGTCAGGTGATGCGGGTGCACACCTGAACCGAGGTAGCCATCAATCAATCTATAAATAGCTGCTTAGACTGGGAAACTGGGTCGAGCATTTTTGGTAACACCACTGTCATTTGTGTGGGCTTTTTGTTCTGTTTTGTTATATGTTTAGTTTGTACTTTGATTTTAGTTGTGTTGACTTGGGCTCTCTTATTGGCAATGTCTCTGTGTATGTTTTGTGTGTTTGTGTTAGAGCTGATTCAGTCCTGTCCTCCTGTGTTCTTGTGGTTAGCTAGAGCAGGTAAGTAGTTAGGTGTGTGTGTGGCTAGGAGCATGATTAGCTAAATTCTATGTTGAGTTACAGTACAGTTACAGTACTAGCATGCTTCTAGCCATAGCCCCTCTGTGTCTCTAGCTGTCCTGTGTTTCCTCTCCCCCTAGTGTCCCAGTGTGCCTAGGTTTAGAGTGCTGTCCCTCCTGGCTTTGGAGTAACGACTAGCTTGTGAGTGCCGCCTCGCTTAGTCTTGGAGGGCTGCCTCGCCTAGCCACTGGGTATCCTTTGTCTGTGTTTCTGTGCCCCTATTCCCTAGTGTGTTTAAGCTATTAGGTAAGTATAGCTTAGTGCATGTTGGGGCTAAAGACATGCTTAGCTAGGTGTATGTGTAGCTGACTGCCATGGTTAAGCTTAGCTTAACCATGTTTAGCTAAAAGCCATGCCTAGCTGATTGCCATGTCTTTAGCCCTCGTCCCATCCCTCTCTTGTCTCTAGTCTTTACGTGTCTCCCGTTCTTCTCTAGTGTCTCCCGTTCTTCTCTAGTGTCTCCCGTTCTTCTCTAGTGTCTCCCGTTCTTCTCTAGTGTCTCCCGTTCTTCTCTAGTGTCTCCCGTTCTTCTCTAGTGTCTCCCGTTCTTCTCTAGTGTCTCCCGTTCTTCTCTAGTGTCTCCCGTTCTTCTCTAGTGTCTCCCGTTCTTCTCTAGTGTCTCCCGTTCTTCTCTAGTGTCCAGTTTCAGCTCCACGCCTCGTTTGTGTCCTGTTATGTGTTTGTCCCCCTGCCTGTGTCTCGCCACAGGACGTGTTTTGTGTAACCCCCTGCCTGTGTCTTGCCAGAGAGCCCCTGTTAGCACAAAGTTAAGTATGGTTTGAGTTTGTTTGTTCCTTTGTTTGTATCTTTATTTATACTTTGTGTTTAACTATTATTAAAAAGACTCTCTTTGGTTACACCACCCCTCTGCCTCTATGCCTGCTTCTTCCGCCCACGGCGTTCAACACCTGCCACAACACCCCGTTCATGACAATTTTGCCCAAATATTTATTTCTTTTTCAGTGTACAACAGGCTTTATTAATAAAAACTTTTTTAGGAATTTGGGCAGATTAATAACTTAATATATTTGGAACAAAAAGAACCCTATAATTAAGATGATGTCCTTACAAAGGATTAAGCCGAAAGGAGGGATGGGTTCACCTAATTTTCAACTGTACTATTAGGCATGTAATTTAAGAGCACTTTCATTTTGAATAAATGAGAGGTCAATAGAATTGTGTGACATGGAAATTAAATCATGTTCACCTTCCTCTTGGCCAGCATTAATTTACCCGGCTTTGTCTGCCCCTGCTCCAATACGACTTCAATCCAGTGGTTTCTAATTCATTTAAAATTTGGAAACAGATACGAAAGCATTTTAAGTGCAAAATTCATTAATAAATGAGAAATATCCATTATATATAATAAACTATCACAGCTAGAATGTGATGTTTCATTAGATCATTTAAGAGCGGCATGGGAAAAAGACCTTGGAATAGATATTACAGAAAAGCAGTGGGATGTGTCACGAACTAACCGGAATGATCGGAAGACTTAGCACTTAGCAGTTAGCCCGTTGTAGCGTGGATGGTAAACCCAAACGCGGAGGTAAGCGAGTGGGCAGGATAACCACGCGATTTGGTCTAAGGACTCTCACACAAGGGGAGCAAGGGAAAAACACAAATTTAACCCGCGTCCTATAAACACACACTCGAATCGGAAAGCAGACCCAAGAAAGTGAGTACTCACGATTTGACGAACGGACAGCCTGGAACAACATGGGCGAAACTCAATGACTGAGCGGTGTGATGCGACATCTTGTCTCCTTTTATGCTTCCTGTGTTGCGACCGTACTACTTCCGGGTCCTAATGCCGGTCGCGGAGCGAGTGTGTATGACAGTACCCCCCTGTCCAGGGCCGGCTCCTGACGGCCCTGGGGTGGAGGATACCCGACGACGGTAGTCCCTGATGAGTTCGGGGTCGAGAATAAACCGGGCCGGAATCCAAGATCGTTCCTCAGGGCCGTAACCTTCCCAGTCGACTAAGTATTGGATGCCTCTGCCCCGAGGACGCGAGTCCAGGATCCGGCGTACGGTGTAAGCAGGGCCACCGTCAATGATCCGGGGAGGTGGAGCAGGGTGGGCGGGTGGAACCATGGGTGATGTGGTGAAAGGTTTCAGTTGTGATGTGTGAAATACTGGGTGGATTCGGAGCGCCGCAGGCAGCTGGAGCCGGTAGGTGACAGGGTTGATTCGGAGGTTGATGCGGTATGGACCAATAAACCTAGGTGATAATTTCTTTGTCTCGGTATGGAGATGGAGATTTTTGGTGGAGAGCCATACCTTGTCACCTACATTGTACAATCGTCCCGGGGGGTGTCGACGGCGATGTTGAGCGGTGTATCGGATGTTAGCTTGACGTATAGCTTGATTGGCTTGAGTCCAGAGCCGCCGACACCTGCGGACCAACTGTTGGGCTGACGGTACATCAACCTCCGGTTCTTGGTGTTCGAACATCGGAGGCTGGAACCCGTGACATACCTCGAACGGACTGAGATTGGTGGCGGAGTTGATGTGGAGGTTGTGCGATAACTCAGCCCATAAGAGGTAGCGAGCCCAGGAGCGCTGGCGATCGGCGACGAAGCATCTCAGATAGCGCTCCAGTTGTTGGTTGGCCCGCTCCGTCTGACCATTAGTCTGGGGATGGTACCCAGAAGATAAACTACAGGTGGTCTGGATCAGACGGCAGAAGGCCCTCCAGAATCTGGCAGTGAATTGGGGCCCTCTGTCCGAGACGATGTCCTTGGGGAACCCATGCAGACGGACTACGTGCTCTAGTATCAGCTCCGCAGTGTTTTTGGCTGACGGGAGTCCGGTGAGGGCCACCAGGTGCACAGCTTTGGAGAAACGGTCGATGATGGTCAGGATGGTGTTTTTTCCTTCTGAGTTCGGCAGGCCCGTGATGAAATCAACGGCAATGTGCGACCAGGGCCGGCGAGGAACGGGGAGAGGCTGGAGTTCCCCCGGAGTCGGCTGGTTGGTCTCCTTTGCCCTGGCGCACACTGGGCACGCCTGGACGAACTCCTCGACGTCCCGGGTCATAGAGGGCCACCAGAAAGCGCGCTGGATGAACTGGAGTGAGCGTCGGCTGCCTGGGTGTCCAGCGAGAGGTGAGGTGTGGCCCCACTGCATGACTTCGCTCTTCATGGACGATGGCACGTAGAGACGTCCAGGCGGCACGCCTGCCGGTTCGTTCTCCGTGGCCTGCGCCTGGCGGACCCTCGTTTCCAAGTCCCAACGGAGGGGTGCGATGATCCTTGATGGAGGGAGGACAGGCGCGGGTTCCGCCCGGGTGACGTTTTCCTCATGCTGTCGGGAGAGGGCGTCTGCCTTGGTGTTTTTAGACCCCGGACGGTATGACAGATGGAAATTATAATGTTCAAAAAATAACGCCCACCGCGCCTGCCTCGGATTAAGTTGTTTGAGGTTGCGTATGGAGATAAGGTTCTGGTGATCTGTCCAGATCATGAACGGCTCACTGGCGCCCTGGAGCCAGTGACGCCATTCCTCCAGAGCCCACTTTATGGCCAGCAGTTCGCGGTCCCCTACTCCGTATCGCTGCTGAGTGGGGTCAAATTTTCTGGAGAAAAAACTACAGGGATGTAGTTTCTGATCTGGGCCTCGCTGGGAGAGAACAGCCCCAGCACCCACATCTGAGGCGTCCACCTCCACAACGAATGGTTTGTTTGCATCTGGATGGAGGAGAATGGGAGCGGTGGTGAAGAGGTGACAGAGTTTCTGGAAAGCGGATAGTGCGGTGGAGTTGAGGCTGAAAGGGCGAGATGATGGGCGGGTCATGGCGGTAAGGGGTGCGGCAACCGTACTGTAGTCCCGGATAAAGCGACGATAGAAGTTCGCAAACCCGAGAAACCGTTGAAGTTGCTTAAGGGTCTTGGGTAGGGGCCAATGACGCACAACTTTAAGTTTCTGCGGGTCCATGGCCACACCCTGGGGCGAGATGACAAAGCCCAGGAACGTGGTGGAGCGCTCGTGAAAAGCGCACTTCTCCAACTTACAGTACAGTTGATGGGCGCGCAATCTCTTTAATACCGCCCTGACGTGCTGGATATGTTCTTCCACTGTACGTGAGTAGATGAGGATGTCGTCTAGGTATGCAAATGCCCACCGCCCGAGCATGTCCCTGAGAACATCGTTAATGAAATGTTGAAAAGCGGCGGGGGCGTTGCAGAGGCCGAAGGGGATAACCAGACTTTCGTAGTGTCCCGTGGGAGTGATGAATGCCGTCTTCCACTCATCGCCCTCCCTGATGCGCACCAAGTTGTAGGCGCTCCGAAGGTCCAACTTTGTAAAAATGGTGGCACCAGAGAGAGCGTCCAGGGCGGAGTTGGTAAGAGGCAGCGGATGTCGATTCTTAATGGTGATGTTATTTAGCCCCCGATAGTCGACACATGGGCGAAGTTCACCTCCTTTCTTTTTCACAAAGAAGAACCCCGCGGCGGCGGGCGAGGCGGAGGGTCTGATGGTGCCTTGACGAAGGGCGTTCGACACATATTCCTCCATCGCCTGCGTTTCGGTGGCGGAGAGGGAATAGAGATGGCCGCGGGGAGGTACGGAGCCTGGCTGAAGGTCAATCGCCAGATCGTAAGGGCGATGAGGCGGAAGGTGGGTGGCGCGTCTCTTGCAAAACACTTCCGCCAGGTCCCGGTAGGCGGGGGGAATGGCGTTGGTGTCGACGTCGGGGGCCTCGGACTCCCTAGAGCACGTCCCAGCCGGTGCTGGTATGCAAAGTTCGGAGCAGGTCGGCCCCCATTGGAGAATCCGATTCTGGGTCCAGGATATGAGAGGGTCATGCTGAAGCAGCCAGGGATGTCCGAGGATGATGGGTGGTGAGGAGATGGTGGTGAGATGGAACTGGACCTGTTCTTGATGCGTACCAATGACCAGGGTGATGGGTTGAGTCTGGGTGGTGATGGGGCTGGATGTTAGGGGTCGACCGTCCACCGAGGTGATCCGAACCGGCTGGGATAACGCCTCAAGTTTAATCCCCAATCTTTTGGCATAAGCAGAGTCAATGAAGTTACCTGCGGCACCGGAATCGATAAACGCGGTACTTCCGACTCGTTTGTGGCCAAACTGGAGATGTACTCGTACCGAGAGACGGGATGTGTTGGTGGTGATCGGGGAGAGTTGAAGATGACCCGGTGAGTTGCTCTCGTTCCTCACTGGGTCTGAGCGTTTCCCGGGCGCAAAGGGCAGATGGCTCGATGATGCGCGGCGGACCCACAGTATGCACAGAGCCCCTCCCTAAATCGTCGTTCCCGTTCTGCAGCGGTCAAGGAGGCGCGTCCTACTTGCATGGGTTCCCCGGCTCCCGTGTCAACCACGGCGGGTGGTGGAGATCCGACGGTTCCAGTGATGACGGGGTTACATGTAGGTCGGGCTTCAGGTGCTGGAACGTGAGGAGAAAAGGAAGGTGAACGTGACGTGATGGATGAAAAAGAGGGCGTGGCCGGCGGCAGGGTTCGGGGTGCTGGCTTGGGGCGAGAGAGCAGGCGTTGGTCAATTCGGAGTGCTAGTTGAATAAGACCCTCCAGCGTCGCAGGCAACTCTCGTCCCGCGAGTTCGTCTTTGATGCGAGACGCCAGCCCCTCGTAGTAGGTCGTCCGGAGGGCGGAGTCTCCCCAGGTGGTTTGGACAGCGAGCGTGCGAAACTCCGCCGTGTAACGGCTCACGGACGAACCTCCCTGCCGCAGATGGTATAGCTTGGTATCGTTCTCCACCTCTCCTGCTGGATGTTCAAAGGTAAGTTTCAATTGTTTGGTGAACTCGTTGTATGAATGCGCGGTGTCTGAATCGGAGCGAAGAACCGCCGTGGCCCACTCAGCTGCCTGCCCGGATAGCAATGAGACAAGGAGAGCAATGCGCAATCGATCAGTGGAGTATTTGGTGGCATTAAACTCAAACACTAGGTCGAGAGCAGTTAGAAACACACTGCATCTCCCGTCCGTGCCATCCCATTTGTCCGGTAGAGCGATGAAGACGTCCGAGGTTGGAGAAAGTGGGGGGGGAGGCGGCGCTGCGGCTGCCGCGACGGGAGGCCGGTTAGCCGCGCTATCAACCGCCTTGCGAAGTGCCGCGTTCTCCTGCCGAAGCTCCGCCACCTCGCGGCGCAAGGCCGCGACGTCTTGGACGCTCCGGCGAAGAGTAGCGAGCTCTCCGTTTAGCTGATTAATTAGCGCGGCGTGCTGATCTACCACGTCGCAGAGGCGCGCATACCCCGCTGGGTTTACCGCTGTCGGCTCAGTCATTCTGTCACGAACTAACCGGAATGATCGGAAGACTTAGCACTTAGCAGTTAGCCCGTTGTAGCGTGGATGGTAAACCCAAACGCGGAGGTAAGCGAGTGGGCAGGATAACCACGCGATTTGGTCTAAGGACTCTCACACAAGGGGAGCAAGGGAAAAACACAAATTTAACCCGCGTCCTATAAACACACACTCGAATCGGAAAGCAGACCCAAGAAAGTGAGTACTCACGATTTGACGAACGGACAGCCTGGAACAACATGGGCGAAACTCAATGACTGAGCGGTGTGATGCGACATCTTGTCTCCTTTTATGCTTCCTGTGTTGCGACCGTACTACTTCCGGGTCCTAATGCCGGTCGCGGAGCGAGTGTGTATGACAGGATGAAGCACAAGAAAAGGTTCATTCTGTTTCAGTGTGTATTAGGCATGGTCTCATACAATAAAATATCTTACATAGAAATAACATATCCAAACTAAAGCTCTCTAAAATGTTTCCCTCAGTGGATCCGCAAAGTGACAGGTGTGGTCAAGCTCCAGCATCACTAGGTCATATGTTTTGGAATTGCCCCAACATCAGTACACTGTAAAACCCGATGAGTTAGTTCAACTCAAACTGTTTAAGGAAACCGATTGCCTTAAACCATTAAAGTTTATTAACTCGTACTATTTAAGCATAAAGAATTATTAGATGCGAGTACAAATAACTAACACTACGGAATAGTTTGGACTCATAAGGAAACATTCATCCTAACTTATTACAAATTAGTAAATAAAACTTTTCTGAATTCAGTATGACAAACTTTTATGAATATTTTTACACAAATATTATCACTTAAGTTCCATTTACTCATTTATCTTTCACTAAGGAAAATTATTACAATTTAGTTAGGACAGCTTTAATCTTAGTTGTGGCTACTCAAGTCATTTGAGGAAACTGATTGCCTTAAATTGTTTAAGTTGTAAAAAAAAAAAAACAATATACACGTTTATATACTGTATGACACAACTTGAACCATTTATTTAGTTCAACAATCATCACACATGACTACACATTTCAGTATTCAAACATCTTATTGTTCACAGCTCTCAAAAAAAAAAAATTACTCATCACAATTATCTTTGGGTTTTCTTTTACCAGTAAGTTATCACAAAATATTTCCATCATTCCAGTTCAACCTAACTTAACAATCTGTATGTATACTCAAAAATACAATTTAACTTAACAATCTGTATGTATAAACAAAAAATGTCTATTCAAATCACTGAAATAGGTGTAGAGAACAAATTATATGATGTAAAGACATTTTATTCAGAAGCTTCCTCTATAAAGATTTTGGATGTCCACAGACCACAAATATTATTAACGGATTGTTTTCACATTTACAGGCATCTGCTCAATGTTCCAAGATCCAAGAAAAATCCATTAAATTCCCAATATGGCTAAACTAAACACCCACCCAAATTGTTCCCCTCTCCTGTAAGCAGAATTCTAAACGTGTTATTGTTCCCATACTCATCACTTCACCTCTTCTATTTAATTGATTTAGAACTTTTGGGTTGTTTAATACTATTGTGTGCACTAGAGTCATAATGTCCGTAACTTTATAAAATGAAGCTTTTGTATAAAATGTCATACACGTGTTGTAAAACTATTAAATAGGAATGAAAAAAATAAAAACAAACAAATAAATAAAATGAATATATATGAACAGTTTTCATGTCCTAATGCACTGCAATGCAAAACACAGAAGAAAAGTAGTAAGAACTATGAAGTGAAACTAAAACTGTCCCTGCTGAGTAAGTGTGGCACAAACTACGAACAGAAATGTTGCAAAAATACAAACAGAAATTGACAACCATTTATTTTCTTGTTTACTGATCTTTGGCTTTCAAGCTAAAACATTACTTTTAAACAGTGCCAACCTTCAGTGACAAAACAGGCTGAGAACGTCATTCCAGTTCATTTCTCAAGGCCTGTAACTTTGGTTTGAGCTGCTTTCTACCATCATCAAGGTTTAACAGGACAACCTGTATGAACTCAAAAAAACCACTTAGCTTTTCAGGGTAGCTCAAATGGAGAGCATATATCAGTCCAAACAAAATCACCAGGGAATCTATCCAAGATTTGTGAGACATTACAACCTGGTCCTCAAGGACAATTGACACGTGTTGCGTTTCAAATGGAACTCCTGCAGGTGGTTCCTCTTCATTGACCACTGCCACCAAAGCTACCGCCCCCTTTTGGGTTGCCTCAAACTCATCCTCAAAAGAGGAATACACCCTTAGTATGAGTGTTATTTATCAGTGTTATTTAATCAGTTTACATACAGGTTTCCTCTTATTTACTACGCAGTCTCCTATACATCTAAAGTGCATCAGCAAATACAGTTGAGTGCAAAAGTTTGCATCCCCTTAATTTGACAGATTAAAAAGTACAAATAGTACTACTTTTTTCCATCAACATTATATTTAATATTATTATTAATTACCTTGCAAATTTTGAAGACTTCTGATGAATCCTCCTTTAAGTATAGCGGTAGGCCAGCCAGGGCTGCTGTTCTAGCTGCACTGATGTTGTTCTTGTCCTGTCGCAAAACAAAAAAGGGTGTAAGGTACACAGATCACATTCGAAGTAAATATATATTATATTATATATTATATATATATAGTATATAGTAATATATTAAAAACATTTTACCTGCTCTTCATATGCCATTAAAACATCTTCCATCTTCTTAACAAAAAATCCAGTCTTTCTTTTTTTGTAGAGCTTTAGAAGCTGAGGTGTATACTTGTCAAGTGCAGCAAAGAAGGTAAATGGTAGATTCTGATTAGTGATCCTGTGGAACTCACTGTAGAGCTGGAGGGAAAACAACAAGCACGGGTTGTAATGATAAACTTAACATCTGTAAGTCATCTGAGACTAAAAGTATGTTTCCTTATCTCCTTAACTATTCAATTTCAACCTCTTTATCCAAATTTGTTACAATGTTAGTAAGAAACAAAGTGCACATGCAAAATTATTTATTTTACTCACTTGGGATTCACAGAAGAGTGCAGGCCATCTGTCCTTAAGTTCAGCAATGGGAGGAGCTGAATTTACAATTTCTTCACGCCTGAGTGCAAAGGTACGCTGCATATGTTGATGGAGTAGAATCATGTCTCTTTCTGCAGATGTCTTCTTGAACTGCTCAACCATCCTAAGCCTCTGAGTCTCCAGAGTTTTCTTAGTTTCTCCCTGGGGATAATTGGGAAGGAAGTTAACCTCCCCTCTTCTGGGTCTTTTGATGCTGGCCCTGGATGCTGCACCCTCTGGATTGGTCCTGCTGCGCTTTCCTGCATTCACAGCTACATCCTTTATGCCAGCTCTGCTTAGTTTGGTCCTGTAATTGCCCATCTTAAAGCGAAGGCTGTTCTTCCAACCCTCATATCCTGTTTTGGAACCTCTTTCTTTCAGACAGGGATGTTTGCTCACAAGCGCCTCTGCAGCCTTGCCAATCTGTTTGCTTTGTTTTATGCTTATACATTTCAGCAGCCATAACTTCAAGTATATTGTGTTTTTGATCCCTGGTTAACCTAATCATTTCCTCATCTTTTACAAATGCAGAGTTGCCCTCTCTTAAAGCATACTCCACCTCATATGAGAAAGTTGGAACCACAAAAACCTCTGGCCACCGGCAAAGACGATCTGGTGCTATCAAAGACGAATCTGTGCTATCAGACAGTAACAAGGTGTCATCTGTACTGGTTGAACTTTGATCTGACTCAATTAATCTTATTATCTTAATTGTTGCCTTGGATGGTAGATCCTCTATGTTAACTAAATTGCACAGCACATTGTCAAACTCTGGATCCTCAAACTGAAGGCGAAAGTCATACGTCAGGTTCAGCTTATTTTTTACTTTAAATATTAGAGTGTGTACAGTCTCAGGACGACAGGGCAAAACAAGCCTCTCAGCATTGACATCATCAAGGATGACCCGTCATTTTAGAACATCAATCGATTCCATTTACACTGCGTTAGGGAAACCTGTAACAGAAATAAACAAAGAGCAACATGTGCTAGCTCTCAACATTTTCCTCAAGCTAATTAGAACAACCATACTAAAAGTAGAGCAACTGTTCCTGTATTGGTAGACCTGAACCTTGCATCAACGTCTAAGGCCATTCTTGTTTGTTGTTGATGTGCAGTAATAGTTAAATGCACATGTAGTGTAGGTCACTGTTTTTCTTCCTAAGATGAACACAAAGGTTATCCTACTAACCTTTAGCAAGAAAACCCACCAGGATATGGATAGATAACCAGGTGCCAGTGAATTTTACTAATTAACACACCTTTTCTTGTTGAATGTGCACAAAAGTTGTGCTTTAGTGATTATTGAGTGCTAGACTATTTCCTAGAAGCTAGGAGCAGTAACTTCCTAGAGTGTTATCAGTGCTGTCAGGTTGACAGCAAATAGTAGAAATTTCCAGAATCAGTTCAGGTTTCATCTTTGGTAAATGTTTTGCAACCTGATAAAAACCCACTCCCTATTGTGTACTCCAGTACTTAACTGACTGGTTAGTCAACTAACCACTACACTACATGCATTTAACTTTATGACATCATGTAACACAGGAATCGTAGTGGAAAACAGACATTACCTTTAATGTTGTCCAATGTGTCCAGGAAGCTGAGATTCATAAAAAGCTCCAGACAGATCTTCAGTCTCCTTTAGGCAAAGATGCAAAAAGGCTGAGGATGGCTGCTTGGTGAGGTGCTGCCTTTTTTATTCAGCCACTGGAATGAAATGTTTAGTTGTGAGAATTAATTTGCTTGAAACCCTGTAGGCAAACTGTGGCATTTGGTCATGTAGCTGACTTACAGATTTCATTGTATAGCCCTTGCTATTATGCTCTCTCAGCTCATATGACCGCAAATGCTCAATATACCAGGTCTCATAGTCTTTCAATAGAAAAAAGATGTCATTTCCAATAAGTAATATGTGTCTGATCTCTTTAAACTCAGGCAAGGCAGCATGTGCCCCAGTACAAACAAACATGCCAATGACAAAAGTTGTCCCTTCAATAGTTACCCGTTTTGTGCCATATACAGTGTTTCTCTTTGTGATGCTAAATATTAACACATGTGTTTCAGCAGGCAATGACTCAATAAAAATAGACTCCACCTTTGAAGTCTGTACTGGTGGCCTGAAAAATCTTGGTGATGACAGATAGAATGCCATCATGCTTTGGTGCCTCTC
This sequence comes from Clarias gariepinus, assembly GCF_024256425.1. NCBI lineage: Eukaryota > Metazoa > Chordata > Actinopteri > Siluriformes > Clariidae > Clarias > Clarias gariepinus. The sequence continues at coordinate 19,663,444 of NC_071110.1, forward strand.
TGCTAAGGTTTTCAACACATTCTTGTAGTTACGCGTGTCATGAACAATTTTCTTAAAAACTCTGTGCTTCCCTTCAAATCTCATTGTCCAGAGATGCACTAGAGGACCAAAGCACCTTATGAGATGAGGATAATGCTCAATGTAATGATGTTTTGGCCGTAATTGTAAGCTAGGGAAGACTTCCTGAAGCAGCTGTCTGTGATCGGAAATTTTACAGGCCATGTATTGAATAGTTTCATCTGTGAAAGTATGAGACATAGCAACCTCAACTATATCTTTTAGGTCCATTAGGACCTCCCAAAATTTGTCCCCTTCTGGGACTGTGGAGCCAATGATGATCGGTAACAATCTAAGTAGAGTGTGGTTCTCATGCCCATTCCCACCTATTGTTCCTCGAATGACAAAGTTTTGTGGAATTGGGTGAGGGCGGTCAACCTTATCAGAATGTTGGTAGGGAAAATACAGTATTGCCCTGTTTAGCTTTTCCAAAGTGAAATATTTATTTGCAATCAGACCTTTGAGACAGTGGGCCAACTCCACAGGAACCACACCTTCAAACAGGTCATGTAGTATGTCTGGTGGAAATCCTGTGATGGGGTGGAAATAAGACAGATTGTCAGAAAGAACGCAACTGTGTTTTACACCATAATTTTTATCACTGTCACTGTTCTGTATGTCATCTATGAAGTTATCATGCAGATCTTTTGTTCTCATTTCAAAACTACCAGTGACTGCATCTGTTGTTTGTATGTCTGTCTTTGTGGCAAGGCAAAATCTGCAGAAATATGTAGACCTGAAACTCTCACTGAAACCAGCTAAACCATGAGCAGCAAGGTTATCGGCCACAACAGAGTAGACTGTCCCTTTGAGGCAGTCACCAAGACTTTCAATGTAGACACCCTCTTTTTCAAGAGTTTTTAAGTCACTCAAGAGAGGTGCAAAAACTTTGGCATATCCGAACTGACGTACATCATTTGATTTGCACAGAAGGGCCAGCTGAGTGGAGTGTAAAGCTGAGCGGTATTTTACTGGCAGGTTAGCTAGTGTCCAATAAACTGCACATACTTTGTGTATTTTCTTTGATGTTCCTAGAGGGTTTGCAATTTTAAAATTATCAATATAGAGAATTACTGATAACTTCTGACCCTCTTTTGAGAAAAGCACATTTTCCTGGTAGTAGGACCCATCACAATATGAAAAATACTCTCCAGGCAAATGTAAAGTGGTATCTTGTACCTTCTCAAGTACAACTGGTTTTGTCAACAACAGCTGCAAAGATTTAAGAATGGGAACATACATATAAGTACGCTGTGATGACTCAATAAGATACTCTACAGGTTTCACAAGTGGAAACTTTTCCTCGTAATATGATTTTCTCCTCTTAGCTGTTGACAGTGGTCCCTCGGATGTAACAGATTTATGTAAAACATTACTCTCTGAAACTGCCTGCACAATATCACTTACAAGTGTGTCAGTAACAGGGCCGTTATGTTTTCTCAATATTTTGATTACAGATTCTCTAATAACAGGTTCTGACAGTGAAAACAATTGATCAATATGCTCAATGATTTCCTGTGTTGCCCTCTGTGATACATGAAGAATAGTTTGCATTTTCAAGAAGAAAGCTGCCAGATTGTATTGTAACTGCTCTGGTAATCCATCAGTGCTACTACCTGGACTGAGACCACTTTCTTCTAGATATTAAATTTCTTCTGGATCATGTTCAATGTCACTATCCCGGGATCCCACATGTTGCGCTACAACTGCTTCATCATAGTCTGATGCATTCCGATGTTCTCTGCACTTGTGTGCGTTATAGGTGGAGTAAACATTTGTTTTAAACTTGCAGCCCATAAATGGGCATGGAACCATTTCTTTCCGTCTTAAGTGACCCCTTAAATGAATGAACATTTCCTGCTCAACAAATGGCTGGTTAAAATCACAGACTGGGCAATGAAATGTACGGTTATGACTGTCTCCACCTAAGGTTACCACTTTTTTATCTGAATGTTCTCTTGACAAACGGACCTTCAGTGAATTGAAAGTACTGAATGTACACATGCAGTTATTATACAAGCAAGGTAAAGGTGAAACTGTAGAATACTGGCCATGGTTGAGCCTGTAATGTCTTAATAACTGTATTTTTAAGGCACTAGAAAAACCACACAATTTACACTTCCACATGATTTAGACCCTCAAAACCAGTTTCTCAAACGTGAGTCGTCTATTACTGGCTTGAGCTATTTATCTGTATTACCTCACCTGAAAGATAACAGGCGAAAAACATGACTGAACGCGCCAAATTGAACCAACATTAACCGACATTATGGGTAGCGTTAGCTTATGTGTAATGACTGAAAGCTAGGCAATTTTCACGAGCACAAGTCGGGTCACTCCCTCATTGTGTGCTTTCAAATTGCATTAGCACGAGTTAACCGCTAACCGAAAGAGGAAAGTGCGTGATTCCAAATCACAGTTAAGACTAGTGAAGAGTTTGACTGGTGAGCTAGCTAATTAACTGCTTTATATTAAAGTTTAGTTAACACTTTCACAAACTATCGTTATTCGGCAGCCAATGTATCCTCAACAGAGGTGTCTGACATTATTTTACACAGTAAAACAGTTTTGGAACCACTAAGGTTAGTTTAAGTACACTTGGGTGTACTTCTAAATTAAAGTTAACGCTAATGTCACCAGAGCTATATAAGCAAAAGCATGTTCCAGCGTTCGCAAAATGCGCTTATAACATTAGCCTAAAATGTAAACAATTTGCAAAGAAGTAAAATAAACGTTACCTCGTATTGTAGACCACTGTATTGTTGCTGTGTCACGAGTAAGCAAGCAGATAAATTCCGTCAGCAACCAACACTTAAAACGGTGCACAGCATCATGGGAGTTTTACCGTTACTCCTGTGCAAACAGGTCCAAGCCAGTTAGACATCCACTCAGTCTCAGTGCCGTGTGGACTCAGGTGAGCTGAGCCCTTTACACATCAGGTCCACTTTCATGCAACAACTTGGCTTAATCAAATACAAATAAAGGGACAAGTTTTGAGGTGTATTTAATGTATTGTTTCTACAATATACAGATAGTGTCCATCACATTTCCATTCACATTTCCATTCACATTTCATGTGACTGCCATCTCACTCACTCTCACTCACTTATCGTCTATACGGCTTTATCCTGTATTGAGGGTCATGGGGGGCTTGGAGCCTATCCCAGGAGACTTAGGGCCTGAGGCGGGGTACACCCTGGACTGGGTGCCAATCCATCGCAAGGCACACATACACATACACACACACCTAAACACACACACAGACTCATTATGTGATTGCCATCAAATCTTTAAATGTTAGTGGGATTATGAAGACTTACTACTTACACTATTTATAAACTGAAATGAAAGTAAATATTTAAAAATCCCAAGACATAATTAGCACGAAGCAAAGATATGGGCAGAAGGATTTTTGTAATTCTATAAAGTGGACTTAGAGAAAATAAGTCAATGCAGCTAACAGTAATTGTATCACCAAAACTTAAAATGTTAAAAAAAATTAAATACACTCAAAACAACTGAGTTATTACTTCAACAATTTATTTTTGAGTTAGGTTAATTTCATCGGAATAAGTGACTTTAAATTTTAATGAGGATTAAGTTATGGTAACTTGCTTCTTTTATTGAGATGTACTGTTAGGTTTTACAGTGTAACTATTGGATTTTGGTTTTTCAATTATTGTCAGAGGTGTTGCCAAGACCATTGGATCCAGACCCAATACTAGCTATTTTTGGTGTAAGTAGTGATAAAGTGGCGCTGACTGAGGGTCAGCGTACAATGCTTGAAAGTGTGGTACTCTTAGCACGTAGGCAAATTTTGCTCAACTGGAAACAAAGAAATCCACCACACCATTCAACTCTCATTAAAGATGTTATGCTTCACCTACAATTATAAAAGATCAGATTTTCACTAAAAAAAAGACTGAAAAATTTTATGCAGCATGGAAGCCTTCTATTATTTTTTTCCAAAAAAGAGCAGCAGTGGAACCCTAACCGCACCCCCCCCCTTTTCAGTTTGTTTTAGTTAAACCTTCCCTTTTTTTCTTTCTTTGTCTGTTTTTATTTATTTTTTTACCATTTGAGATAAATACAATGAGTACCATTTGAGATAAATACAGTAAGAGGTTTATTGAAATGTGCCAATATAAAAAACTCAATAAAGAGATTGTTTAAAAAAGAAAGAAAGATAAGAACTTGTCCCTGCGGCATTTTAGAATAAAAAGAAGAAATATGGTTGCAAGCGACAATAAGCGCACCCAACCATCGGCCATCGGCACCCAGGTTCACCGCACCACCTGTGTGCCGTTTGAGGATGCTAAGACCCCAAAAAGCCCCCAACACTGATGTCATGGTTTGTGTAGGATGTGTGTAGGCTGCGTATTGTGTGTGTGTGTGTGTGTTTGTGTGTGTGCGTGGGTTTGTGTGTGTCTGTGTGTGTGTTTGAGTGAAGGATGTGTGTGTATTCCTGCTAGGAGCCCCCTTGCGCTACAAAGGTGAAGGAGGTGAATGTTCCATAGTAGGCTGCAGTACGTTCACAATAATTGTGCCATTTTGTCGAGATGATAGAGTCATAAAGTCCGAGCTATCTCAAACAGCTCACAATCACTTTCCCCAGTCGTTTACAAACAGGTGGACTTATAGGAGGTATTCTCAAGGAGTTAGGGCCAAAAAAAACTTGCCCCCCTCCCCCAAAAAAGATCCTAGGATCTTTTCCTACAATCAATCTCCACCCAAATTTGTTACCATCTACACATATTCCCCAAAACAAGCCCCTAAGGAATGTTAAAACCAAGAAGTGGGCCATGAAGCCTTAAAAAAATAGTTGCAAGACACGATGAGCTGGCCCAAGCACCTGTGCCATCACCACTCAAGTGCAACATGTGTCCCTTTTCAGCAACATGTGTCCCTTTTTAGCACGTTACGACATCTTAAACAAATATGACATAGGTTTAGGTCATCATCATGTTTGGACATGTCTTTCTGATCCGCCATTGCTAACTGTCACTCAATGTGGGTTTGGTGGTGACTGTAATGACTAATGTACTGAGAAGTATAGGTGTGTGTGTGTGTGTGTGTGTGTGTGTGTGTTTTACGATATATATGTCTGTGTGTAGGATTCGTTGTGTGTATTTAGGATGTATATTGTGTCTGCGTGTTATGTGTCTTTGTAATGACCGTGTGTGTTTATATGTGTGTAGTATGCCCATGTAATGTTTGTGTGTGCAGTTTGTGTGAGTGCAGTATGTGTGAGTGTGGGATTTATAGTGTTTGTGTCTGTGGTAAGTGAGTGTGTGTTCAGGATGTCTGTATTCCTGGAACAACCCTAAACCCCCGGCTCAGTTTATCGCTGCTTTCTGCCACAACCTTTCCTAGGACCCACCCTTGTGGCACAGAAATGAAAAGCATGTGGATGACGCTGAAGTGCTGTTTGTTGTGCTATGGGAATCAATCACACGGCAGTATTTTACAAACAGGTGGACTTATAGGAGATATTCTTAAGGGGTTAGCGTCAAAACCCAGGCCCCCTACCCACCACAAAGATCTTAGGATCTGGTCCGTGCAGACAATTTGGCTACTGTCTGCAGATTATTCCAGTGCAAGCCCCTAAGGCCCAGACACTTACACAGTACAGTGGGTCTAGGAGTTCCCCAAGAACCATCCGTTAAAAGTTGAATCCATGAGGTTATCCCTGTGTCCTTTTAAAATTACAGTTTTTGCCCGTTGCTTGAACACATTTTGCAAAACTTCGCTCATTGTGCCAAAACTCTAAACACAAGTAAGCATGACACAACACTGGGAAATATACCATTCACATCTGTGCCAAATTGAAACTCTACTCTCAAAACCTAAACTCTGCTATCAAAACCTAACATTCCTTTTTCAAAATGTAACTCTGTTGACTAAATGACACATACTTGCATCATATGCAAACACTTTTAGATCAGGGGGAACACACTAGTCTACTTTATATAAAACACTGCAGTCTTTGATTTTCATTGTTTATTCAGAAGGCATATTTTCAGGAGACACATGTTCAAACAACCAAAAAAGCAAATATGCCTACTCAATATACAAAAAACATAATACAGTAATAGAAAAAACACTATACTGTAAACACAAAAAAATCATGACAATTGTGCATACGTGGGCTCTCCCATATCACCACAAACCTGGGCTGATCTGATCTGTTCTGTATGTAAACTACATTATGGAGAGCATCTAGAAATGTGAGTATATGTTGGCTATTGTATGGACCTAGTTTTGCATGATGATGCAGAAGCCCTCGAAGGCTTATGGCGGCACACAATGTGATATTTCCCCCGCGCTGCCCTGGGACGTGCACAATTGCCCTTCGGCCAATTACATTACGACCCCGTCATCTTGTTTTGCACAGATCAAATCCAGCTTCATCAATGAAAATTTATTCATGAGGCTGTGCAGCTCCATCCATGGCCAAGATTCTCTGTAAAAAAAGAAGAGAACATATTACTGTACTACAGTGCTACACATACAGAACCCTCACCCCATTACACAGGTACCTGTGTAGCTCTCCAGAATGGATCCATGTGGTACTGATATGGTACATATTCAGCTGCTACTGGATTTCACCAATACTGTATTGTAAATGTAAAGGACAGTTACACTCACTCGTCAGCTGCTTCATGGTGATGCTGTGTTTTCCCAAGATGCGTCTGATGGTGGTGATGCTCACATGGTTTATGTTGTTGAACACTTGCCTGTCTGCAAGTATTTTCTTTCGTAGCTGGTGGAGACGGATGGCATTGTCTGCCCTCACTAGGTCCACAATGGCAAGTTCCTGCTGTTGTGTGAACAGGCGTTGGCATCCTTGTAGTTGGCTAATTGGTGTTCAGTTTTGCAAGTAAGTGTCTTTAGATGTGTATTTGAGTGGTTGCAATTACCCAATGAGTTTTGTATTCTGGATACATGTGTTTTCCAAATGGCACCCTGAGATTTCATTTTTGAACTAAGTGTCTTACAGTATGTATGAAATAGAGTGTAGTATGCAGGACCATGTGTGTTCCATAAAGTAGTAAGTGTGTTGCATAATTGCAACTAGAGTGCAAAGCAACGCTTTTGTTTAAGGTATGGGTACATGTGTTTTAGGTATGGTAACAAAAACTTCAAGTTGTGTTACTTTAGTCTAAGCATGGGTTTATAGTGTTCAAGCAACTGGCAAAAACTGTAAAAGAAGAAAAATTGTTACAGGTAACGATGGGCCCAAGCACCTGTGCCATCGCCTTTTGGGTGCATCTCACAACCTGTGTACTTTTCCAGCACACTAAGACGTCTTCAACATATATGACATGAGTTTAAGCCATCATCATGGCTGGACTCGTCTTCATAATTTTTATTGTGACTGTAATGGCACAGGGGCTTGAGCAGGCCATCGTTTGTGTGGGATGCGTATAACGTCTGATGAGTGTGTTTTTTTATCCGTTTGTGTGTGTGTGTATAGAGTGTAGTGTGGATGTGTATTTGTAGTGTGCGCACGTGTGTGTCTAGTTGGGATGCGTACTGTGTGTGTGTGTGTGTGTGTGTGTGTGTGTGTGTGTGTGTGTGTGTGTGCGTGTGTGTGCGTGTGTGAGTGAGTTCGTATGTGTGAGTGAGTGAGTGTGTGTGAGTGAGTGTGTGAGTGTGTGTGTGTGTGTGTGTGTGTGTGTGTGTGTGTGTGTGTGTGTGTGAGTTTGTATGTGTGAGTGAGTGAGTGAGTGTGTGAGTGAGTGTGTGTGTGTATGTAGTTTGCGTGTTCTTGTTTGAGTATTTGTATCTGACCTCTTCTTGAGTTAGGAGAATGTAAAACGTGTTTTCAGTTCAATGAGATCTAGAAGATCCAGATGTTTAAAGGAAGATGAATGAAAACATAAATAATAATCCATTAAAGAGCAAGACAGCGCTCGCTGACTCATGACCTCAGCAGAATGTTTGCGTGATAAAGCGTTTGCAGCGTTCTTAGCGCTGTACGAGCTCAGGAAAGCGGTTTTCTTAAACAACTAATGAATAGTTATGTAAAACATACAAAATGTGTTAACAAATATTTTTCAGCATCAAAATGTAAAAAAGACTAAAAAAATTTCAATATGTATGCCAAAATGCATGAATGTTGTGGAAATAATCATTTATTTGATTTTTTTGATTACGTATGCTTAGATAAAGCTTTTGCTGCGTTCTAAGCGCTGTACGAGCTCAGAAAAGTGGTTTTCTCATACAACTGATGAATAGTTATGTAAAACAAACTGTATATGTTACTAACTGCTCAAACAACTACATGCGTGTGCACACCTATAAGACACACACTCAAACTCTGTGTGCACATAAAATGCTTGGGTTTCTCGTGCCATCTCTTCAACAGACAGAACATTGCATTTTTGGGGTGGCTGAGGACCTTCACAATCTTCCTGGGCTTGGTCCAGCACCGCTTGCTGTAGATTGAGTGCAGGTCAGGGAGCTCGGTGCGGAAGATGCGCTCAGCTGATCGCACGACCCTCTGTGGAGGGCTCCTGTTGATGACAGGGGTCTGGTAGTTTCTCTTCTGCTTTGTACTAAAGTCCACTATCAACACTTTTGTCTTGATGACGTTCAGGAGGAGATTGTTCCTCTGGCACCATTTCTCCACATTTCCAATCTCCACTAGGTAGGCCGTCTCATTGTCTCACACAAACCTGGGGGACTCCAGTGCTGAGAGTGAGAGAGGCTGAGACATGTCCGCCCATCCTTACTGCCTGTGCTCTGTCAGTTAAGAAAATTGAGATCCACTGACTCATAGATGAGCTGAGTCCCCGGTGCTCCAGCTTGGTGGTGAGTGTGGAGGGAATTATGGTATTAAGTCATGAGCTGTAGTCGTTGGAAAACATTTTAACATAATTCCCCCTTCAAGTGTCCAGGTGAGTGAGAGATGTATGGAGGAGATGAGCGGTTTGGGTGGTATGTAAACTGGAATAAGTCCAGTGAAATGTCTCTGACCAACCGATATCAACTCCCAAGGAAGGTACAAAGGACGACACATGATGGACAGTAGTTCCAGGTTGGGTGTGCAGAAGCGTGTGAGAGGCACAATGCTTGCGGTGTTGCACCAGCTGTTGTTCACCATGTTGTCCTGTCCGTGTGGTGAACCAAGAAGAACTCAGCCGGCTGAATGGCGTGGTCCGGCACAGCTGGATTTAGCCATGTCTTAGTGAAGCAGAGGAGATTGTAGTCTTGAATGTCTCTCTGGAACTTTACCCTGGCCCTGAGGTCATTGAGTTTGTTCTCCAGTGATTGGACGTTGGCGAGCAGGATGCTAGGCAGAGGTGTGCTGTGTGCACGGGCTCACCCTGTTTCTGACACTGGCTCGTTTCCCTTGGGGCCGCCGCTTCGCTCCGCGTCCTTTGTTCTCCCTCAGGATCTCACTCTGCCAGCTTGGATCCAGAGTTAAAAACTTCGAATTGTGACTACATTGCATACCAATAGAAACAAGAGTGTCTCTATCATACCTAATAAACTCAATGGTGGTGAATTCGCTGGTTTTAGATCACTAAAAAAACAAAAACAAAGAAAAAGGTCAGAGCAGTTGTGACGGCAGTCGACCTTACCCCTGCTTCTTAAAACAGATACACAAAAACTACTTATATTACACAAAAAGTACACACATCCTGCACACACACACACACACACACACACACACAGTACACATCCTACACACACCCTACGCCTCCTACAAAAATGATGATAGTCCCAAACACCTCCACCATTATAGTCGTCATCAAGCAATCATTAGCAGTGCGCCTGATGCCGATGGCACTGGTGCTTGTGCCTGCTCATCGTTAATTGCAACTATATTTCTTTTCTTATTTTCAAAGCTGCAGGGCCAACTTCTTGGCTTTTATCTTCTGCAAAAGATTCTTGATGGACTACCAGACCGTGGTATAGAATCTGCTGGCCTGAGACCCACGAGTGTTCCTCGCCTGACCGTGCATGCAAAAGCACCATCATGATATTGGTGGCAATGTACCCTTCAGAGTGCTGCACGGGACTGCCTTGAGCAAGCTTGAGCTAGGGATTATCTTCATAAACCAGTGCGTGACCGCTGGTACGCAACTAAAATTAATTGTTGTTGTATCTTAAATGGCCAGATGTACTTCTTGGCTTCCACCTTCGGCAGGAGGTTCTTGGGGAACTTCCAGACGCATTGTTCTGGGTGAGGCTCTGGGCCTTGGGCTCTTGCTCTGGTAACATGGGTAGACGGTGGCCAAATTGGCTGCAGGGAGCAGATTGATCATGCAAACCTAGGTTCTTTGTGGAGGTGGCAGTTTTGCCCTACCTCTTTGAGAATACCTCCGATATGTAAACTTTAAAGCACTTTTTGTAAGTCGCTCTGGATAAGAGCGTCTGCCAAATGCCTAAATGTAAATGTAAATGTTCACCTGTTTGTGAAACACTGGGAAAGGTGGTTGTGGGTGGTTCAGATAGCTCAGACCCTATGACTCTATCTGCTTGACAAGATGTCACAAGTAACCCACGCATTTCATCAAACGTTCTGCGGCCTTCCACGGAACGCTCACCACCTAGTACATCATACTGCCCTTCAGCATTTTCCGTGTGCTTTACATTCCTGGCTGCTTTTCATTCTTTGCGGCTCCTAGCAAAGATTGTAGCAGACAAGTGTGGTAAGCTAAGTCAGCCAGACTCGGAGTTCCAGGAATTACATACTGTAGCCTAGCATGATAAATCTATGATGTCTATTATGTCTGCCTAGATGTGAAAGGCTTATTTACAGGCTCCTGCTCTTGATCAACTGACCAGTGTTAACACTCGATGATTCAGGGACACCTGGTTCTGAAGCAGGTGAAAACCGACCAATAGAAGCCATCTCTGCTTTTCAGGAGAGTTTTGAGAACTCTGTTTAAGAAGGTTGCAACTTACTGCGTTGGAGGAGTTCACTGTCTCTAAGAACATCATCTCACAACCAACCAGAAACATTCAAGCACTCACATCCAGACTGTGCAACAGGTTCTTTTCACAAGCCATTTGTCTCCCCAACAAAAAGGGACTGGACTGATAAACAAACACAAATTATTGTGTTATTGTGTGTGTTATTGTGTGTGTGTGTTACACACACACACTTTAATTTGTCTGTTTTTTATAGTATAGAATTTAGTTTTCTGTTAACGTAAAAATGTCACCCTGTCTTGTGTTATGACTCCGATATGCTATTTGTGTCTGTCAGATTTCTCTCTCTGCTCCTGTGTGTTGGACCTGTCTGTTTTCAGTGTGATTGCAAATGTGTCATCATTTCAGACTCAATGATTTGAGGTAGTTGAGTTATCACACACACAGTAGTTGTAAACACACACACACACACACACACACACACACACACAATAACTCAGATAACTCAACTACCTCAAATCATTGAGTCTGAACTGATGACACATTTGCAATCACACTGATCAACATTTAAAAAGTTTTCACACCAATCTGTAATTGCGCTTTTGCATAATATCCATTACTAGTCATTTGCACAAGCCTGTTTGATCTTTGCTGCTACTTCAAAGAAATGTGTCCTGTTTACTATTTCTTCCCCCACTACCTCTAGCTCATTACCTCATTATGTCATCATTCAAAGGTTTTGAAATGAGTCACGTTGTTGCATTGTGACTTTGTCACTCTTTGTCACCATTTGCATAAGCACTTTAATTTGTCTGTTTTTTATAGTATAGAATTTAGTTTTCTGTTAACGTAAAAATGTCACTCTGTCTTGTCTTAGTCAGTGTTATGACTCCGATATGCTATTTGTGTCTGTCAGATTTCTCTCTCTGCTCCTGTGTGTTGGACCTGTCTGTTTTAGGTGGGTGTGGCCTGTTAAACAGCTGAAGCTCCGGATTGGTCCTACTCTACATCCTAGCCTGATATAAGGACCACCTCAAACACTCAGCCGGGGCCCATTTTTAAGCCTCTTTGAATCTGATTTGTTGTGTGCTAGTAGTTACAAAATTCTGATTGACTGTCGTATGTTTTGTCGTTTGTTTTTGAGTGTTGTGCCAGAGAGAAAGAGAGTTTGTGTGTTATAGTCTGTATTGTCTTTGTTAAACTCTGTATTGACTGACTCTCCCGTTTATCTGAACCTTTCCCTGTTTTGACTATGATATGGATTCCGATTCGGCTGCATGTAAGCATTTTGTAAAATAGTTTGTAAATAACTCTTTTCATACGGGAAGTAGGGGGTTAGACGCCGTTTCTTTTTGTATATATTTTGACTCTGTTTATTGTTTAGAGAGACGGGTAAGCTAATTTGTATTTTGTTTTCTTCAGTTGAATTTAGGTTATTTAGGTTTAAAACAAAGTCTGTTTTGTTTATTGTTTTGGCCTGGTCTTCCCCTGAAGATAAATCCCGTGTAAATAAAAAGGTGAAAATAAACCCTTTAACTTATCTTTCTGGTGTGAGCTCATTTAGTTCTCTCTTTCTGTTGCGGCTAACCCCTAGACGGTAAGGGAGAAATTTTTATTTAATTTCATTTGATTTTACTTACTTTTGAGGGATAAAAGTTACCATATAGGTATATAATGGGGGATGTGCGTGCGAAGCTAAGACATAGGCTCCTTTGTGTGCATGTGCATAGGGAACCAGAGCTTTACATTGGGGCACCTTCATTGTGAGCTAAAGAGGGCCCCTAATGGGAAACAGATGTTGAAGGGATGCACAGCGAGCCCTGCATATATAATGGTGAAAAACGGACCAGAGATTCAGTTGTGTCCATGGTGCAGCTCCGGCCGTTATTGCATGATAATAAAGGTCGTAATCTTCTGTAAGCAAAGCCTGACTCTGAGTATTTTCCACAACATCTTGGCGCTGCGAGCAGGGTGGTAAAGGGGCAAGGGTGACTGATCAGCATGGGCTTCCTTGGTCAGCAACACAAACAAGTGGCCACTTACAAAGGTAAGCAACCTTGCTTATATACTTAGGTTGTGTTGCTTGCTGGGGATCACCCATGGTGGTAAGGACGCCTGATAAAGGCCTCTCCAACTCAAGTAATTTAAAATGGGCTTTGTTTCCAGAAGAGAATGCATGCATCAGCTTACTAACTGTTGTACTATTAGTAAATTGATAAAATAAGCATTGCATTGGTCTGGGTTTGTTGTCAAGAGGGCATTGATTGATGGCAGCAATAACAGATGGTATGAGAGAGCGCATTTGAGTGTCTATTTGAGTTGCTAAGAGGGCAATATAAAAAGATAGATAGCCTTGATATTAATTTGTACTCATTGTCAAGTGGGCCTTGATGGATGATTAGTAATATTGGTAATATTGCTTTTTTGAGGATACGCAGCAATTAATAAAAAATATCCTTTCGTATGAGGAACACCTTTCGGTGTCGTAAGCACTTGGTAGCCACCTTAAAATTTGTATTGTATGAGGTTTTGTGGCTTTTATTGATATCTTTTCCTATGAGGAATGTACTGTTGTACATCATAAGCATTGTGTAGCCACCCAAAAAAGGTATTGTATGAGTTTTTGTGGCTTTTATTTAATAACTTCCTATGTGGAGCACTATTTTGTGCCATTAAGTTGAATGCAATTGCAATTGTTTGGGCCTAATTGATGTTGTGTCTGTCTGTTACTGTCTGAGTGTGTGAGAGCTCTATGTTCGCCTAAGTGTGTGTCTGTGTGTGTGTGTGAGAGAGAGAGATGGAATCTGGATAAGTGATACCATAAGCTCTGTGTCCAGTGAACAGGGCTGGACCTCCCGAGGGAATTGTATGTACAACCCTCAGAGGGGGGGGGCAGCTTGCTGCCGGACCGGAGATGTGTGTGTGTGTATGAGCCCTAATTACCAAAGGGGACAAGTATGCAAAGAATAAGCCCTATTTTCTAGGAAAAGAGGGACAAAGTATGAATGCATAAGCCTATAAATAAATAAATAAATAGTGTGTAGTGGTGAATGTGTCTAAAACCCATATTAATACTGTGGCATTAATCAGTTATTGATGGAAGTGTTCACTGTGTAAAAGAATACTGTGCTTTTTGGCAAGCTAATAGGCAAATAGTAAAATATTGTATATTAAAAAGTGGTTATAACTGTTAAGCCTTGTTAAGGAAGGTGGATATCTCTGTGATTATACAATATTGTATGTTGTAAGCAAATTTAATCATTAAGTAAGGGCTTAGGCGTAAGATAACGTAAGAATATCCAAGTTGTGGTAACAGGCTATAAAGCATAATGGCAGCCTCTCCAGTGGAGATATTAGTGCTGAAGCATCCTTTGTGTGCAGATCTCATAACTAAGATCTCCAATAAATGGCAAAAGCGAACTAAAGATATAATTACAAAATGGCGAAAGGAGGGAACCTTAGATGTGGCATGGTGAGGAGAGGGAACCTTAATTATAATTATAAAACGGCAGCAAGAAAGAAAAAGCATGTCCAGAGGAGTTGAAAAGACAGCAGGAAAGAGAGGTCCTAGCTCTGTTTAAGGAAGAATGAGTAGAGTTGGTAAGAAAGAAAAAGCAAGTAAAGAAAAAGTTGAGAAAGTCAGACAGTGAGGCACAGAAAAACAGTAATGGAGGGGAAGCGCTACACCTCCCCCATATGTGCAGACAGAAGGTCAATTCCCAATGTTTAAGGGAATATTGAATGTTGAATGTTGAAAAAATGCGAATGGAAGGTCATGTAGATTTAGATGGAGACGACAGAGAGCCAGGTGTGAAGTTAGGAAAGGAGAGAAGAAGGAGTAGGGAAGAAAGCACACCGTTAGATTGTTATAAGAAAGTAGGGGCAGATTTACAGAGTGAACCAAAGATAGTGACTTAGGACAGGCATGGCAGGAAGAAACAAAAGCACACAAAGTTGGTTGAATTAGTTACTTAGTATATCATCATAGGCTGGCCAGGAGCAGCTACCAGTGTAGATGAGTGTGATTTTGTAAAGAGGTGGTTCAATGTAACTGATTCTGTTCTTCAGGTGACATTATATGTACGGTAGGATAAATTACAGCTCAAAGGACATAGGACCAATAAGGAAGAAAGCTAAAGAAGTCCAGTGAGAGTCAACCATAAACCCGGTGATTTTTCATGCTACAGATAAAAACTATATTAAAATCTTGTGTGGTAATAATTTGATTGGTAACCCTTATAGGAAAATTGTAGTTAGCCACAAGTCACAAACACAATTGGCATCAGCATCTGAGGTAGTTGAGACTGTCGAAGATGAATTGTATAGGGAAATGGAGAGTCAGGTCCCACCTGAATTATGGGTTCGGCATGACACAGTTGTAGGCCTATTTAAATCAGCCAGCTCAATTCAAGTACAACATAAACCAGATGTAAAACTGCTCAGAATAAGACAATATTCTTTGCGATCTGAGGCAAAAGCTGGCATAAAAAACAATATTGAAGGCCTAGTAAAGGCATCTGTACTAGAAGAGACAACCAGTTTTGTAATTCTCCTATTTTCCCGGTGATCAAGCCAGGTACAAATAAATGGCGTAATTAACCAGGTAATTATCCAGCAGATGTTCCAAATCCACATACACTGCTAATTAATGTCCCTCCCAAAGCCATATACCTTACAGTAATTGATCTTTGTTCAGCCTTCTTTAGTGTTTCAGTGGCACAAGAGAGTAGATATTTGTTTGCATTTACAGTACATGTACTGGTAAACAATATATGTACCAAAAATGCCATGGAGATTTAACCACTCACTGCATATATTTAATTAGATTTGGAAGCTGATTTAGGAGGTTTGAGGATAGAAAATAGCCTTCGTCAGCATATGGATGAGTGTTTAATATGTTTATCATCATTAGAAGCATGCCATAGGGATTCCACTAAGGTACTCAGTAAGCTATGTAGCTCAGGGAGGCCATAGAGTGTCCAACGCTAAACTACAATATTGCGAGCCTCAAGTTGACTGGGTAAGGTGACTAATTTCACATGAGACGATAACCGTAGTGACTACCTAATTAGAAGGCGTAAGTAAAGCACCATTGTCCCAACCAGATAAACAGTGACAACCTTTCTAGGGGTAACATGTTTCATGCTGACTGGGGTGAGGAGCATGCAGAAAAAACAGATCCACTAAGGAAAATAATGAGAGAAGAAAAACTGCAAGATCTAAATGCTCCCTTAAAATGGAACACAGATGAACTGTTAGCATTTGAATCCATCAACAAGAAATGCATTTTAGGTACACCTGATTATATCAATCCGTTCTATCTGTATGTGGCTAACCGAGCTGATGGATCTGCCTTAGCTATATTGAGGCAGGAAACTTGCAGTGATAGGAAAGACCGGCCCTAGCTTACTACAGCACTAAGCTAGATAATATAGCTCAAGCTGATATAGCTGATACTCACTATGCTATCAACAGGGTCTTGCAGCTGTACCTTATGCATCTGGAAAATCATCTACGTTGACTACAGGTTACCTATGGTTTGTATAAAGTGAAAGGAAGGAAAATTTGTTCTAACTCAAGCTTGCATTCTAGGTCATTCTTCACTGCTCACATATCCCGACATTACTTTAAAGCGATGTGACACAGCTAACCCAGCTAAATTAATCCCTTATGCCTATGAAGAAGTGTCTCATGATTGTGTGGCGAATACATTGCCATTTACTAGGTTACGGCCTGATCGAGTCTAAACCGATATCTGATGCAGAACTCACTTTGCTGATGGATCTAGTTTTAGAGACCATGTAGGAAATTACACTGGGTATTCAATAATGATGAAGAATTGAGAAGACTTTAAACCGTCTTATCTCAGAATTGTTCGTAACCGTGTTCCACTCAATCAGCTGAGCTGAAAAGTGCCCACAGCCACTTGCCAATTATAAAAAGGGCTAATGGCAAATATTTTTACAGATTCAGCCTATTTGCATGGTGCATGTCATCAGTTTGGAGCAGTATGGAAGCAAAGAGGGTTTAAAAGGAGTGACGGAACTTCCATTTAACATGCTGAACAAACAAGTAACCTAATATCTGCTATGATGCTACCAAGACAGTTGGCTGTCATTAAATGCCAGGCCCATAAAAAGGGAAATGACTATGTCACTAAGGGTAACAATATAGTAGACTTAGAAGCAAAGCAAGCATCAAAGTTTCAGCTGGCAGTGCAAGTGCCAATAGTCCTTATAGAACCGCAGCCTCAGTTGAAGGATATTATTCGGGTTCAACATCAAGCAGGTCCATACGAGCACTCGATGTGGCTCCAGATAAGAGCGCAGAAGGACGCACAGGGTATTTGGCGTTCACATTAAGGTCTGATCATAGCACCCACAGCACTGTTAAACATTTCGATTTCAGATGCCCTCAGATTTGACCATTGAACAAAAGGTGAGGTAGTGAGAAAAATCAAGCAACAAGGGTATTGGTCTTCATATCTGCATGCTATGCTGGATAAGTTCCTAGCTTCATTTGAAATATGTGCTAAGCATAATGTCATGAAGGAAGCAGCGACACCTATTGGTCATACACCAGAGTGACCATTCAAGCACTTTGTAGTAAACTATGTGGACATGATAAAGTAGGCTTCAAGGCAAAAGGTACATGCTTGTAATAACTGACAGATTTAGTAGATAGGTAGAATCAATACCATCTGCAGACGAAGGGGCAGGAACAGTTATCAAATCACAAGGGAAGTGATACCTAGATTTGAAATTCCGTTAGAGATCAGTTCAGATAATGGATCAGTATTCAATCAGAAAATATAAGGCAGGTATTACAACGGTTGGGAACATAGCAAAGATTTGGGTATGTCCACAGTCCCAGGAGAAGGTAGAAAGTATAAATGGCAATCTCAAAGCCATGATTAATAATATTTGTAGTAGTACAAAGCTTAACTGGGTTGAGGCTTTACTTTTTGCACCAATGAATTAACAAGCATGCAACCTAACAGAAATACACACTTAACCCTGCATGAAATGCTTACGGGTCGACCCATGCCTGTGCCATTCTGTAGAATCCATATAAAGGCCCACCGCTAAAACAACTGCAAAAATCTTATATGAATAAACTAACTGCCATATATGCAGCAATTTATGTGCAGGAAAAAAGCAAGGAGGTGATGAAGAAAAAGATGCTCCATGTCCCACCACTCCAGGAGACCAGGTCTATCTGCGAGTGTTCAGGAGGATATGGCACAAGCCCAGGAGAGAGGGGTCCTACAAAGTTGTGGCAGCCACTCCAACAGTGATTCAAGTGAAAGGCAAAACCACGTGGTATCACTTGAACCATTACACAAGAATCCCCAAAACATGAGTACCGAAAACGATGGAAAAAAGAGAGAAGGACCTAACATCAAATAGTAACAAAAGTGCAAAGAAAGTAAATCTTTATTGGGAAATAACCAACTATTGGCACAAGTTGGATACCAAATTGCGCAGCGTCAAACACTACGCTGCTCCAAATTAAGTATGAGAAACTGCTTAAGAGCAGCACCCCACTTCTGATACAGACGAGACAAAGCTTTTCCCTGACACAATTGACAGTACAAACAACTGTACAGATTATGTGTGACAATGATTCATGTCCTCTATATTGTATAAATGCATTTCTGTTTAACTAAAACTATATTGCTTTCACAGATAAAACAGCAGAAGCGACAACTAATTTTAATTTCCTCCACAGGAAAAGTGCACGAGAAGGAAGCAAGCCTTAAACAAATTATGACAATGTGTAATGCCACTAAACAACGTTCTCTTTTATTCCAGATGCAGAAATTTAATTGAAGCAGCTAATGGGTGATGTTATTGTGTCTAATGAATTTTATGAATGTGATTTATATTTAACCAAAGGTTTTCTAAAATTAACAGCATTTCCTAGCAACAACAGACAAGGATAAATTTCTGGACACGGTCATCAAGGATATCCCTAACTCAACCATATATAACTCTAATAAGAGACTTTACTGGTTCATATATTGATGCGTATCGTCCATGGCATGAGCCCATAATGACGTGCTGGCAACCTCTCTTGTGGGTGCCAACTAACTCTCTACGATGCGCAAAGCATCTGGGTTGAAGACTATTATATTACGACAAGGCTGTTTAAAATTCTATCTATTCTTAAAAATTGTATTGTATGTATGTTACATTGTAGGTTATATGATTTATCCAATTGATGTAATCCTAGAAAATCACTGTATTATTTACATGTTCATGGACTATTATTGGGTTATGGGAAGCATAAGGTCATGAAGGTCGAGTCTTTTACTTTGTCCTAGTCAAATAAGGGCGGAGATGTTTGGCTCGATCTTCCCTAGAATACGATTCCATAGGTTGGTCATTGATAAAAATCCAGTGATTTAATTTAATCACCAGTTAGTGTAAGGAAGACTAACTCATGGAGTCGCACTCTAGAGTAAACAATTAGTGTGGGACTTATAAGCCCCAGAGGGGGGGATATGGGAGAAATTTTCATTTAATTTCATTTGATTTTACTTACTTTTGAGGGATAAAAGGTACCATATCTGTATATAATGGGGGATGTGCGTGCAAAGCTAAGACATAGGCCCCTTTGTGTGCGCGTGCATAGGGAACCAGAGCTTTACATTGGGGCACCTTCATTGTGAGCTAAAGAGGGCCCCTAATGGGAAACAGATGTTGAAGGGATGTACAGCGAGCCCTGCATATATAATGGTGAAAAACGAACCAGAGATTCAGTTGTGTCCATGGTGCAGCTCCGGCCGTTATTGCATGATAATAAAGGTCGTAATCTTCTGTAAGCAAAGCCAGGCTCGTCTAAAAAGATTTTTTCAAACCTATTTGGATTTTTGGTTGTCGTGTTAACTTTGTAAAATTGGCTTTGTGTACATTCGTTTGCCTAGTGGTTTTCACTTTGAGGTGGAGGGAATTAGATATGGCTTCAAAATTTGAATTAGATTTGTTTGCAATTCAACCATCAGTAGATCAGTTAAATATTTGCCGAAAAGAGGATTTATTGCCGATTGCAGATTTATATTGCATCCAGGTTACTCGTGGTGCCAGGAAACAGGAAATTAAGGAAGTGATTTACAGGCATTTGATTGAACGAGGAACTTTGTTGGAGAAAGGTGAGGCGGGTGTTGCAATTCAAATGTTGGCTTCCGTAGGCGAGGGGGCAGAGTTCCCCAAACCTGGGAAACTGACTAGCATAGATCCCGCTAACATTCCTTCTCCGAGCGATCACTTGCTGGCAATCAGGTTGAAGGAGCTGGAGATAGAATTGAGCAAACAGCAGTATCAGAGCCAACTGTTGCATGTGCGCGGAGTTGAACTCGAAACTCATCGAGCGATCCGGCTCAAGGAGCTAGACTTGGAGCTAATCTCCAAGCAACCTACTCAACCCCCAGCTGCCGTTGCACCCAGTGTACCTGCGTCACCGCCTGTTAATGCATCCACTCCTAGCCCTATTCCGGCACCACGACGCACTTTACAAGTAAGTGAACCTGAATGTGATTTTAGCAGACAAATTGCGTTAGTTCCGATGTTTCGTGAAAGTGAAGTTGACACATATTTTCCTGTTTTCGAACGCATTGCGGCTACTTTGAAATGGCCACGGAATATTTGGCCGCTTCTGTTACAATGTACACTAGTCGGGAAAGCACAGGAGGTCTGTTCTGCCTTAACACTTGAACAGTGTTTAAATTATGAAGAAATAAAAAATGCAGTGTTGCGTGCTTATGAGCTGGTTCCCGAGGCATACCGACAGAAATTCCGCCACCATGTGAAAACCGCTAGTCAAACATTTGTTGAATTTGCAAAAGACAAAGCCAATTTGTTTGAGAAATGGTGCGCTGCCACTAAAGTTGTTACATTCGCACAATTAAAAGAGTTAATACTATTGGAAGAATTTAAGAATTGTCTTCCAGAGAAAATCGTGATCTATCTGAATGAACAGAAAGTTTCTTCTCTTTCTAAAGCTGCTGTTTTTGCTGATGAGTTTGTGCTTACTCATAAAGTAACTTTTCCGTCGCCCGCCAAGCGTAATCTTCTTGACCGTCTTGCTGTCATGAGGTTGGACACCTCATCGCCATGTGTCCCACCTTGAAACGTAAAAATAGCAAGACAAAAGTTTCTAAAGGTGTTGGTTTGATTGAGCGGCCCCTTGTTTCTCCCATGAGGGAGAATTCGTACACCACTACTGAACCTGTCTTTGAGCCCTTTATTTTTGATGGTGTTGTTTCACTTAATAACCCAGACTCCAAGACAAAAAGAATTCGCATCCTTCGTGATAGTGGCGTGTCTCAATCCATAATCTTGGAGAATGTGCTGCCATTTTCAGAAAAGTCAAGCTGTGGTTCTAGCGTCCTATTGCAAGCCATTGATTTCTGTGGTTAAAGTTCCATTACACAAAGTCTATTTGCGTTCTGGGATTATTTCAGGCAAAGGTAAGTTGGCGGTTCGGTCTGAGTTGCCTGTTAAGGGTGTTGCGCTCATACTGGGAAACGATCTAGCTGGCAAGAAGGTTTTTTAGCTAATTAGGATGCTTAGTAAGCTAGTTAGTTTTTGTTAATTTATGTTGTTCATTTATGTTGAATGTAGGACCTTGGTCCTGGAGCAAAGTGGTTTCGTTTCACTGTGTACTAAACTTTATATGGTTAAAATGAGAAAAAAATCCCATTTGAGCTTGGTATCACACATAAAGCAAATAACAAGCTAAAGACCCAGGATTTTTATTTGACCCGCATGTGAAAGCCAAACCTAGAAATTGTAACTTTATTTTAATTAACAATGTACAACGATTTACCCTGGCGTTGAGGTCATCGAGTTTGTTCTCCAGTGACTGGACGTTGGCAAGCATGATGCTAGGCAAAGGTGTGCTGTGTGCACGGGCTCACTCTGTTTCTGACGCCGGCTCGTTTCCCTTGGGGCCGCCGCTTCGCTCCGCGTCCTTTGTTCTCCCTCAGGATCTTACTCTGCCATCTTGGATCCAGAGTTAAAAACTCTGCCAAATTTCTGGGATTCTGAGCTTGAACAATGTGTGGAACTCGCATGCTTTGTGCATCCGTTTACCAATCATATAAAATGATAATTATTATTATTAAAAGAAAATCGATATTAGTGCTTTAAGTGATGTTCTTTCACTCTAATTCATTATACTTTAAATAAAGTATTAAAGAATTAATTTTTTTAAACATTCTTTTTTACTTTGTTGACAATTTGTCACAACAAATTTGATGGCACATTAAACAGTAATAAAAATATCATAAACATGTTTAAATCACTAGAACATCATGTATGTCAATTGAAAGAATTCCTTGTTCCATGTTCACAAAATCAAATATTTTTTAATTCAATGCATGTTAAAAATGTCTTTTAGACAATTCGTCATTCATTATATGCATTATTTTAGCATCAGCATTATAATTTCAGCATCAGTAGCCAAAAAGTCAAAATAATGAAATTTAGCATAAATGTTGAAAAAAAATTTTTTATTATTTTTCACATTTTGATGAAAAGAGCAATACATACGTTTTATCTCAACATCAGCTGGCTAAAGGTCAAAGAAATGATCATTTCCAACACATCCTTTCATTTTGGCAAACATATTAAAAATCATTTATAATTATTATGTTGGATTATAAATGAGAACTGTTGATCTTTTTTACACTTTGGCGCTAAAAAATATTATATAAAATAGTTAATTTGCTTTACATAACTATGCATAAGTTGTGTGAAAAAAACACTTTCCTGAGCTCGTACAGCGAGAACGCAGCAAACACTTTATCTCACCATACCTAAGGAAAAAAACAAAAACAAATAATTGATCATTTTCAAAACATTTATGCATTTTGGCATAAATGTTGAAAAACATTTTTTTGTTCTTTTTATGGTTTTGTATATAAACTCGTTTTGTATGTTTTACAATGACCATGCATTATTTGCATGAGAAAACAGTTTTCCTGAGCTCGTACAGATCTGGCCTTTAAAAACGCACGTTTTCGGAAAAGGGATCCCACGACTGCGAGTGCGCGCGGCAAGCTGTGAAAATGCCCTTCATTACCTGTAGGGGGCAGTCGTGTTTCAGTCTAAAGTATTGTGTGTCTACTGAAGCCGAAAAATGTTATGTCTCTTAGGCGCCCATTGACGGCAAGCGACAGAGCTCATAAACGTGTCAAGCTCAAACTGATATGTATTTATTCATCATTTTCATTCAGAATTATTATTATTATTAGTAGTAGTTCTCCAAATTTATTATTATTATTATTATTGTAACGCACCCGCGCGTGTGCAAAAGGACTACAAAGATGTATGACGTTAGCCTATATTTATGCGCTTTAAACGCAGATGGGTACTGGTGGCTCAGTGGTAGGTGATTCGCCCGCCATGCCGGGTTCGATTCCCAGCCAGTGCTCAAAATTCCGGTGCTATTCGCTAAAATACCACGATATAGCCATTACATTATCAAGTTATGCTTCAGTACTAAATGCATGTTTGCAATTGAGAATATTTTTTTCTTAAGCTATGAAACACATTAGCCCTCACCTCACAGTTGCTGTAATTTAATGATTATCATAAGCAAAAAGTGTAAAACAAAAGATTCACATTTATTACATTTTCACCCAGAGCGGGATTCAAACCAGGGTCTGGACAATTTTATAGGATATACGGATATTATTTAAGCACTGCCACACCACGTGGAAAGCAACAAAAATGCTCCAATTTCATTGGCTGTCACTGAGTGTCAGCTATTCACGACTGGCCCTCGCGGAACGCAGAATCCCGGGCTTCGACTGCGCTTTCTCCATTCGTTATTACAGGGGCGGACTGGGACCAAAAAGTGTCCCTGGACTTCCTGGCCCACAGCAGACCACACCATAATACATTGGTTTATTAATGTAGAGATACATTTTTAACACCAGTTACTAGTATAAAAATATAACACAATACAGAAATCAATGCTATTTAAACATGTTATTTGAAGTATCACTGAACATATATTGGGTCAAAGAAACGAAAAAAAAAGAACATCAAGACAAACAACATATAAATCTATAAAGACAATATTTTAAAAGGAATGGCAATAAAACTGAACAGGTAAGCTGAAATAAAATCAGTAGCAGCAGTAGCTCACGCTAGTAAACTAGTTACTTATTTTAATTATTAGGGTAGTCAATATTAACACGAAATAATGCTGAAAAACATTATTTCAATTAATATTGACCACCATTATAATAACTAGCACAAGTTAATGCTGCTACTAATTTTATTCAGTTTGATTGCCATTCTTTTTACTTGGCTCTGGTAGATCAGGGGAGACGTGTTGGTCATCATCAGCATGTATTATGATGTGGGATGTGGTGCGCTGCTGGGTCCAGCCTCACTGTCCCTGACCTGTTATAGGCAGAATCTGTTCATTTGAAGCATTTCACAGCATTTACCTCTAAAGCTTTTTCTTATTTTCGCGTAACCTTTTCTTCTTCCTCCTTTTCATTCATGGAAATTATTATTAATTTGCTCAGAAAATCCGCTGCATCGAGAAAGGATCAATATCTAAAAATTTAAAGATGCCCACGTGTGTGGACAAAGAATACAAAAGTGTATAATCTTTAATAAAGTTAGCCTAATACAATATTGTTTCCAATGCTGAAGCAAACATGATTTAGTTTTAGTCTATTCATTGAATACAACGTGACAGCGCGCTCCGAGGTGAAGCGCACCCACAGTTACTGTAATCCCCCATCTCACCTTTACAACAGGTGTGAAGTCATCAAACCGGTTTCACTGCTGGGGGAATTCACAGAATTGGGGGGTTTAAAACAAATTAACAAGACCGAGCAGACTTCAGACAGGGTGTTTGGTTGGTTAGGGAGGGAGGGAGTCTCGCCCGGGGAGCAATTCAGTGTAGAACCGCCACTGCCTATTTTCCACCACATCACGTACTTCCCTGATCTCGGACTAAACTCTGTGCTTTGCTTTTATAATGTGAAGCAAGCCAGTGATCATATTAACATAGAATTCATCATTCAAAGTTATTCATATCAGTGTATAGTAAGTGTGATTTGAAAAGTGCTATAACTCCACCTGCCACAGTTTCGGCCCAGTAGAACAATCTGACTACATGTGAAGTGCCATGAAAAAGTATTTGCCCCTTCCTATTTTTTTTCTTTGCATATTTGTCACACTTGTATAGGTGGAATTTCACCTAAACACTTTAGGTGAGATTGTATAGGTTAATATGTATAGGTAAGAACAGCTGATTCACACTTGGGGAGAGTGAATAATTTGCATTTGAATTGTTGTAAGCACACGCAGTGACACTAAAAGAACAATAGGATTAATAGGAATAGGAGGCACTAAAGAGGAGGATTTTAATTTAGACTATAAAAAAATTAACCTGCGTCTATTTTTAGGCGTGCCAGCTGCCACTCTCTAGTTAGAAGTTTTCAATACAAATCTTATAATGCCCACATGACATGCTGGTGAGCTACCCATGCCAATGATCCCGGGTTTGCACCCTGCGCTATAAAATACGAGTACGACGGCCATCCGCGGACAGCAGCTCCTGCCTCTGTCTGCTTGTGCTGGCTCTTCTTTGAAGTCCCTGGGGCGCGTTCCATTTGCCCTGTTTGCATGCCGCACTTCCGCGTTGTTGTGCGCGCGTCTTACTCACACCGCATACTCACACCGCATACTCACACTGCGTACTCACACCGCAAACCCCGAGTATTTTATAGCGCGAATTGGAAGCCCGGGATCTTTAGCAAGGAGAGCTCTTCTTCACCATTATTGTGCCTAATTCCGCAGCCCCGCTTCTTCGCATATCTGAAGGAGAGGCCGCCTAACTAATAAGCGAGGAGCGATATTAATTTGGGCGCACGCCGTGACAGGCTGAAAAAAAAATATTGTCCTCAAAAATGTAACAGATGAGGACTCTGATTAATGTGCAAAAACTATATAATAAAACTATATAAGACTACATGCCTTTATAAGACTCAACTTTTATTTAAGCGCACTCACAATAACGAAAAAACGTTGTGATTTTATAAATGTTTGAAAGCAAATAAGGTGCGCTGTTCTCTATTGTTTTTGGTGAACTTGAGCGCGTCAGAAAATGAACGCAAACATTTTTTTAAATGGTCAGAGTCAGTCTGCTTGCTGTTTTCCCGACGCGTTAATAATCATTAGTCTACTTCTGCCGGTGCGCTCTGGAAAACTTTATGCATGCAGCTGAGCGCTGATTAAAACTATGGAGTAAATTAAAGAGGAGAATCACGATGCCGAATCGAAGTCCTGAGCCCAAACTTCATTTAAATTAAAATAACAAATATTATAAGTAAAAAACAATAGCCCACGTTTAGAAAGCGTTTATAAATTCTTTCTGACATGAGTTGGCCCGGTGTTATGCGCAGAGCGCCGGGAGATTTACTGAAGCTCCGAAATCACTGGGGCATTTTTTCTAAATAGATGCTATCTTTAATAACTGATGGAGGTTTTAAGCTGTATACACACGCATTTTTGAGGGGTTTAAAACGAATTAATAAGTCCGAGCAGACCTACATGAAAGGTGAGAAGTGAGTAACTGAGCGCGCTGTCGCGTTCTATATACTGTACAATACACGTTTATCAACCTTTTGATAAAAACGCTGCCTTTTGTAAAGTGAAAGTACTTTACAAAAGACGAACAGCTTTATTTCAGTCATGAATTCACAATCACATCACATTCTAGCTATTATTTCCAGCCGTGGTTAAATAATGGATGAAATAATTATTAAATGCTGGACACAAACAGCAAATATGATGATTATTATAAAAAGCCAGAAGAAGTTTGTGTTCACAAAATAATATTTACTTAATTATATAATATATATAGTTCATTCATGTTTTCTGATGATGATGTCGACACATTTTTACGTTTTAAATAACATATGTTGGCATATTCACGAATCAGGACATTCGCATAGTTAAGACTATCAGATAGCCTACTATCAGGAAATTAAATTCATTTCAACACCATTTAAACCATTGTCATGTCTCTAAAGGCATTGCCATTCACTGTTTTGTCCCTGTTAAGACTATATAAAACTATATAAGAAACTTTTAAAGCAGGTTAATTTCTTATAGTCTAAATAAAAATCCTCCTCTTTGATGCCTCCTATTCCTATTAACTCTGGATTGTTGTTCTTTTAGTGTGTGCGTGCTTTACAATGCCAGACAACATTCAAATGCAAATTATTCACTCTCCCCAAGTGTGAATCAGCTGTTCTCACCTATACATTCAAAGGAACTGTAATGCACCTCTCCACACTTTAAAAACCTCTTGCATCTGAGGCTCTTCTGAAGACTTTCAGTGATTAAGGCCTCTTTTTAAATTTGTGTAAATTTTATCTTCTGGATTATAGATTCTAAAGTTGACATTGTTACCTTTTTTAATCCTTGGAATGGAACAAATTTATATTTTTCTTATGATAGCATAAATTGCATTGTTTTTAATGAAAAAGGCCAATTTGTCTTATCCTCATAAAGTGTTTAGGTGAAATTCCACCTATACAAATGTGACAAATATGCAAAAAAAAAAAAATTAGGAAGGGGCAAATACTTTTTTATGGCACTGCACATGTAGTCAGATTGTTCCACTGGGATCCGCGGTGACATAAACATGCGCTCTTTGTCGGCGGCGCACTTGCGCATCCATATGCGTAGAAAAGAGATGCAATATTATGGTTTCCGTCATGTCTTAAAAATATATTTTATATATTTTTTTACTATAAAAATATATATAAAATATATTTGCGTACTGACTGGCCCACATTGGCCAGCGGCCCACCGGGAAAACTCCCGGTGCTCCAGATGGCCAGTCCGCCACTGCTTCTCTTTACTTTCCTACTGTACGTAGAATCAGCGCTTACCCGCATGCATAAAGTTTTGTAAATTTGTTTAATGTTTAACTTCTACTTCATAAGGGTTTTGCCAGCTGTGGTACAGCGCAACGGGGGTCCTTTTTTGCTATTTAAGAAACTTATGATTATCTGTCACAGCGTGCGCCTGTGATGGGTGTGCACCTAAATCTACTATCGATACTCGCTCACTCCGTAGGCTCCCTAAATAGGCGGCAAAGGGACAGAGCTGTTCTGGCTGGCGGTAATTAACGTTAATATGATCTCGGGCTTGCTCCACATTATAAAATTAAGGCGCGGAGTTTAGTCCGAGGTCCGGGAAGTACGTGATGTGGTGGAGAATAGGCAATGATGACCAACACGTCTACCCTAATCTACCAGAGCCAAGTAAAAAGAATGGCAATTAAACTGAATAAAATTAGTAGCAGCATTAACTTGTGCTAGTAATTATTATGGTAGTCAATATTAATAAAAAATAATGTTTCTCAGCATTATTTTGTATTAATATTGACTACCATAATAATTAAAATAAGTAACTAGTTTACTAGTGTAAGCTAATGCTGCTACTGATTTTATTTCAGCTTACCTGTTCAGTTTTATTGCCATTCCTTTTAAAATATTGTCTTTAGAGATTTATATGTTGTTTGTCTTGATGTTTTTTTTTTCGTTTCTTTGTTTTACTAATATGACCCAATATATGTTCAGTAATACTTCAAATAATATGTTTAAATAGCATTGATTGTCCCAGTCCGCCCCCACTAATAACAAAAGCACAGTCAAAGCCCGGGAATTCTATGTTCCGCGGGGGCTAGTCGTGAATAGCTGACACTTAGTGACAGCCAATGAAATTGAAGCATTTTTGCCGCTTTCCACGTGGTGTGGCATTGCTTAAATAATAGTATAAAATAGTCCAGACTCTGGTTCGAATCCCGCTTTGGGTGAAATTGTAATAAATGTGAATCCTTTGTTTTACACTTTTTGCTTATGATTATTATTGAATTATAGCAACTGTGAGGTGAGTGCTAATGTGTTTCATAGTACTGAAGCATAACCTGACAATGTATAGGCTATATCGTGGCATTTTAGCGCATAACACCAGCACTTTGGACACTGGCTGGGAATCGAACCCGGGCCTTCCACATGGCCGGCAAACCACCTACCGCTGAGCCACCAGCGCCCGTGAATGTTTAAAGCGCATAAAAATGATAAAACAATACTGTCATAGGCTAACATATACATCTTTTTTATTCCTTTCGCACACACGCGCGGGTGCGTTACAACAATAATAACAATAATAATAATAAATTCGGAGGACTACTACTACTAATAATAATAATTCTGAATGAAAATGAAGAATAAATACATATAAATTCGAGCTTGACACGTTTATGAGCTCTGTCGCTTGCTGTCAATGGGCGCCTAAGAGACACAACACATTTTCGGCTTCAGTAGACACACAATACTTCAGACTGAAACACGACTGCCCCCTACAGGTAATGAAGGGCATTTTCACAGTGCGCGGCAAGTCGCGGGATCCCTTTTCTCAAAACGTGTGTTTTTAAAGGCCAGGGGCCTCATGTATCAACACTGCTGTAAGGTTTTATAAAGTAGTAAGACAATGTAATCTAATAAGAAGATTCCTGTGCTCTGAGATCAGACCCCTCACTGTGCTTCCTCATGTCTTCTGTGGTAACACCTTCTATATCCTGTATCCAGACGAGGATACATCCAAATGGCTCCTGTCTGCTAGAATCCTTTTGTTTAATCAGGAGAATGCAAATGTATCTCCTCTCACCTGTCTGTCTCCGGGTCTCTCTATGACTGACATGTTAATGATGGTTCTTTTGATGTTCGGGACGTAGCACCGTTTAAATGTGCTCTCTTTGCTGAGAATAAACAGAGATCTTCAGACATCATGCCTGCGTGTGTGTGTGTGTTTGTCTCTCCCGGTCGATCGGGCCCGGACCGGTAAGTGTATCAAGGTGCGGCGGACACAACAAGCTAAAACTCTTCTTCTCTTAGCTTAAAACTTAGCTCGGACACACACTTCATCTTCATTTTAAAACCTAACAGTTTGGGGGCTCAGTCCGGTCTTCCCTCTCAGAGGAAAAAGTAAGTGTTTATTTTGCTCTTTTTGATTTTCCTCGGTCAGGGGAGATTTTGTTCTCGTGAGATTTGGTTAAAATAAAGTTTAAGTCACGTTATGTTTTTTAAATAAGTTTTGTTCACCGTAATTAATTTTACTCGTCTTGTATAAAATATTTCGTAATCCGGAGCAAGTTTTATATCGCTTTTGTCACGTCATGTTTAAAGAAACATCCTCGGTGTTTTGAAATAAAAACCTTCCTTGTGTTGTCAGTACCGCCGTGTTTTAGAGAACCGTTGTTTATTTTTAACTAAATTCGTTCCGCGTTTCGAGTCGTGCTTTAAACCATTTGATAATTAATTTGGTAAAAACAATTAAATTGGATACGGTATTTGCAATTGTTTTTGACAAGCATGCGAAATAATCTGTTATTTACGAGAACTCTGTACTTAGTAAAATAGCAACGTTACAACGCTTCTGTCGCTAACTTACTACGTCATCAAGCCGCGTCCACGGTTGCTATGGGTTACTAGACGCGGGCGCTGACCCGCTGTCTGCGTGCTTTAACTGTAGTCCCTGTAACGTGGTCAGAATAGCGAAACGGGCAAATTTACATTCAGATGTTCAGTTGTTTTTCATGCTGTTTTTTATTACAATGTTCATGATAACTGTTGGCTTGCTTGTAGTTAGCTTTGTTATCATTCCATGTTGATTCTTTTTTCATCAGGCACCGAATGCAACATTTGGCTCTTGTAGTATTATTTAATTGTAGTTAAGTGTTTTTCACTTGTTTGGGATGTTACAAACTGAAATCTGGGGTGCCTGAATTTAACAAATATTGAGAAAAGTTATGGTGTCA
Source organism: Clarias gariepinus (assembly GCF_024256425.1). Classification (NCBI taxonomy): domain Eukaryota; kingdom Metazoa; phylum Chordata; class Actinopteri; order Siluriformes; family Clariidae; genus Clarias; species Clarias gariepinus. Next base: position 19,694,254 of record NC_071110.1, read on the forward strand.
AGATGAGAGTCCAAGCAGAGAACAGTAACAGGAATTATCTGTGCCAGAAAGGTATAAGCAAGTATGAAAAGAAAAGTTTATAGAATTGTTGTAAAACCAGCGGTCTTGTATGGTTTGTAGACATCGCTGCTGATGAAAAGAAAGGAAACAGGGCTGTAGGGGCGGAGCTAAAGATGGTGCAATTTGCTTTGAGAGTGACAAGAATAGACAGGATTTGGCATGTGTATATTGGAGGAACAGTGCAAGTAGGGCAGTTTGGAGACAAAGTTAGAGAGGCCAGATTAAGATGCTATGGACATGTGGGATAATGACTTTATACAGAAGTGACTGTTAGAGATGGAGTACAGGCAGAAAGAAGATTTTGAACAGTTTTGTGTACATTTCAACAGTTTTTAAACAAGTTCTCCATCTAAATTGGGCACCACTAGACACAAGGTCTAGTCACATGACATTTTAATTTGTTTTTAGGTTCAATAGATTCTAATCCTAAAAAAAAAAAAAAAAACATGAAAATGAATAAATACATTAATAAGAATAGTGATAATAATAATAATAATAATAATAATAATAATAATAATAAATTAATAATAATAATAATAGATAACTGTTTCTGTTCACCTGCTATACCTGAAATTTAAGAAGTTGCGTTTATTAGTTTGCGTTCCCTTCATAGGAAAGTCGAATTAATTTAAATTCCCTTCGGTAATTTAAGGGGGAATATGTGGCGAATGTATTCATACCGTTCAAAGCTATTTGTAATTTTTGGAAGAATTTCTGTAATTTAGTGAGGCATTTGTGATGTGCATTAGTGTATAAGCTGGCCCTGGCGTAGCGGCGCGTGGGTAACAAATAAAATTAATTAATTGGTTAATGTAAAGTTTTTCTAAAGTTACGTAGTAGGAGAGGCGAGTTGCTCGGTCTGTCCGCTGTGCTTCGGTAAGCTTCTCTGGCGCCAGGAGAGACTCAGTCAAACACACACACACGTTGTCTGTCAGAAAGGTCTCTGTTTATTAACAGCAAAAGATGGGGTTTATATATGTTTGACCAAACGCCTGTGCCATAGACATATGTTACTACAAAGAACATGAACCACTGTAAATGTCCTGGTGAGATCCTGAAGAATCAAAGGAGAGGAAGATAGAGAGGTGTCCGTCCAGAGACAGATCACAAGATGTTGGCTCGAGTTAGGGGGAGAGGGGGAAGGAGACAGAGGGGCAGAGAGAGAGGGGGAGAGAGAGAGGGGGAGAGAGACAGAGGGGGAGAGAGACATGAAGGGAGAATGGGAAGGTGAGCGTGGGAGCGTTCACACCTTAAGGAGCAGATGCAAGAGGAGACAGGAAGATAGCAACAGGAAAGATTTAACACGTTAATATCAGATCTATGAGGAAGAGAGCAAGAGAGTAGAAATAACTCCTTTATATATAAAATAATTCTAACAGTTTCCCCCTTAAATTCTAAAAGAATTTGTGAATGTCAATTAGTTAACATAGCAAGAGATATTAACGTGAAGAAGCAGAGATTCATAATTAGTAAAGTCAGCAAAGATGATAAGAAGGATGATAAAGAGAATAGATAGAATAGATACAACAGTTATAGAGAAGATCAGGATTAAATCACTTCTAGAATCACAATTAGAAATGAAATTAACAGTACATAGGTCATCAGGCGTTGGCACAAAATAAAATAAAATGTGGAAAAAGAGCTAATACAAAGTTGAACCTATATGTGTATGTGAAAAAGGTGAGAAGCGACGAGAGCCCCCTTTTGAGGTGTCTTCAGGACGTGTGTCGCTCCACTAGCCCCTCGGTGCGGGCTAGGAGATCTTGTGAAGTAGTGGTCGATTATCTCAAGCAGTCAGAGTTGTCTGCGGTGCCTTCTTCACACGGCTGGCGTGTATCCACTGTGGCTGTGAATCTGTGAGAACAGCTGTGCGAGTCACTGCAATTACAGTTGTAGGTGTACTGTAGGCAGCGTCCCCCACCTTCCTGGGATTTAAACTTTTCACCAGCACTGTATCACCTGGGATGAAAGAATGAGTAGGCTTGTCTGTAGGCAGAGGGAGAGAAGCAGAGACATTACCATAAACACTGTTCAGTTTTTCAATGAGTGCTTGCGTGTAATCGCCGACAATCACGTCCAGATCACCTGTAAGGGAAACACTGGGGTTACCTTTTACCCAGGGGGTGGGGAATGGTCGTCCCATTATAATCTCAAATGGTGAAAGTTTGGTTGTAGAATTGGGTGTCATTCTAATTTCACAAAGCACAGAAGGTAACAGGTCAACCCAGTTCTTACCTGTATCCATCATGGCTTTGGTCAACCTATCTTTAATTGTTCTGTTCATCCTTTCTACCACACCAGAACTTTGGGGATGGTAGGGGATTTGAAATTTCCAATCAATGCTTAAAAATTTACACAATTTTTGTGTCACTTTGGAGACGAAGGGCGTGCCATTATCACTGTCAATAGATGTTGGAATACCATATCTAGGAATGATTTCTTTAGCCAGAATTTTAACTACTATTGTTGCATTTTCTTTTGAGCATGGAAATGCTTCTACCCATTTAGAAAATCTGTCCACAATTACAAGCATGTATTTAAGATTTCTGACAGGTGGCATGTGTGTAAAGTCAATTTGTAAACATTGAAATGGTGCAATAGGCATTGGCAAGGCATCATGTTTAACATGTTGTCCTTGTGTATTTGCGCGAGCACAGATCAAACAGGAATCTAATAGAACAAGTGTAGCCTGTTTGATATTGCGAATGCAGAATCTGTCCTCGATCATACGGATTACCCCCCGTTTTGCGACATGTGAAATACCATGAAAATGTCGCACTAATAACGGGAGGACAGATGCTGGAAGAGCTATACGGCCAGTCTCATCCCGAATTAGCATATCGCTGCCAGGTGAACACTTACGGGAGGACCAAAAATGTAGATCTTCGGGTGATGAATGGGTTTGCAAGAAGGCTATGTCAATGTCAGATGACAAACTTGGGACGGAGACATGGGACGTCAGAGAGAATACTGTATCCCTACAAACCTGTGGGGACAAAGGTGCTTCTTTAGCGGCCCATTTGGCAACTTCATCAGCTAAACAGTTACCTAAAACTTCTTCAGAGTCACCAGATGCATGACCTTTGACCTTCACTATAGCCAATTGCGATGGGAGTAAACTAGCCTGTAAAAGATTAAAGACAAGATTAGCATGTGACATCTTTCCAAAATCATGTGTGACATCATAAGCATAAAGAGCCACATATTATGTAATGGGATGGCCTGAGGCATCTGGTGAGCCTGCGGAGCAGAAGAAACAAAACCATTTTCTATATCTCTCTTTTTCTTCCTACACTCCCGTTCCCAATGTCCTGATTTATTACAGTATCTGCAGATTGTTTCTTTACAGTGACGTTCCCAGTGTCTTTGTCTATTGCAGTTTCTGCATATAATAGTGTGGCATTTAACAGGTTTCTTTGTACCATTAGCATTTATTGTAGGTGACGTGTCATTAGATTTTCCTCTGAGCGAGGCAATAAAATTGCTTTTAACATCCAGATTACATACCATCCTACCCATGAGTTGTATGGCAGGTTAGTGTCCGGTCCCTGCCAGAGAAATTTTAAAGATTTAGCAGAATTACGGTCTATATTATTAATAAAGAAAGTCCCTGTGTAAAAACCGCAGCATGCAGTTTTAAAATTTTTTAATATAGTTTAATTCCTAAAATCTACTCCTGTCGAGTAGGTGACACAAAAGGTTGAATAAAATTCCAAATCCTTAATTATACATCCAATCATTAGGAGTAAGAGACTGTTTGGGACGACCATTACCCATTTTGTTAGTAAGTTACAGTTAGTAAACAAACCAAGCTTATCGAAGTTAAGCGGACACTTTAAGCTTTTTTTTTTTTTTTTTTTTTTAATTACGGGTGGTGTGACGTTCGAACAGAGTGTATCAGAATCTATTTAAAACTGAAGAATACTGTAATTTATAAGTGTATTATCAAAATGTGCAATATCTCCGCGTTCCTGATACACTATCAGGAATATGGATTCTATTTCAAATCTCACGTGCCTCTACACCTTTGGAGATTATTCACACATTTATCAAATACCAATATAGTGAATTAATAAGGCATTCGGCCAATCTACCCTGTTTCTGAGAACACTCTCAGAAAAATGAACCTCAGGTGCGCCGGGCTGAGTCCACACGCCTCTACGTCAGGGAGACAATAAAACTCATGCACCTCCCACGTGTATAACTGCAACTGCACGCCGCTCCCTGTTCCAAAGAACACTCTAAGGAATATGGCTATAACCAATTAATTTATTCATTTTCTAGCCACGCGCCTCTACGCCAGGGCCAGCTTATACACAAAGTGCACGCTACAAATGCCTCACTAAATTACTAATATTGTAATGCATAAATTACGTCAACAACAAAAGTTAGTGAACGTAGAACTTTTTAAAACACACCCGAAGTAGCGCATCTCCTCTAACGGGACGCGGTTTTGATGACGTTGGTACTCGCGACGACAGCGCTGTGTATGTTTTTAGCTTACTGCTAACAACACCGGTTCAGTTTCAGTTAAACACCTAGTTTTATCTATAGCTTTCAATTAACCACAATCGCTACAGCCGCTGTAATTTAAATCAATAAATCAACGCGAGTAATGCCAAAAACAATGCGAGACAAAAACAAATTAACACGCATAAAGTATATTTTTTCCAAAATATACCCCAAATATACGCCAATTTACTACGTAAAATGAACTATTGGTTCAAAAACTTTTCTGACCAAGGAAGGAAGTACAATAGCAAAAATAATGCTTAACTTACCTTCCTGGAGAGAAAAGGTTAGACGAGCCCCCAGATTGTAAAGTTTTTCTAAAGTTACGTAGTAGGAGAGGCGAGTTGCTCGGTCTGTCCGCTGTGCTTCGGTAAGCTTCTCTGGCGCCAGGAGAGACTCAGTCAAACACACACACACACGTTGTCTGTCAGAAAGGTCTCTGTTTATTAACAGCAAAAGATGGGGTTTATATATGTTTGACCAAACGCCTGTGCCATAGACATATGTTACTACAAAGAACATGAACCACTGTAAATGTCCTGGTGAGATCCTGAAGAATCAAAGGAGAGGAAGATAGAGAGGTGTCCGTCCAGAGACAGATCACAAGATGTTGGCTCGAGTTAGGGGGAGAGGGGGAAGGAGACAGAGGGGCAGAGAGAGAGGGGGAGAGAGAGAGGGGGAGAGAGACAGAGGGGGAGAGAGACATGAAGGGAGAATGGGAAGGTGAGCGTGGGAGCGTTCACACCTTAAGGAGCAGATGCAAGAGGAGACAGGAAGATAGCAACAGGAAAGATTTAACACGTTAATATCAGATCTATGAGGAAGAGAGCAAGAGAGTAGAAATAACTCCTTTATATATAAAATAATTCTAACAGTTAAAATATCCATATTCCTTAGAGTGCGGACTTTGGAACAGGGAGCGGCATGCGGTTGCAGTTATACACTTACGATGTGCATAATTTAGCTTTTTTTTGGGTATTGCTCTCCTTGTCGTAGTTACGTGCGAGATCGGCCAGGCGCAACCGAGGCTCGTTTCACTGAGCGGGTGTTCTCAGGAACAAGGCAGAATGGTTAGGGACTGCCGAATGCCTCGTTAAATCACGGTAGTTGCATTCTAAATTGCAATATTAGTTTTGGATAAATATGTAAATCCCCACCTTGGTTAGAGGACATGGACTTAGTGTAAGGCTAAAATCCATTTCCTGAGCATTTCTCAGGAACAAGGTACGGTGTGTAAGTTACAGTATTTTAGAATTTTAATAAATATATATTCTGGAATAAGTCAATAAAACGAGCTTAAAGTGTCCGTAATTAAACTGATCATCTTGAGGTGTCCGCCTAACTTTGATACACTACAATTTACCAACAATCAAAGCATGCTTATGAAATTATTACATGTGTGCACACAATATAATGACTGCAGTAACAAAAATAAGTAAATGGATTAATTCATGATTGAGAAATAACCAACTATTGGCACAAGTTGGAAACCAAATTATGCAGCGTTGAGCTCCGCTGCTGGAAATTAAGCTCGGCTTGGAAGCTCATGACAGAGCGGCATGCACTCCTGACACAGACAAAGAACTGACTGACTGACTTCAACTAATATTCAAACTAACACACCTAACATGACAAACATTAGTACAGATTGTATGTGACAAAGATTTATGTCTTCCATGTTGTATATGACTGTACTCATGACTGTTACCCATAACTATATTGCTTTTACAGAAAAAAACAGCAGCAGGAAGATTTAATCCTAATTTCCTCAACAGAACAAAAGTACACTGGAAGGAAGCAGGCCGCATAACAAATCGTGACAATGTGTGATGCTATTAAACAACCTTCTCTTTTATTTTAGATACAGAAATTTCATTGGATCAGCTGATGGTTGATTTTATTGTGTCCAAAGAAATTTATGAATGTTGTTTATGTCTAACCGAAGACTTTCTCATAGCAACATCAGACAAGGAGGAATTCGGGAACAATTCATCAGAGATATCGCTAAATCATCCATATGTAACTCTAATCTGAGATTTTACTAATTCATATGTTGATACGTGTCTTCTGTAGTGAAGGATTGAAGGCACGGGCCCATAATGAAGTGCTAGTAACCTCTCTTATGGGCTCCAACTGACTCTCTACTATACGTAAAGTATCTGGGTCGAAGAAGAGATCAGCTTGGAAGATGACTTGGATGTTTTGGACACTGATTTTCCTCACCTTACCTCATACACATACAGTACATGGCAGAATTGTACACACATTATAGATTGTATTAAGTTATGATTGGCACATGTTACATCTGATGTACAGATAGATTAGTCAGACTTGAAGTCTTTTACTCTTTCCTAGTCAATTGTGGAGAGAGATGTTTGGCTTCATGGTCTGGGGAACTGGTTTTGAATGGAGTCTATTGATAAAAGACCAGAAGGGCTGGAGATGGCCTGCTGAATTCTTAAACGGAGGTTTGAAGTTCAGGGCTCTGTCTCTAGAGGTAAATATTAAACTTACAGAGAGGAAGTTCATTATCAGTTCCTGTAGCTTAATAGAACCACAGGCGTCATGAAGACACCACAAAAGGGGGCATATCTTCTCATTCTTTACACAGGCACAGGGTTTTGATTAGTGAATTTTTTTTTATTTGATTTTGTAAATCTCTTCTATGCCATAAACTGTTGTAAATTCTGTTAGAATTTAAGGGGGCACTGTAAGGTTTTATAAAGTAGTAAGACAATGTAATCTAATAGGAAGATTCCTGTGCTCTGAGATCAGACCCCTCACTGTGCTTCCTCATGTCTTCTGTGGTAACACCTTCTATATCCTGTATCCAGACGAGGATACATCCAAATGGCTCCTGTCTGCTAGAATCCTTTTGTTTAATCAGGAGAATGCAAATGTATCTCCTCTCACCTGTCTGTCTCCGGGTCTCTCTATGACTGACATGTTAATGATGGTTCTTTTGATGTTCGGGACGTAGCACCGTTTAAATGTGCTCTCTTTGCTGAGAATAAACAGAGATCTTCAGACATCATGCCTGCGTGTGTGTGTGTGTTTGTCTCTCCCGGTCGATCGGGCCCGGACCGGTAAGTGTATCAAGGTGCGGCGGACACAACAAGCTAAAACTCTTCTTCTCTTAGCTTAAAACTTAGCTCGGACACACACTTCATCTTCATTTTAAAACCTAACAACTGCGTACGCACAAAAACTTTGCTTACGCCAGTTTTCATGCTCACAGTCAGATTTACAGTGAAATTAACGTAAGAATGTGCGTTCTTCCACGCCAACTTTATGTCTGGGGTATTTCTTGTGTGTGTGTTTTATTTCCGTTGGCGACTACTAGAGGCAATTATGTTAAATTGCACACTACAAAGTATCGCACCAACACGTGAAAAACATTGCTATTAATTTAAAATTGATAAAATGGGGTAATTAACCCAATATTTTTCTACCAATTATGTGATTTAGAACATATTAAAGCATTTGCAAATGTATACAACCCTTAGTTTATGGCAATGGCAGTGGCAATGGCAATGGCAGTGTTAGCCTTATTAGAGGACATTGTTAATGGCCGAATCCAAAGGGAATGCGTTTTTAGGCATCACAGTGATTTTCTGGCCCACGATGATGACTGCCTTATTAGCCGTTTTAGATTTCCAAGAGCTCTGTGCTGAGTTGGGTCCAAATTTGGAAAGAGAGACAGCGAGGAGCCACGCAATACTCGTTCCCTTACAGGTGCTGACAGCGCTTGGTTTTCTGGCAACTGGTTCTTTCCAAAGGGAACTGGCAGACCGCTCAGGGTTAAGCCAATCGTCTTTGAGCCGTGCAATGCCAGCTGTATGGGATGGGATCATCCGCATGTCTAGCAGGTATATAAGGTTTTCATACCATGCAGTTGACCAGGCAAACATTAAAGGACAATTTGCAGCGATCACCGGTTTTCCTAATGTAATTGGAGTGATCGACTGCACGCACATTACTATAGCCAGGGGTAGCTCAGTGGTTAAGGCATTGGACTACGGTTCGGAAGATCCCAGGTTTAACACTAGAAGCGCCGCGCCAGTGTCACCTACTAAAAACACGGTTCAGCGGTCATTTGACCGCCTATTGTTTTGAATGGGAAGCTGCTGCTGACACACAATGATCGCTAGATGGCGCTTTCACCCAAAGCAAATAGTTTAGCTCCAAGATCAACTTGCACTTGGACAATGCGCCATTCATTCCCGCGTTGATAATAAGCGGTATCTTTTTTTCATATTCAACTGAGAGAACCTACTACAGAGTCTCTAAGGGGACAAAGGAAAAGGGAAAAAACAAGTCAGAGGGAAAAAACAAGTCATGTTTGGAATTATAACCCAAAGTTTTTGACTTTTTTCTGTCGTTTTTTCTCCTCCTTTGTCCATCTAGGGGCTTCGTACTATAACAAAAAGGAAAGCTCTACTTAATTTTATATCGTATGGAGAAAATGTTATTCGTTTGTTCATTCTATTTGAAGCTTCTGAACGTCTCGGAGCAGCGATTTAGTTCTAAACTCGCTTCCGTGAAATTATCGCTAAAACAATATTAAATTTGAATAAATCAGATCTACCACAGCAGATAATAAACTATGCTATGGCATAACCGAAGCAAACACAACGAATATGTCTCGTTTCGTTCAGTGTTGCTAGGCAACGGACCACGCGCCTAATCGGTTCACTTGGCCGCGGTGTATTATAAACCTGAGGAATGTTTCACTGCTTATGTTCATGTAATAAAAGCGAGGGAAATGTGGAGGTGATGTGTGGCCACTGAATGAGAACTAAATTAAAGATTTCGGTAACTACACTGAGTGTAACATCTGCATAGTGACACTAAACAGCTGAACACCTTCACTTTCCCGTTTACCTCTGAGAAAAAAAAAGCTGTATTTTGTTTGTTTATATGTTTATAAAAGTACACGAAGTAGGCGCGCACACACACACCTCCCCTGAGCCCTTAGGTCAACATCTAATGACCGTCGATATGCAAATGAGTCAAGACGTAACCTAACGTGGTGTCGTGTCGGATTTCAGCGGTCACGGAGAGGAAAGACTTTGAAGCAGTTGCAGCGTTTTTTTTCAGTTACAACAAGCACAGCGATGAGTCCACGTTGTTTCACTGGTTATGACATAGTGACACTAAACAGCTAAACAACTTCACTTTTCCGTTTACCTCTAAGAAAAAAAAGCTGTATTTTGTTGGTTTATATTCAGAGTAACACCTTCCAACCACCTCTCATAGTCTATTGTTAGTTTTAATGATTTGGCTGAAACTAATTATCACTACATAAGTACCCCAACACCATTGATCATGAGTTTCAGCTGAAACTAATTCTATACATGCAACAGAAAATGTAGATGCAGATTCCAAATGTATAAAGATACATGCTATATATATATATATATATATATATATATATATATATATATATATATATATATATGTGTGTGTGTGTGTGTGTGTGTGTATTCGATGCACGCTATATATATATATATGTGTGTATGTGTGTGTAATCGAGGCTGGCTCTATTCAGGGGCAAGAGGGGCAGCGCCCCATCAACTAAATGTCTGCACATGTTAGTATATTCCTAAAATTAATATATTACAAGTTGATAAACTGATCTGCGGTAGCAGAGAAATCCGCTGAAAAAGGGACACTACACAATAAGGTATTAGATGTCCCTCATGTCTCTGTCCCTCTGCTGTGCGTATTCAGTCACAGGCTGCAGCGCGCGCGCTCACACACACACACACACACACACCTCCCCTGAAGTAGTTGCGGCGTTTTTCAGTTACAACAAGCACAGCGATGAATATAAGAATAAAATAAGGTAACAGTTTGATCTGTGTAGTTAGTGCCCTTGTATAGAATAAATAAATAACACATTCCAACCACCTCTCAAGAGAGTGCCATAGTTTTGCAAAAATACTTGCAAAACATCAGCATACATTGGAGGGAACTTCTGAGGTGGTCAGTGATTGATGGCACGGTCGTTCGGAGGGGGTTGTAATCACACCTACAGTTCTTTTGTTCTAAGCTGTCGGTCAAATATCTCTCCACTTGAAATGGAAGCACAAAATTGAGGGGCAACATGCAAGGGATTTCAGCATCTCGACGCACAGTAGAAGCTGTTTATAAAGAAGACACTGTTTGTTTTTTTATTTTGTAATCTTTCTCGTGTTTACCTTGTACTGTACAATGTATATTCATTTTATTAATGAATTGCTGTGAATAAACTACATATGCAGTTGATTTACCAGAAAGGACTTTTCAGTTTTTGTGTGCTAAACTAAACTTCAGGGTCAAGTAATAGCGATTTTATTTGAAAAGTATATATATATATATATATATATATAGGAAAAGATTAAGAAACACGCTGAAGCGGAATATATGTATATAGCATGTATCTTTATACATTTGGAATCTGCATCTACATTTTCTGTTGCATGTATAGAATTAGTTTCAGCTGAAACTCATGATCAATGGTGTTGGGGTACTTATGTAGTGATAATTAGTTTCAGCCAAATCATTAAAATAACAATAGACTATGAGAGGTGGTTGGAAGGTGTTACTCTGAATATAAACAAACTAAATACAGCTTTTTTTTCTCATATTGTCCGGGATATCGCTCCATAGCATACACTGAAATCTTCAAGAGCACAAAAACATGTTGTAAATGCTAACTTATTAAAGGGGTCATACAGCACTACATGCACTATTTTAAGCTGTTTGGACTGAACTGTGTGTTAGGAGAGTGCGTACACAACCACTCTACGATGATAAAGAGCCGCCCAGTGGTTTTCTTTTCATTTATTACAGTAACATACCCCTTCTGAAATCAGGCCAATCACAAATGCCTGTCGATGTGACGCCAAATCGACAGAGGCCGCTCCTACACAAGTTGATTGACACTGGTGTTTTAGCAAAGACCCGCCCCGAGTGAGAAGAAGCTGTCGGCCATTGTTTTTCGCCGCTGGAGCAAAATGTTGCCTAAGCGAGTGTTGCGTACAGTTGTTGGGTGTAATAGCGAACACAGCAGTCGTCATTCACTACCTAGGGTTAGTGACCTAGGGTACCTACCTAGGGTTAGGTATCTGAGCCACTGAGGAGGCAGTGGCTGAATTTAGTTTTTAAAGCTAACGTCCCCGCTGATTTACCTAAATGCCTTCATGTTTGCGATAATCATTTTTCACCAGACTGCTTTATAAACGCGGGTCAATACAGTAGTTGATCAATTGGAATGGTTATTACCGTCGCGCTCACCGCCGCGTAAAAACGTCAGCGGCCAAAATAAATCAGTTGCATTTCAAAGTCATTCGTAAAATGGCCGCCAGGTGGCGCAAACTGACATTTTCGCTCGTTGCCGTAAATACAACAGTGACCGTTATACAGCGTATCTCTGTATCGGTTTATTGTTATTTAAGTTCTGGATTATTTCAGGTACTTTAAACACATTGTTGGATTGCTCATGTTGGCTCTTATGAGATGTAGTTTACAAGTGAACACCTGGTTGGGTTATTTTGACCCAACAACTGGTTTATTCATTATTCTTTCCTTTCTCCAAATATCAGCCTGCAGAATGTTTGAAATATTACTGTTTATTGTGTTACAGGTGAAGTTTTAAGAGTTGTACAGGAATGCGTGTGTATACAGCTTAAAACCTCCATCAGTTATTAAAGATAGCGGCTATTTAGAAAACATGCCCAGTGATTTCGGAGCTTCAGGAAATCTCCCGGCGCTCTGCGCATAACACCGGGCCAACTCATGTCGAAAAGAATTTATAAACGGTTTCTAAACGTGGGCTATTTTTTTTTTTTACTTATAATATTTGTTGATTTAATATAAATGAGGTTTGGGGTCAGGACTTCGACTCGGCATCGTGATTCTCCTCTTTAATTTGCTCCATAGTTTTAATCAGCGCTCAGCCGCATGCATGAAGTTTTTAAGAGCGCACCGGCAGAAGTAGACTAATGAATATGAACGCGTCGGGAAAACAGCAAGCAGACTGTCTCTGACCATTTAAAAAAAACGTTTGCGTTCATTTTCTGACGCGCTCAAGTTCACCAAAAACAATACAGAACAGCGCAGCTTACAACACTAACAAAATCACAACACTTACAAAATCACAACGTTTTCGTTATTGTGAGTGCGCTTAAATAAAAGTTGAGTCTTATAAAGGCATGTAGTCTTATATAGTTTTATTACATAGTTTTTGCACATTAATCTGACACAGTTTTTTCAGCCTGTCACGGCGTGCGCCCAAATCAATATCGCTCCTCGCTCACTAGTTAGGCGGCCTTCCCTTCAGACATGCATGATATCGTTGATATCGTTGCCCGGGCTTGCACCCCGCGCTATAAAATACTCGGGGTTTGTTGGGCTACAGTGGATTTTACTACGCGCTGTGTATGCAGCGCGCGTGCAACAACGCGGAAGTGCGGCAAATGGAACGCGCCCCAGGGACTTCAAAGGAGCGAGAGGTGGGAGGGGCCGGTCTGGCCATCCGCGGAGAGCAGAGTCAGCGCGAGCAGACGGATGGCCATTGCACTCACACCGCGTAGTAAAATCCACTGTAACCCAACAAACCCCAATCATCACCAGCCGTGCCTTATTCCGTCATGTCATGTGGGCATTATAAGCTTTGTATTGAAAACTTCTAACTAAAAAGTGGCAGCTGGGACGCCTAAAAATAGACGCAGGTTATTTTTTTAATAGTCTAAATAAAAACCCTCCGATTTAATTTCCTATAGTCTAACCAGCGCTCAACCGCACGCATAGTTTTCCCGAGCGCGAGGAATTTTTTTGTGCTAAATAATGTTTATGCAGTATAAGAATTCCTATTAATCCTGGGTTGTTCTTTTAGTGTCACTATAGTGCTTTACAATGCCAGACAACATTCAAATACAAATTATTCACCCTCCCTAGGTGTGAATCGGCTGTTCTCACCTATACATTCAGAGGAACTCAAATGCACTTCTCCCCACTTTAAAAACCTCTTGAATCTGAGGCTCTTCTGAAGACTTTCAGTGATTTCAATTTGTGTAATTTTAATCTCCTGGATTCTAGATTCTAAAGTTAACATTGTTACCTTTTTTAATCATTGGAATGGAAGAATTTGAGATTTTCCTTATGATAGCATAAATTGCATTGTTTTTAATCAGTCTATACACAATAATATTCTTTGGTATTTATTTATTTTTTTTAACGGGTATGGGGGCTATCTTGGTTCAATAATCTCCGTGCCTGGTTTAGGTTTAGTATTCAGTGCGCATCTGTTATATTACAACTATCATAACACTCAAATACCTTTTATTGGGGGTTAAGTGACTGATGTGCCTAACATTTTTCAGCTGAGCCTTTGTTTCACTGAAAACGACCGCGACACCCTCTCTCTCTCTCACACACACACACACAGAGCCGACCAAATCATTAGCACGTCCCTCCCCCAAACAGCACAGACATTTACTTACACCTGAACTGAGTTGTTTGAGTAACATGGGTCGAACCCGTTACAAATCATAATAGTCTACAGCATTTCATTCTTATAATAACGCAAAAACACAAGCGGGGCTGAAAGACCGACATCTGCTGACGCAGGAGAACGTCCTAACACTGTTTTAATTTTATGGTCATTTATTTCAGTTAATAAATCTACTATAAATTTAAAGAACACAAGAAATAAGATGACACAAATCCATACACGCTTTTTTTCTAATTACAAGTGATAAAATCAAAAGGCTCACTGTGTTAACATTTATTGTGCTTAAATTTGATCCTAAGAAGATTTGATTTAATTTGAATTCTAGAACAGTGGCAGCTGGAACACCTAAAACAGATGCAGGATTATTGTTTTATAATCTAAATAAAAATGCTTTTTTAAACGTGGGCTATTGTTATTTACATGCAATATTTGTTAATTTAATTAAAATGGGGTTTGGTCTCCGGAATGTTGAGCATCAGGATCTTCTTCTTTACTTTCCTACGTAGAATCAGCGCTTATTTGCACGCATTAAGTTTTGTAAATTCGTTTAATGTTTAATAGTAAATAATGACCCCCGTTGCGCTGTACCACCGCTCGGAAAACCTTATGAAATACAAGTTTAGGACAATTATGATGATCTGCCACGGCATGCGCGTGTGATGGGTGTACGCCCAAATCTACTTTAACTACTCCCTCACTCCGTAGGCTCCCTGAATAGGCGGCAAAGGGGACGGAGCCGCCTATTTGTGCCGGCTGGCGATAATTAACGTTAATATGATCTCGGGCTTGCTCCGCATTATAAAAGCAAGGCGCGGAGGTTTGTCTGAGATCTGGGAAGTACGTGATGTAATGGAGAATATATATAAAAAAAGCATGTCAGTGGGGAGATGTGACGCGCCCCAGAGACTTTAAACAAGGGCACTAGAATTCCGCCCTTTGATCTCCGCGCTGAGGACAGCGCGAGAAAGAGCTGCGCGAGCTCCCGCGGCATCTTCACTCCCGCACCGTGCCCGCCCTCGCAGCCCCGCTGCCGAAGAGGAAAAGTGTGGTTAGGTTTTTGCGTCAGCGAGAACTCGCGCCGGCCATCGACAGCGGGAGAAGCGCCGTCACGAGGGAGCGTGCAGGAGCGCTGCCTCTGCGTGCTCAGTTCTGCCACTCGCACCAACACTTATCGTCAGCTGTGTGCCCGCATGCCAGTGTGGCACAGCCCCCGGAACTGCACATGCACAACCTTTATCCCATTCTTTCCTTTCTCCCTCCTTCAACACTTTCCTTCCCCATTTTACCTAAATAAATTACCCTTTTCCCGTAAGACCTCGCCTCGTGTCCGTGCTTTATGGTGCCGCCCATGCAACATGGGTCGAACCCGTTTACAGATCATAACAGTCTACTGCATTTCATTCTTATCATAACGCACAAACACAAGCGGGGCTAAATGACCGACATCAGCTGACGCAGTAGAACGTCCTGACAATGTTATAATTTTTATGGTCATTTATTTTAGTTAATAAATCTACTATAAATTTAAAGAACACAAGATATAAGATGACACAAAACCCTACACGCGTCTTTTCTAATTACACGTGATAAAATTTAAAGGCTCACTGTGTTAACATTTATTTTGTTTAAATTTGATCCTAATAAGATTTCATTTCATTTAAATTCTACATTTGTATCGTCATTTTAGTTCTGTGATTATAAATTTGTTTAACTAAAATGTTTTACTTGATTTTATCCGCTACTACGTGCAGTTCTAAAACTCTGTGTCTCATTAATCCAGCAGAGAATGAACTAAGGCATGAGGCGTCAGCCTGTAGTTATATAGCGCCACTCAACGGTAAAAGCCAGCAAACGCACAAAGCCAAACGGTACCGCCGAGCGCGGCGACGGTAGGACCTACATTCTGATTGATTACCCACTGTATAAAGCAGGTTTTACTAGGAAGCTGCTCCTGAAAATCGGATCTGTACTAACGCTTCGTGTTCCTGCTTCATCTTCACCAGACTCGGTGAGTGTGATTCCTTTTACTATGACTCTTTGCAGATCGCCTTTTCTAATAATCACGATGAATGCGGAGTGTAAGTTAACTTATACTCTCATAGAACATGGTTATGGCTTCTTCTCTATGTACATCCGTCTCTATATAATTCCTAATCGCCCGTTTATAATAAACAATGCATTGAGGTGATTGTCTAGTTGCAAACTGTGTGGGTAGTCGGAAAACTATATTATGCTTACCTTTGTTACGTTAGATGGTTTATAACGATATCATATTAACATTTAATGAAAAATATGATGTTTAGGACCTTTAATGCACTTCAAGATCAAGCTAGCAATGCATTATCCCTTACCCTGATCCAGTATTTAAGCCATTTTATTAAAGGTCCTACACATCATATTTTTCATTAAATGTTAATATGATCTTTAGGGTCCTAATGAAAAGTTTGTATTATACGTTAATTAAAAATTCAAAAGGATTGTGTAAAAAAAACACTACTTTTACCTGGTAAAAACTAGCTCTGTTCTCAGCAACCTGTTTCAGTACATGCTAATTTAAATGCTCATGACCTCTGCTGAGCCAGCCCCCGCCAGTTCTGTGGGGCGTGACACGTGGGGTATAGCCACGGAAGTGTAGTCCAGTGCGGGCAATGCTTTGTGGGTAATGCAGTCCAAACTGGAAAACGCTGTAATATAGAGCCTGAGCTTGTTTTCTTCAGTCGTTTTTGGTTTGATTTAAGTACGGAACCTACGCGGAAGTTTGTAATATCGCTTGACAACGCAGAAATTAAAAGAATGGACATGCATCGACTCGATTTGTCTCTCATCACTGCATGGGCATGAATTAACGGGCTGTTGCGCTGCCGCGAGCAACAACAACAAAAGCGGAGAAACTTACCGAGAGAGATACGGATGCGATGTGTTTACATGACTTCTTAATCTTCGACAGACATCGTTATAAACCATCTAACGTAACAAAGGTAAGCATAATATAGTTTTCCGACTACCCACACAGTTTGCAACTAGACAATCACCTCAATGCATTGTTTATTATAAACGGGCGATTAGGAATTATATAGAGACGGATGTACATAGAGAAGAAGCCATAACCATGTTCTATGAGAGTATAAGTTAACTTACACTCCGCATTCATCGTGATTATTAGAAAAGGCGATCTGCAAAGAGTCATAGTAAAAGGAATCACACTCACCGAGTCTGGTGAAGATGAAGCAGGAACACGAAGCGTTAGTACAGATCCGATTTTCAGGAGCAGCTTCCTAGTAAAACCTGCTTTATATTGACCCGCGTTTATAAAGCAGTCTGGTGAAAAATGATTATCGCAAACATGAAGGCATTTAGGTAAATCAGCGGGGACGTTAGCTTTAAAAACTAAATTCAGCCACTGCCTCCTCAGTGGCTCAGATACCTAACCCTAGGTAGGTACCCTAGGTCACTAACCCTAGGTAGTGAATGACGACTGCTGTGTTCGCTATTACACCCAACAACTGTACACAACACTCGCTTAGGCAACATTTTGCTCCAGCGGCGAAAAACAATGGCCGACAGCTTCTTCTCACTCGGGGCGGGTCTTTGCTAAAACACCAGTGTCAATCAACTTGTGTAGGAGCGGCCTCTGTCGGTTTGGCGTCACATCGACAGGCATTTGTGATTGGTCTGATTTCAGAAGTGGGATGTTACTGTAATAAATGAAAAGAAAACCACTGGGCGGCTCTTTATCATCGTAGAGTGGTTGTGTACGCACTCTCCTAACACACAGTTCAGTCCAAACGGCTTAAAATAGTGCATGTAGTGCTGTATGACCCCTTTAAAATCATTTAATGCACAGCTAGCCATGTATTATCCCTTATTTAAATGATTACTTTAATGATTTTAAAGATAGCTGACACATTAAAGCAAATTATGTGATGTTAAACCATTCCTTTTGTCTTTGTTGAGAACTTACTTGGGAATCCTTTTTCCAGCAATTTCAGGTTCGGAGTTTATGTCAGAAGTATAGCTGGCCTTCTTCCAATTGTTGGCTACATTTTAAAAAGATATATATAAAAAACAAATGCAGGAAAGGCTTTATTTTTGTTTATTTTACAGTGTAGATAAATGATTTAGAAACATTCTGAAAAATAAAATACAGGTACGCTGGGCAAAATCATGTTTAATATATAGTATTATTTACTCTTACCTGACTCGTGCAGGATTCTTGCTCTATGTCGGGTCCACCCTTTCTCTGGCTGTGGTGTCTACCTGTGGTGTCAATATAAAGCAGGTTTTACTAGGAAGCTGCTCCTGAAAATCGGATCTGTACTAACGCTTCGTGTTCCTGCTTCATCTTCACCAGGCTCAGTGAGTGTAATTCCTTTTACTATGACTCTTTGCAGATCGCCTTTTTTAATAATCACGATGAATGCGGAGTGTAAGTTAACTTAAACTCTTATAGAACATGGTTATGGCTTCTTCTCTATGTACATCCGTCTCTATATAATTCCTAATTGCCCGTTTATAATAAACAATGCATTAAGGTGATTGTCTAGTTGCAAACTGTGTACGTAGTCGGAAAACTATATTATGCTTACCTTTGTTACGTTAGATGGTTTATAACGATGTCTGTCGAAGATTAAGAAGTCATGTAAACACATCAGTAAACACATCGCGTCCGTATCTCTCTCGGTAAGCTGAGGTCAGCAAAGGTCATGAGCATTTAAATTAGCATGTACTGAAACAGGTTGCTGAGAACAGAGCTTTTTTTACCAGGTAAAAGTAGTGTTGTATTTTTACACAATCCTTTTGAATTTTTAATTAACGTATAATACAAACTTTTCATTAGGACCCTAAAGATCATATTAACATTTAATGAAAAATGGTATGTGTAGGACCTTTAAAATTTTTTAGGAATGCAGGTGCATCGCAGACCATCGAAGAGATATAGATGTGGTTATTAAGACTACGCGTGTTTTCCCGCGGGATGCCTCAATTTAGCGCGCGGCGCGCCGCGACTTGCCGTAAGCAACATTCGGGAATTTAAATAAATGTGTTGTGCTTCACTGAATATCCGCCAGATGGCGCATGGAAGGACTTTATTTAAACGCCGGACCAAGTACTGTACAACGAAGAATTGTGTATAATTACTTAGTCTAAAACAATATTGTTCCCAATGCTGAAGCAAACATGAATTTTATTTTGCTTCACAACAGATCTTTCATGATAAATGTGTGTATATGTGCTTCATATTATTTTCATAATGATAAAATGAGATGCCCAAATTCGCGCTTTAAAATTCTTAATAAGTTTCTTATATATTTTTTGTAATGTTTTAACAGGGACAAAACAGTAAAAGACATGGCAATGTCTCGGTTTACATGGTGTTGAAATTAATTTAATTTCCTGATAGTAGGCTATCTGATAGTCTTAACTATGCGAATGTCCTGATTCGTGAATATGCCAACATATCTTATTTAAAACGTAAAAATGTGTCGACATCATCAGAAGACATGAATGAATTATATATATTATACTTCTTCTGGCTTTTTATAATAATCATCATATTTGCTGTTTGTGTCCAGCATTTAATAATTATTTCATCCATTATTTAACCACGGCTGGAAATAATAGCTGGAATGTGATGTGATTGTGAATTCATGACTGAAATAAAGCAGTTTGTCTTTTGTAAAGACTTTACAAAAGGCAGCGTTTTTATCAAAAGGTAGATAAACGTGTGTTGTACAGTATATACACCGCGACAGCGCGCGCAGTTACTCACTTCTCACCTTTCATGTAGGTCTGCTCGGACTAATTCGTTTTAAACCCCTCAAAACTGTGTGTATATACAGCTCAAAACCTCCATCAGTTATTAAAGATAGCATCTATTTAGAAAAAATGCCCCAGTGATTTCGGAGCTTCAGGAAATCTCCCGGCGCTCTGCGCATAACACCGGGCCAACTCATGTCGAAAAGAATTTATAAACGGTTTCTAAACGTAAGCTATTGTTTTTTTTTTACTTATAGTATTTGTTAATTTAATTTAAATGAGGTTTGGGCTCAGGACTTTAATTCGGCATCGTGATTCTCCTCTTTAATTTACTCCATAGCTTTGATCAGCGCTCAGCCGCATGCATGGAGTTTTCCAGAGCGCACCGGCAGAAGTAGACTAATGATTATGAACGCGTCGGGAAAACAGCAAGCAGACTGACTCTGACCATTTAAAAAAACGTTTGCGTTCATTTTCTGACGCGCTCAAGTTCACCAAAAACAGTACAGAGCAGCGCAGCTTATTTGCTTTCAAACATTTATAAAATCACGTTTTTTCGTTATTGTGAGTGCGCTTAAATAAAAGTTGAGTCTTATAAAGGCATGTAGTCTTATATAGTTTCATTATATAGTTTTTGCACATTAATCAGAGTCCTCATCTGTTACATTTTTGAGGACAATATATTTTTTTCAGCCTGTCACGGCGTGCGCCCAAATCAATATCGCTCCTCGCTCACTAGTTAGGCGGCCTCTCCTTCAGATATGCGAAGAAGCGGGGCTGCGGAATTAAGCACGAATGGTGAAGAAGAGCTCTCCTTGCTAATGATCCCGGGTTCATCCGCGCTATAAAATACTCGGGGTTTGTTGGTTTACAGTGGATTTTACTACGCGGTGTGAGTGAGACGCGCGCACACAACGCAGAAGTGCGGCATGCAAACGGGGCAATTGGAACGCGCCCCAGAGACTTCAAAGAAGAGCAAGCGCGAGCGGACGGAGGCAGGAGCTGCCTCCCAATTCTGTGAATTCCCCCAGCAGCGAAACCGGTTTGATGACTTCACACCTGTTGTAAAGGTGAGATGGGGGATTACAGTAACTGTGGGTGCGCTTCACCTCGGAGCGTGCTGTCGCGTTGTATTTAATGAATAGACTAAAACAAAATCATGTTTGCTTCAGCATTGGAAACAATATTGTATTAGGCTAACTTTATTAAAGATTATACACTCTTGTATTCTTTGTCCACACACGTGGGCAATTTTTAGATATTGATCCTTTCTCGATGCAGCAAATTTTCTGAGCAAATTAATAATAATTTCCATGAATGAAAAGGAGGAAGAAGAAAAGGTTACGCGAAAATAAGAAAAAGCTTTAGAGGTAAATGCTGTGAAATGCTTCAAATAAACAGATTCTGCCTATAACAGGTCAGGGACAGTGAGGCTGGATCCAGCAGCCAACCACATCCCACATCATAATACATGCTGATGATGACCAACACGTCTCCCCTGATCTACCAGAGCCAAGTAAAAAGAATGGCAATCAAACAGAATAAAATTAGTAGCAGCATTAACTTGTGCTAGTTATTATGATGGTGGTCAATTTTAATTGAAATAATGTTTCTTAGCATTATTTCGTGTTAATATTGACTACCATAATAATTAAAGAATAAAATAAAAAATATTGTCTTTATAGATTTATATATTGTTTGTCTTGATGTTCTTTTTTTTGCTCGTTTCTTTGACCCAATATATTGTAGCGTATTTACGCCAGGAAGAATGCTGGAGAGACGAGTGAGCTTATTTGCTACCCAATGCAATGGCTGGGAGTACTTTATTAAGCACACAGCATGTAAGGCATGAGCAGCACCTTCACTCAGGAGCCTACATCCAATTCAGCACTAGCTTGAACTGGAGCACATTTCACACGTCACCCACCCCTCACACAAACAGGGCCGAAGCCACCAACCCAAACACCTTTCCCCAACATGGTGAACACACACCGACATTCCCGCAAGGCATGCTGGTCGTCAGCCGCCGCCCCGCCCACGCCACACTGCCCCCACCCAAGCTGTGACCGTCCCTGGTCACCATGACGAACTCCGTTTCGGAGGCGTGGAGGCGGTCGGCGTTGGCGGTGGGAACGCCGGCGTCCTTTGGCAGGTGAGGGGTGAACGCGAATGTAGTCCTGAGGCGGTCCGGCCTCCAGAGTTCGATGGTTCCCCGGCGTGCAGCTGGAGGGTATTGAAGGGCATTTTCACAGCTTGCCGCGCGCACTCGCGGCAAGTCGTGGGATCCCTTTTCCGAAAACGTGCGTTTTTAAAGGCCAGATCTGTACGTTAACATCACTCCTTCAAATTCAAATCCATTAGCCAAGTTGTAAACATCAGAGATAAAATCTTCAAGATACTCTGCTAGTGACGTTGGTTTACACCTGCCACAAAATAAATCTATTGTCACTGGTTCATCTTGTTTGATATTTTGCAGTGTTCCTAGGATGGGCCAGAACTGTGTTGTCGAGCTCTTATACAAGGGAAAACCATCAATATTGATCTGAAGGTCCAATGTGTGGATGTTGCGCAGAAGGTCATCATTCTGATGTAGCATCTCTTCAATTAAATTCAGCACTCCGAAATGGAAATACTGGTCACTAGCCTTGTCTTGAATTTCAGGGTTCAAACGCATAGTTCCTAGCAGAGTCATGGAGTCTTTTGGAAGACTTAGACTTTTGGAAGACTTGTGACTTTGTGTTCAGTTGCTCAGGTTGCCAAATCTTCCTCTAGAGAAATTGGATCAGTTTCTGATTCCGATTTTGTGTCTGATTCACTGTCCTCAGAAACATTTTCTATATTGGCAGCTTCAGTCTCATCAATATGAGAGATTCAGTCCATAAATGTTTCTTCGTCAATTTGATCTTGACAGGTGTTACTTTGCATGTAACCTACCTCATTCTCATAAGTTGGTGCCTGTATTGTCCGCAGTTGTTTATCCCCCTTGTCTTTGTCCTAGTAACTTATTACTATGGCTTTAAATGAACCATCCTATTGGACATTGCGAAGAAAGGACAAGACAAGGGGGATAAACAACTGCGGACGATACAGGCACCAACTTATGAGAATGAGTTAGGTAGGTTTGACCTTAACACAAACAACCCCCCGCCCCCCCACGCTTTTTTTTTACTGGCCTACCGATACATGTGCATTAACATTTTTGATATACATAGTTGGTGAACAGATGATTGTAGATAACTTTCTGTAGTAAAATTAAACAAAAGACATAGTTAAATGGCGGTCTCCCTAATTTTGTCACCCATGCAATCGTGAATTTCTGTCCAAGTAGTACTATAATTATCCCCATATTCAGCTGCACTCAAGAGATGTGCTCACATAATTATACATAATACACACATACAAGTTTTGTACTAGTAAGACATGACTAAAAAAATCATATGAGTGTAAAGGCCGTTTAATTGATCAAGGTACACTAAAAATATTTTCAAATACCGTAGAACAGTTTATTCTTTCTTTGTTGAATTTTACAGCATTTTTGATTGAATAATTTGCTATAGCAAGTAATTTCCTTCTTGTCTAAATGCATTTACTGCTGTTTAAAAGCTTGGTATCAGTAAATTTGTAATGTTTATTTGGATCATTTATTTGATCCGATTTTTCATATGTTGATCCAATATATATAGTTTAATTTCATTATGTTTTTATTCATTAATCTAATTAACTGCAAAATAATTTTTTATGTAAAAATACCCGATTTGAAGCTATTTTGTAAGAAGGTAACTAGTAGAGATTATGAATTGTAGCTTTGGAAGGAATAATTTTATTTGATTCAACACAAAATGAATTTAATCGTGTTTTTTTTATAACTAATTAAATGTTATTATTAATTAATTGAAATTAAGTTAAACTGACAGCCCTGATTTTAATATACTTTACAATACAATTAATTTTTTGTGATGCAAAGCAGAATTTTTAGCATCATTATAATATTTTGTTGGAAACTGCAAAATAAAAATCTTTTGTGACAATGTAGACAACTTTTCAAAAGTTTAGGCTCAGTAAAGATTTATATTATTAGACAAAATTTACATTTTGAATAAATGTTTTTATTTTTTCTTTAGTTTATATTCATTAAAAAATTCTGAAAATGTATCAACTATTAAAAAAAAAATTCAGCACAGCTGTTTCTAGCATTGATGATTATTCTAATATGAATCAGATATTAGAATGACTTCTGAAGGATCATGTGACACTGAAGACTGGAGTAATGATGCCGAAAAACCCATCTTTGGTCACAGAAATTATATTGTGAAGTATATTAACATGGTATTTTTCACCATTACCATTTTTCACCCTGTATATGAGACTTATTTAAAAACATTTAAAATCCCACTGATCCCAAAATTTTGAACAGCAGTGTAATTCATGTTAATCTATTGTTCAATTAAGTGTTGAATTGCGCTTAGTCTTGCGCTAAATGTTTTATTTGTTTGAAGGCAGGCGATTGGCTGTTCGGTGCTGATGTTGTGCTTTCCTGTGCTCGCTGCAAGAAGATGCCATCAAACCCCTAGTCGACGAAGAAAGTTGATGATCAGCGTTGGGGTACGTTACTAGCAAAGCTGGTCTGGTATGGTTTGGTCAACTTGCATTTGTGAACCGTGAGTTTGCACTATCACCACTGAATAGACTACTTTTGTGATTCATCAGAATGCGTCTTAATGCTATCTGGAAACGGGGCCTGCGCTTGGATGTCATCCTCACAAAGGTAACCATATTTAACACGACCTGTTAACTATGCATGATGAGAAATAGTGGGCCTTATATAATGACCATTATGTATGTTTGGTGCTTGTGTAACTTCATCTGTGGACATATGTTATTGGGGTCGGTGCTATAACCTTATCTTTGTTACATTTTTTAGAATTCGGCCCTTGTAACATCCGTTGATACAGTTAAATGAGTGAATGAAAACGAGTGAGCAATTTCGGACTGCTGTTATTTAAATGGGAGTGGGTGTGTGCAATCCATAGCGTCCACTATGGTTTTGGACACTTATATAAATGTGTGTCCCAGCGATTTTAGATTCAGCACAGGTGCGAAGTAGAGCGCAGCAATTCAACTGTATGCTGTGTTTAAGCCATATGGTAATTAATGTTACGGGTGTTTCGAAATGATAACATTCTACTCTGAGCTGTTCATGTCCTCAGACTCGAAAGTATGCTTTTTCCATGGCAACACTATCAAGAGCTAAAAGATCTATAGGTTGGTCACAGTGGCGGACTGGCCATCTGGAGTATCGGGAGTTTTCCCAGTGGGCCGCTGGCCAGTGTGGGCCAGCCCAGTCAGTACGCAAATATATAAAAAATGACGGAAATCATAATATTGCATCTTTTTCCTACTTATATGCATGAGTGCGTCGATCGCACAGGCGGAAGTGCGGCATGCAAACGGGGCAATTGGAACGCGCCCCAGAGACTTCAAAGAAGAGCAAGCGCAAGCGGACGGAGGCAGGAGCTGCTGTCCGCGGATGGCCGCCGTACTCGTATTTTATAGCGCAGGGTGCAAAACCCATTGGCATGGATGAGCTATATCCAGCTCTGTACCAGCATGTCATGTGGGCATTAAAAGACTAAAAATAGACGCAGGTTAATTTTTTTATAGTCTAAATTAAAATCCTCCTCTTTAGTGCCTCCTATTCCTATTAATCCTATTGTTCTTTTAGTGTCACTGCGTGTGCTTACAATGCCAGACAACATTCAAATGCAAATTATTCACTCTCCCCAAGTGTGAATCAGCTGTTCTCACCTATACATATTAACCTATACGTTCTCACCTAAAGTGTTTAGGTAAAATTCCACCTATACAAGTGTGACAAATATGCAAAGAAAAAAAATAGGAAGGGGCAAATACTTTTTCATGGCACTTCACGTGTAGTCAGATTGTTCCACTGGGCTGAAACTGTAGCAGGTGGAGTTATAGCACTTTTCAAATCACACTAACTATACACTGATATGAATAACTATGAATGATGAATGCTACGTTAATATGATCTCGGGCTTGCTCCACATTATAAAAGCAAAGCGCGGAGTTTAGTCCGAGATCAGGGAAGTACGTGATGTGGTGGAAAATAGGCAGTGGCGGTTCTACACTGAATTGCTCCGCGGGCGAGACTACCTCGCGCCCCACCCCCGTCAGCGCCACTTCTAACCAACCAAACCCCCTGTCTGAAGTCTGCTCGGTCTTGTTAATTTGTTTTAAAACCCCCAATTCTGTGAATTCCCCCAGCAGCGAAACTGGTTTGATGACTAAAGGTGAGATGGGGGATTACAGTAACTGTGGGTGCGCTTCACCTCGGAGCGTGCTGTCGCGTTGTATTCAATGAATAGACTAAAACAACATTGTAATAGATTAACTTTATTAAAGATTATACACTTTTGTATTCTTTGTCCACACACGTGGGCAATTTTTAGATATTGATCCTTTCTCGATGCAGCAAATTTTTTGAGCAAATTAATAATAAATTCCATGATTGAAAAGGAGGAAGAAGAAAAGGTTACGTGAAAATAAAAAAAAGATTTAGAGGTAAATGCTGTGAAATGCTTCAAATGAACAGATTCTGCCTATAACAGGTCAGGGACAGTGAGGCTGGATCCAGCAGCGCACCACATCCCACATCATAATACATGCTGATGATGACCAACACGTCTCCCCTCATCTACCAGAGCCAAGTAAAAAGAATGGCAATCAAACAGAATAAAATTAGTAGCAGCATTAACTTGTGCTAGTTATTATGATGGTGGTCAATATTAATTGAAATAATGTTTCTCAGCATTATTTCGTGTTAATATTGACTACCATAATAATTAAAGAATAAAATAAAAAATATTGTCTTTATAGATTTATATGTTGTTTGTCTTGATGTTCTTTTTTTTGTTTGTTTCTTTGACCCAATATATGTTCAGTGATACTTCAAATAACATGTTTAAATAGCATTGATTTCTGTATTGTGTTATATTTTTATACTAGTAACTGGTGTTAAAAATGTATCTCTACATTAATGAGCCAATGTATTATGGTGTGGGCTGCTGTGGGCCAGGAAGTCCAGGGCCACTTTTTGGTCCCAGTCCGCCCCTGTAATAACGAATGGAGAAAGCGCAGTCAAAGCCCGGGGATTCTGTGTTCCGCGGGGGCCAGTCGTGAACAGCTGACACTCAGTGACAGCCAATGAAATTGAAGCATTTTTGCCGCTTTCCACGTGGTTTGGCGTTGCTTAAATAATATCCGTATAATATCCGTATATCCTATAAAATCGTCCAGACCCTGGTTCGAATCCCGCTCTGGGTGAAAATGTAATAAATGTGAATCCTTTGTTTTACACTTTTTGCTTATGACAATCATTAAATTATAGCAACTGTGAGGTGAGTGCTAATGTGTTTCATAGCTTAAGCAAAAAAAAAAAAACTCAATTGCAAACATGCATTTAGTACTGAAGCATAAGTTGATAATGTAATGGCTATATCTAGGGCATTTTAGCGAATAGCACCAGCATATTAAGCACTGGCTGGGAATCGAACCTGGGCCTCCCGCATGGTAGGCGAATCACCTACCACTGAGCCACCACTAACCGGCTGCGTTTAAAGCGCATAAATACTGTTATAGGCTAACGTCATACATCTTTGTAGTCCTTTTGCACACGCGCGGGTGCGTTACAATAATAATATTAATAAATTCGGAGAACGACTACGAATAATAATTATAATTCTGAATGAAAATTATGAATAAATACATAACAGTTTGAGCTTGACACGTTTATGAGCTCTGTCGCTTGCTGTCAATGGGCGCTTAAGAGACATAACATTTTTCAGCTTCAGTAGACACGCAATACTTTAGACTGAAACACGACTGCCCCCTACAGGTATTGAATGGTATTTTCACAGCTTGCCGCGCGCACTCGCGGCAAGTCGTGGGATCCCTTTTCCGAAAACGTGCGTTTTTAAAGGCCAGATCTGTAGCAGTTAAAAATATACACTAATGCTACTCACCTCAGGCAGCAGTTAAAAATAGTAACTAATTCTGCTCACCTCAGGTAGCAGTTAAAAATAGTAACCGATTCTACTCACCTCAGGAGAATTCTGGAAAGTGCAGACTTCTGGGCAGGGTCACAATATTGCTCAGCCAATCAAAAGTGCAAGTGCAGGCCATCTCCGGGCTGTGTCACAATATTGCTGAGGCAATCAGAAGCACAAAAACTTGAGGTACACAACCAATAGTTATGCAGATGTACTTTTTTTGTCTTTTGTTGATATATGGGAAGGGTAGTCTACAGAGTTTTGCACATTACAATACATTTTTACAATTTCATTTTTACATGCAGCAGGTAAAAATATTAACCAATGTTACTCACCTCAGGGGAATTCTGAAAAGTGCAGGCCATCTCCAGGCTGTGTCACAATATTGCTCAGTGCAATCTTCAGTTACACAACCAATAGTCACGGCATTTATCTTTTGTCGATAATTGTAAAGGGTGCTCTAAATGGTTGCTAGGGGCGTGGCTTATCACTGTCATGATAAACGCGAAAGACAGTAAAGTGCTAAGTTTTATTGCACCACCGTACCACCACTGTACCACCATTGTTTGACTTCCATAGTAGGGAAAAGAAAAAACTATAAAATACTATCAATTTGTTGTGCCCAAAACCGCACCGATACTGTGCAGTGATACTGTTCTTGGTACATTTGTTACTTAAAATGCTCTAACCGTTACTTTTCTTTACCCAATAACTTAGGAGAAACCAGCCTATGAGACACCCAAATGCACCTGTGGTCCACCATCATTGCACGACTGCAAATTTGATGGATTTCTGTTGTGTAAGAGTGCACCATTCACAATATTTAGTTAAAAAAATTTGTCCAATGGTTTCCCTCTTTTTTTCTCTTTTTTTTCTGTTCACAATGTAATGTGGTCTCTTCTACCTTTGTGCATTCAGTTGTTAATGTCCTAAATATTTGTATTATTTGATTATATCTTTAATTCATTATTTAAAGCAAATTCACTTAGTATTTCACTTAAGAGAATGTCTAACGTTTAAACTCTCATGGTCAGCTCTGGGTCTTGTGCGGTAATGTAATGAGCAGGTGTTTAGTGTCATCACATATTTTAAATGCTATATTTAAATGCTATATTGTTATTTTTATGGTACTTTTAAAAAATGTAATATGTAACGTGAGGCATGGCTGGGTGTATATTAAATGCCATGAAGATGAAGAATTACATGAACTGGCGCTGTAAATCACCACTTAATTTTATAAGAGGTTACCAATTCTGTTCCTGAAGTGGGTTTAAATTCAAAACTGATCCAGCACCTGATTTATCTGTGTTAAAGAAGAATCGCACAAACAGGGATGGTTGGACAAACAAGATTTTGAAGGTGCATTATGGATTACAATGCAGATAAAAACATCCCTTTTTCTTACTTTGCATTGTACTTTTTTCTCATTTGTTTCCAGTAAAGAAGAATGTAAATTACCCTTTGCCTGATTATTTAGAGCAATATGTTATTTTGTGCAAAGAATACAAAACATGTTGGTGCCCCTTTGTAGTATTATTATAAGAAAGAACATGGGAAAAGAAACATAAACCTGTAAGAGACCACCACTAGAGGTCGCTGTTTGTCCAGGTGTAGTTTTTGTTGGCTGACTCAGTTTCCCAGAAGGCACCTCGGTCAGGTGAGTGCACATCTGAGCTGAGGTAGCCATCAGTGGCGGCTGCTAGCTTTTGAAACAGGGAAAGCTCATATTAGGACTTCATCACAAAATTTATTATGTTATTTTTACGTAAATTCTGGCTAGTTTCCCCTTCCACAAGCTACTTTAATTATAATGAACTACTTTTACAATGCTGAAACACTGAGCAAAGTCAAGAAGGCTATAATATGTTTTTTAAATTATTTAAAGAATGATTTGTACAAACAAAAATGATTTATATCACCAGCAAACAATACAGAGTGCAGCAGTTCATCATAGCACTTCACCTGCAAATCCGCATGGGCAGTGGCGGACTGGCCACCTGGAGTACCGGGAGTTTTCCCGGTGGGCCGCTGGCCAGTGTGGGCCGGCCCAGTCAGTAAGCAAATATATAAAAAATGACAGGAACCATAATATTGCATCTTTTTGATTTACGATAGCTGTTTACGGGAGTGTAGTCCAGTGCGGGAGATGCATTGTGGGTAATGCAGCGTTTATCCAATGACCGTCTAGTTTCAAAGCACTGAAAAAAAAAACCTTCAAAGCAGCCGCATTGAAGTCAATGGACGCTGGGCTTCAACGGGGAAATGCACTGTGACGCTACGGGAATGTACACACAAACTTGTGGCAGCCACTCCAACAGTGATTCAAGTGAAAGGCAAAACCACATGGTATCATTTGAACCATTACACAAGAGTCCCCAAAACATGAGTACCGAAAACTAAGGAAGAAAAAGAGAAGGACCTAACATCGAATAGTAACAAAAGTGCAAAGAAATTAATTCTTTATTGGGAAAATAGGCACAAGTTGGATAACAAATTGCGCAGCGTCGAACACTCAGCTGCTCCAAATTAAGTATGAGAAACTGCTTAAGAGCAGCATCCCACTTCTGATACAGACGAGACTGACTGACTGACCTTGACCAGTTTTCCCCTGACACAATTGACAGGACAAACAACTGTACAGATCATGTGTGACAACAATTCATGTCCTCTATATTGTATAAATGCATTTCTGTTTAACTAACACTATATTGCTTTCACAGATAAAACAGCAGCAGCGACAACTAATTTTAATTTCCTCTACAGGAAAAGTGCACGAGAAGGAAGCAAGCCTTAAACAAATTATGACAATGAGTAATGTCACTAAACAACGTTCTCTTTTATTCCAGATGCAGAAATTTAATTGAAGCAGCTAATGAGTGATGTTATTGTGTCTAATGAATTTTATGAATGTGATTTATATTTACCCAAAGGTTTTCTAAAATTAACAGCATTTCCTTTCTGGACACAGTCATTAAGGAGATCCCTAACTCATCCATATATAACTCTAATACGAGACTTTACTGGTTCATATATTGATGCGTATCCTCCATGGCATGAGCCCATAATGACGTGCTGGCTCCAACTGACTCTCTACGATGCGCAAAGCATCTGGGTTGAAGACTATTATATTACGACAAGGCTGTTTAAAATTATATCAATTTTTTAAATTTGTATTGTGTTATGTATGTTTCATTGTAGGTTATATGATTTATCCAATTGATGAAATCCTAGAAAATCACTGTATTATTTACATGTTCATGTCAGGTTATTGGGTTATGGGAAGTATAAGGTCATGGAGGTTGAGTCTTTTACTCTGTCCTAGTCAAATAAGGGCGGAGAAGTTTAGCTCGATCTTCCCTAGAGTACGAATCCATAGGTTGGTCATTGATAAAAATCCAGTGATTTAATTTTATCACCAGTTAGTGTAAAGAAGACTAGCTCATGGAGTCGCACTCTAGAGTAAACAATTAGTGTGGGACTTATAAGCCCCAGATGGGGGAATATGGGAGAAATTTTTATTTAATTTCATTTGATTTTACTTACTTTTGAGGGGTAGAAGGTACCATATCTGTATATAATCAGGGATGTGTGTGCGAAGCTGAGACATAGGCTTCTCTGTGTGCGCGTGCATAGGAAACCTGAGCTTTACATTGGGGCACCTTCATTGTGAGCTAAAGAGGGCCCCTAATGGGAAACAGATATTGAAGGGATGTACAGTAAGCCCTTCATATATAATGGTGGAAACGGACCAGTGATGCAGTTGTGTCCATGATGCAGCTCCGGCCGTTATTGCATGATAATAAAGGTCGTAATCCACTGTAAGCAAAGCCTGACTCTGAGTATTTTTCCACAACAATGTATATTTAGTGTAGAGTGCAAACAGAGACTCTGGCAGGACTAACTATAACAGCATAACTAAAAGGTAGAGCCAGAAGCAAACACAGACATGAGGGCTCCCTGAGATGTAAAGCAAACAATCACCTCACCGTCAACAAACCTGAGTGATCAATGAGAGTGGGGAAGACAGCATCTAAACATACCAGTTTACCATAAAACTCTACGTCCATAAGTCCCCCAGATCTGCCCCTTTACCCAAGACAAATCTATTTATAAAAATGCTCAATTAAATAAATAGGTTTTTAGCCTGGCCTTAAACACTGAGACTGTGTCTGAGCCCCGAACATTATATGGAAGACTATTCCATAATTTTGGGGCTTTGTAAGAAAAAGCTCTGCCCCCAGCTGTAGTTTTCATAATACGCGGTACTGATAAGCAGCCTGCATCCTTTGATCGAAGTAGGTGTGGCGGATCGTAAGACACTAGCAGAGCTTTCTATTGTTAAATCGAGCACAAATATCGCAGAATTGTGCTTTCTATTGTTAAATCTAGCACAAATATCTCAGAATTGTGACAATGTTCGGTGAACCATGGGACCTAAATAAGGTGACCACCATTCCTTTTGGATTCTCCTTATTACCTCTTCTTTTGCAACATGGTTGTTACCATGGGTTTGTCTTATTAATGTTGTGAGGAAGCTTTGTGGAGCTACCAATCACCCAGCTGCACTTCGCAACACATTGGTGTCATTATCTTTCTTTGCTCCTCTTGCTAGCCATCTACAAATCTCTTGTTCTGATGCTGTTGCCTACATGACTGCTAGGTAAGATAAGTCTGGTGCGAGAGGTGCGTAATCTTCAGGTCTAAGTAATATCCTCTCTTCCGAGTTCGGGCTTGGGTTTTGTAAAGAATATTTGATTTTTAGTGTGTTTTATTATATTCTGTGTGCATGAGAACAGAGTGATTTTCTTCCTTTTCTCACGACACAAGCTGTACTTTCAATAAACACATTCTAAAGTAGTTTATGTTAAAGGTCGTAAAACTGTTAAACTGTAATGCAAATTTATGTTCTTCCTTACCTTATCTTTTAAAAGCATTCCAGACTGGATGTAAACACTCCTGCATCCACCTTTTATTTGGTTTTTTGTGTGTGTGCGTATATATACTCCTGTCTCCCACAATAAACTTTAAACGTCTCATTGAGCACTGACTTGTGTGTATCATTGAGGGGTTCCCTGGCCAGGCGGGATAAGCAGAATACAGACTGAGCACTAAGTAGACAAAAGGAGGTCTACCAAAATTTAAGAAATCCTTACAGGTTTGGTTCATCAGAGCTAGTGCTCGACTCTGGTGAACTTGGTTCATTATCAATTTGTGAACTAGGTTCTCGATTCTGGCATCATGTTTATCTGGTTTACTGCTGCTTTCTTTGCTGCTTTATCTGCTGATTCATTTCCATCACTAACAAATATACCATCCTTTTTGTGTGCTGCACATTTAACTATGGCTATCTTTGATGGAAATTTAATTTCTCTTAGCAGTTTTGCTATTGCTTTTCCATGCACTACAGGTGTTCCATCCGCTCTTTTATATCCTCTCTGTGCCCATATGGGGCCATACAGATGGCATATCTCATATGCATAAGCTAAATCAGTAAATGCTTTCCTTTCTGCTAGTTTACAAGCACCAGTCAAAGCAAGTAACTCAGCTAGCTGGGCAGAACAGGGCTGTGGCACATGTTCTGCTTGCGCTATCCTGAATGTCTCTCCATCTAAAGTAGGTGTTACTATTGCATAGCCTGCCTTATTGCTGTCCCTATCTATAAAACAAAAATTCAAATTCAAATTCAAATTTTATTTGTCACATACACAAACATACACAGTACGAAATGTAGTGAAATGCATTTTACGGCTGCCATTGACCCTAGAAGAGAATTAAGTTTACAAATAAGAAATAAATATGAATAAAAGAAATACGATAGAAATTAAATAAAAATTAAATTAAACTAGGAAAAATAGAACTAAAAATAAAAATAGAAATGTGCTAGGAAAAAAAAAAAATAGAACTAAAAATAAAAATAGAAATATGATGTGCAAAAATAGAAATCTACTGTACAAATTGAAATATACTGTGCTGTGTGTGCAAATCTGCATAGAATAAAGTGACTTTGTGCAGAGGTTATTAAAGTGTCTTTGTGCACTGGTCCAGGATGTAAACGTAAAACTGTAAAATGTAGTGTAGTTGTGAAGGTAGGTGTGCAAAGTTATTAAAGTGTCTTTGTGCAATGGTCCAGGATGTAAGCGTACGACATGTAGTGTATATATGAAGGAAGGTGAGCATGTAATTGTCCATAGTGTTCATGGATGTAAGAAGATTGATGGATTTGATCAATTATGAAAAAGATGAAAAGATTGTTAGTTCTGCATAGTGGTGTGGTTGTGGTTGAGAGACCTTATCGCCTGCGGGAAGAAGCTCCTCCTCAGTCTCTCTGTGTTGGCCTTCAAGGAGCGGAATCGCTTCCCAGACCGCAACAGAGTAAACAGTCCGTTATTGGGGTGACTGAGGTCCTTCACGATCTTCCTGGCCTTGGTCAAGCACCGCTTGCTGTAGATTGAGTGCAGGTCAGGGAGCTCGATGCGGATGATGCGCTCAGCTGATCGCACCACCCTCTGTAGAGCTCGTCTGTCCTGCATGGTGCTGTTCCCGAACCAGGTCGTGATATTTCCCGTCAGGATGCTCTCTATGGTGCAGGAGTAGAAATTCCTGAGCACCTTGGAGGGCAGTCTAAAGTCTCTCAAGCGTCTGAGGTGGTAGAGACGCTGCCGGGCCTTTTTTACCACGGTGTTGATGTGACAGGACCACGCCAGGTCCTGCGTGATGTGAACACCGAGGTATCTGAAGCTGTCCACTCTCTCCACTGGGCTCCTGTTGATGACGGGGGTCTGGTAGTTCCTCACCTGCTTTGTACTAAAGTCCACTATCAGCTCCTTTGTCTTACTGACGTTCAGGAGGAGATTGTTTCTCTGGCACCAGTTCTCCAGATTTCCAACCTCCTCCAGGTAGGCCGTCTCATCGTTGTTCGTGATCAGGCCCACCACAACAGTGTCGTCAGCGAACTTGATGATGGTGGTGGAGCTGGTAGTGGCCACGCAGTCGTGGGTGTACAGAGAGTACAGCAGGGGGCTCAGAACACAACCCTGGGGGGCTCCAGTGCTGAGAGTGAGGGAGGCTGAGAGATGTCCGCCCATCCTTACTGCCTGTGGTCTGCCAGTCAGAAAATTGGAGATCCACTGACACATTGATGAGCTGAGTCCCAGGTGCTCCAGCTTGGTGGTAAGTGTGGAGGGAATTATGGTATTAAATGCAGAACTGTAGTTGATGAAGAGCATTTTCACATAATTCCCCCTCTGAGTGTCCAGGTGAGTGAGAGATGTATGAAGGAGATGAGAGATTGCATCGTCCGTGGAACGGTTTGTACGATAAGCGAACTGTAGTGGGTCTAGTGTGTCTGGTAGTGAAGAGATGATGAAGTCTCTGACCAGGCGTTCAAAGCACTTCATCACTACTGAAGTGAGGGCTACAGGGCGATAATCATTGAGGGAAGCAGGATGAGGTTTCTTTGGGACAGGAACAATGATGGACTCTTTGAAGCATGTAGGGATCACCGACTGAGATAAAGAGATGTTGAATATCTCAGTGAACACAGGTGCTAGCTGGTCTGCGCAGGCTCTGAGAATGCGGCCTGAGATGCCGTCTGGTCCTGCTGCTTTCCTGGTGTTCACTCTCTTGAAGGCTCTCCTCACGTCATGCTCGGTGATGATGAACGCGCTTCCGGTGCTGGCAGTGACTTCCTGTCTGCAGCCGTTAGCGCCGCTAGCATTAGCATCGCTAGCGTCTTTAGCTGCAGCCTCGAAGCGAGCATAGAAAGTGTTCAGCTCGTCTGCCAGAGACACGTCTGCGTTTATCATACCGGATGTTGGTGCTTTATAATCCGTTATTGTCCTTAATCCCTGCCACAGGCTTCTAGAGTCACTCTGTTGGAGATGTGACTCTAGTTTCCTCCCGTAGCGCTGCTTCGCCTCTTTCACCGCCTTCCGGACGCTGTATGACGCAGCCTTGTATGGTTCCATGTCCCCCGACGCGAGTCCCGTGTTGTAGGCAGCGGTGCGAGATCTCAGAGCGTCGCGGATGGTTTTATCCACCCACGGCTTCTGGTTGGGAAACGTTTTAATAGTCATTTTTTCTACGGTATCGTCCGCTAGTTTCCCGATGAATCCCACAACCGCTTCCGTAAACACGCTGACGTCACCATCGGAGCTGTTTCAGAACATGTCCCAGTCTGCGTCATCGAGTGCGTCCTGTAACGCGGCCACCGATTGGTCCGTCCAGCACGCGACCTCCCTCTGAACCGGAACTTCCTGTTTCAGCCTTTGTTTGTATTTTGGCATGAGGAAGATGGCGGCGTGGTCGGATTTACCAAACGGTGGACAAGATTGTGCCTTGTAGCCGTCCTTGACCGTTGTATAGCAGTGATCCAGTGTCCTTTCGCCCCTGGTGGGGCAGGTGATGTGCTGATAAAAGTTCGGCGCTGTGCGTTTGAGGTTGGCACTGTTAAAGTCCCCCGCCACAATAAGCGCAGCGTCCCGGTGTTGTGTTTGTTGCTGTGTGAGTGCCTCATGCAGCTCGCATAAGGCAGTGTCCGTGTCCGCTTGTGGTGGAATATAAACGGCGCTGATTATGACCGATGTAAACTCCCGAGGAAGGTAAAAAGGACGACACATGATGGACAGTAGTTCCAGGTTGGGTGTGCAGGAGCGTGTGAGAGGAACAACGCTCGCGCTGTTGCACCAGCTGCTGTTCACCATTAAACACACGCCGCCTCCCCTTGACTTCCCCGAGTCCCGCGTCCTGTCCATGCGGTGAACCAAGAAGAACTCGGCCGGCTGGATGGCGTGGTCCGGCACCGCTGGGTTCAGCCATGTCTCGGTGAAGCAGAGGAGATTGCAGTCCCGAATGTCTCTCTGGAACTTTATCCTGGCCCTGAGGTCATCGAGCTTGTTTTCCAGTGACTGGACGTTCGCGAGCAGGATGCTAGGCAGAGGTGTGCGGTGTGCACGTGCTCTCAGCCTGTTCCTGACGCCGGCTCGTTTCCCTCGGGGCCGCCGCTTCGCGTCGCGTCCTTTGTTGTCCCTCAGGATCTCACTCGGCCAGCTCGGATCCGGAGTTAAAAACGTTGAATTGTGAGTACATTGTATACCAATAGAAACAAGAGTGTCTCTATCATAACTAATGTACCCCATGGTGGTAATTTTGCCGGTTTTAAAACGCTGTAAACTAACTTAAAGAACAAAAACAGAGAAAAGGTGGTCGGAGCAGTCGTGACGGCAGCCGACCTCACCGGCGCCATCTTTGGCGAACATGACCCATCTACAAAGAATATACACTCTGGATGCACCAGAGGTTGATTTTTAAAATCTCTGGCGTGTCATCAGATGTTCTGCTGACACTAGGTGGCAGTCATGGGGATCTCCCTCTGCTGGATTTACTGTCTGACACCTTCATATAGTTAATTCAGGTGTAAAAAGTATTACATTATATCCTGTTCTTCTGGCATTTGTAATTACAAACTATAATCTGGTCAGGAGTGCGTGTAATGGGTGGTGAACAGCGTAAGTGGATGTCCCATAGTAATTGATAAGGCTTTTTGATAAGCAAATGCTGCCGCTGCCATCCCTCGGTAGCAGAGAGGCATGCCTTTTTCAATATTACCAATTGCTGTACTATAATAAGCATTGGTTGCTTGCTAGGACCTTGTTGTTGAGTCAGAACCCCTGTGGCAAAACCGCTACATTCTGAGACATACAGGTGGAATGGCTTATTATACTCTAGGCTAGCAAGTGCTAGTGCTGTACAGAGATCTTTTTTTTAGCTGTTCAAAAGTCTCCAGTGCTTCAGGTGTCCATTCTAACACTGCTAATTTTTTTTTGTTCAGCTGCTTTAACTATTGCTCTCAATGGGGCTATTTTAATGCAATGTCACAAATCTTGTCTCTATTAAATCCTACCATACCTAGAAAAGACAGGGGCAGTGGTAGCTCAAAGGGTTAAAGCACTGAGTTACTGATCAGAAGATCAGCGGTTCGTTCCCCAGCTCCATCAGTTGGGCCTTGAGCAAGGTTCTTAACCCTAACTGCACCAGGGGCGTCGTATCTTGGCTGACCCTGTGCTCTGACCCCAG
The DNA here is from genome assembly GCF_024256425.1 of Clarias gariepinus. Taxonomy (NCBI): domain Eukaryota; kingdom Metazoa; phylum Chordata; class Actinopteri; order Siluriformes; family Clariidae; genus Clarias; species Clarias gariepinus. The sequence continues at coordinate 19,732,225 of NC_071110.1, forward strand.
TTATGCTGGGATTTGTGAAGAAGCAATTTCCCTCTGGGATTAATAAAGTTCTAATTATTTTTTTTTATTATTATCTCTTTTACAGTCTGTCTTTTAGGAGCTTTTATTATTGCTTCTATGTTCAGGAGATATGTGTCTAGATGTTCCTTTTAACACTCTGCCTAGATATTCTACTCTCTGCTTAAAGAATTGTAACTTTTCTCCACTAACTTTGTCCATTTTCAGCTAGCCCATGTAGTGGAATACTAAAAAGTGCTGAACATAAAGCTATGACAGTGTACCACTGAGTATCTTCTGGTATATTAGACAGTAGTGTGTGGGGCATTACAGGCAATCCTGCTTCTATGATTCGATTTAAGGCTCGTAAGTCATGCGCAAGTCTCCATTATCTGAGTTGGACTTTCTGACAGGAAATATGGGAGTATTACAAGGACTTTTAGTGGGTATTAACACTAGAAGCGCCGCGCCAGTGTCACCTACTAAAAACGCCGTTCAGCGGTCATTTGACCGCCTATTGTTTTGAATGGGAAGCTGCTGCTGACACACAATGATCGCTAGATGGCGCTTTCACCCAAAGCAAATAGTTTAGCTCCAAGATCAACTTGCACTTGGACAATGCGCCATTAATTCCCGCGTTGATAATCAGCGGTATCTTTTTTTCATATTCAACTGAGAAAATCTACTACAGAGTCTCTAAGGGGACAAAGGAAGAGGGAAAAAACAAGTCATGTTTGGAATTATAACCCAAAGTTTTTGACTTTTTTCTCCTCCTTTGTCCATCTAGGGGCTTCGTACTATAACAAAAAGGAAAGCTCTACTTAATTTTATATCGTATGGAGAAAATGTTATTAGTTTGTTCATTCTATTTGAAGCTTCTGAACGTCTCGGAGCAGCGATTTAGTTCTGAACTCGCTTCCGTGAAATTATCGCTAAAACAATATTAAATTTGAATAAATCAGATCTACCACAGCAGATAATAAACTATGCTATGTCATAACCGAAGCAAACACAACGAATATGTCTCGTTTCGTTCAGTGTTGCTAGGCAACGGACCACGCGCCTAATCGGTTCACTTGGCCGCGGTGTATTATAAACCTGCGGGATGTTTCACTGCTTATGTTCATGTAATAAAAGCGGGGGAAATGTGGAAGTGATGTGTGGCCACTGAATGAGAACTAAATCAAAGATTTCGGTAACTACACTGAGTGTAACATCTGCATAGTGACACTAAACAGCTGAACAACTTCACTTTTCCCTTTATCTCCGAGAAAAAAAGCTGTATTTTGTTTGTTTATATGTTTATAAAAGTACACGAAGTAGGCGCGTGCGCGCGCACACACACACACACACACACACACACACCTCCCCTGAGCCCTCGGTCACTTCTATTGACCGACGATATGCAAATGAGTCAAGACGTAGCCTAACGTGGTGTCGTGTCGGATTTCAGCGGTCACAGAGAGGAAAGACTTTGAACAGTTGCAGCGTTTTTTCAGTTACAACAAGCACAGCGATGAGTCCACGTTGTTTCACTGGTTATGACATAGTGACACTAAACAGCTGAACAACTTCACTTTTCCGTTTACCTCTGAGAAAAAAAGCTGTATTTAGTTTGTTTATATTCAGAGTAACACCTTCCAACCACCTCTCATAGTCTATTGTTAGTTTTAATGATTTGGCTGAAACTAATTATCACTACATACCCCAACACCATTGATCATGAGTTTCAGCTGAAACTAATTCTATACCTAACTCTGAGCGCCCCATCAACTAAATGTCTGCACATGTTAATATATTCCTAAAATTAATATATTACAAGTTGATAAACTGATCTGCGGTAGCCGAGAAATCCGCTGAAAAAGGGACACTACACAATACGGTATTAGATGTCTCTCATGTCTTTGTCCCTCTGCTGTGCGTTTTCATTCACAGGCTGCAGCTCGCGCGCGCTCACACACACACACACACCTCCCGTGAAGCAGTTGCGGCGTTTTTCAGTTACAACGAGCACAGCGATGAGTATAAGAATAAAATAAGGTAACAGTTTGATCTGTGTAGTTAGTGCCCTTGTATAGAATAAATGAATGAATAACACATTCCAACCACCTCTCGAGAGAGTGCCAAAGTTTTGCAAAAATACTTGCAAAACATCAGCATACATTGGAGGGAACTTCTGAGGTGGTCAGTGATTGATGGCACGGTCGTTCGGAGGGGGTTGTGATCACACCTACAGTTCTTTTGTTCTAAGCTGTCGGTCAAATATCTCTCCACATAAAATGGAAGCACAAAATTGAGGGGCAACATGCAAGGGATTTCAGCATCTCGACGCACAGTAGAAGCTGTTTATAAAGAAGACACTGTTTGTTTTTTTATTTTGTAATCTTTCTCGTGTTTACCTTGTACTGTACAATATATATTCATTTTATTAATGATTTGCTGTGAATAAACTACATATGCAGTTGATTTACCAGAAAGGACTTTTCAGTTTTTGTGTGCTAAACTAAACTTCAGGGTCAAGTAATAGCGATTTTATTTGAAAAGTATATATATATATATATATATATATATATATATATATAGGGAAAGATTAAGAAACACGCTGAAGCGGAATATATATTTATAGCATGTATCTTTATACATTTGGAATCTGCATCTACATTTTCTGTTGCATGTATAGAATTAGTTTCAGCTGAAACTCATGATCAATGGTGTTGGGGTACTTATGTAGTGATAATTAGTTTCAGCCAAATCATTAAAACTAACAATAGACTATGAGAGGTGGTTGGAAGGTGTTACTCTGAATATAAACAAACTAAATACAGCTTTTTTTCTCAGAGGTAAACAGAAAAGTGAAGTTGTTCAGCTGTTTAGTGTCACTATGTCATAACCAGTGAAACAACGTGGACTCATCGCTGTGCTTGTTGTAACTGAAAAAACGCTGCAACTGTTCAAAGTCTTTCCTCTCCGTGACCGCTGAAATCCGACACGACACCACGTTAGGCTACGTCTTGACTCATTTGCATATCGACGGTCATTAGATGTTGACCGAGGGCTCAGGGGAGGTGTGTGTGTGTGTGTGTGTGTGTGTGTGCGCGCGCGCGCCTACTTCGTGTACTTTTATAAACATTCTACATATAAACAAACAACATACAGCTTTTTTTCTTTCTCAGAGGTAAACTAAAAAGTGAAGGTGTTCAGCTGTTCAGTGTCACTATGCAGGTGTTACACTCAGTGTAGTTACCGAAATCTTTGATTTAGTTCTCATTCAGTGGCCACACATCACTTCCACATTCCCCTCGCTTTTATGCATAAGCAGTGAAACAATTTGCAGGTTTATAATACACCGCGGCCAAGTGAACCACGTTCCCGCCGATTAGGCGCGTGGTCCGTTGCCTAGCAACACTGAACAAAACGAGGCATAATCGTGGTGTTTGCTTCGGTTATGACATAGCATAGTTTATTATCTGCTGTGGTAGATCTGATTTATTTACATTCAATAATGAGGCTTTATATCCTCGGGAGGGGCCATTACATATGTAATATGTAAAACAATATTGTTTTAGAGATAATTTCACGGAAGCTTCTAACAGAACGAACAAACTAATTCATTTTCTCAAAACCTTATATAATTAAGTAAAGCGAAATTCCCTAAATGTCCTTATAAAATATCGCTGATTATCAACGCCAGAACGAATGGCGAATTGTTATTGTTATTGTTTTATATATATATATATATATATATATATATATATATATATATATATATATATAAACTGCATATATGGAATGAAACCTGAGATAGTTACATATACGCACTGAATGACGCATAAAAAGTATGCGCGATTCCTTGCGCCATCTGCTGAGAGAAATGAGAATCGCAGGTTGGAAAAGACAGGAAACGTCACGCCGCCGCGCAGCTGTCAGCGATTTCACGTAAATAAGAGCAAAATAGCTTTATACTGGCTTTTACTGGTGCGATTTTAAAAATTTAAGCATACAGGGTGATTAAGCTCACAGAACTAGGAAAAGTCATGAAAGGAGGGTCCTGGAAATTGATCGAGTGTGAAGTATTTTTTTTTTTTTTACCCCCTTGCGGTCAAATGACCGCTGCTCGGCGCTTCTAGTGTTAATACTGCAGCTTCTAATAACCCATCTATAGGTTTGATCCCTGCTATAACTTGAGGTGTCAGTGGATGTTGTCTTTAATGAGGCAGTGTTGCATTTGTCTTATTTTTATTACCAATGTCCTCCAGACACAACTAAGTCTACATCTGTGGAATGTCTTGTCCATAGTTTTTCTGGGATTGTTTTTAGCAATTCCTCCTCTATTGCTAATTCTTTGTCATCGATCTTCCCTACCATCTTAACTGACATTTGTGTGTGTGATGACAATGGAGTGTTACACATCCCCCTCTGAGGGTCTGTTGACAACGTCATGTTCCCATCTATCTCTGTGTGCGTTACCCTCATTCTATCTATTTCTAAAAATGATATTTTTAAAAATCTTTGATCTTGTGAAATATGTACAGAAGGAGTAAACGTTTGTTCCCGTCCAAGTCACTTCAGCTGCTTTCTTGACTGTAAGGGCCATATTTCATTCTTGTGATTTGTTGTTATGTTTATCTTATTTCAGTTTATTAGTTAAGCATTAAGCATTAAGTATCATACATATAATTTGTATTGTGACATCATTTCATGTGTTGTTCTGTGACATCACCCCACAGTTATGCAGTTCCATGTCTATCACGCATGTTAGTTGTAGTTGTTGTTAAGACACGGAAGGATACAGAAAGGTGTGGAGCACACAAGCTTTTGACCGTGATAACGTGAGACAGTAAGCAAAAAGGAATACAGTAAAATAAGTTGTTGTAACTGTAATCTATCGAAGCTACAGAACACAGCAAGCGACTTGTCGTGACTACAGTGGATTTATGCAAGAAACTGTAACAACCGTTGTTTTTGATGTTGAAAATAAACAAGAGACAAAGAAATCAACGAAACGTCTGATGTCGTCAGTGACACTGTGTAACTAAAGACACGCGTCAGAACTTGTGAATAACATGCACCTACATTAAAGTCAAAAGCTTGGCTCCGCCGCAGAAATGAAGATAAGTGACTTAAGATTGTGAAGAGCGCGCGTGCGACTTCAAAAACGCGCATCAACCGAAACCGAAAGCGAGAAGAGGACTTGCCTGCCTTAAACTTCACCATGTCACACGGCGAGGACAACGCCGCTATCGCCGAATCTGAGCAGGTGATGGTGCTCGACGAAATGAAGAGCGCCAGAGAAGGCAAGTGGAGTCAGTTGACTGTATTATACAATGAACTAGAGGCGCTTATGGACAATGCTTGTAATTTGCATGACGTTAAAGCCAAGCGCCGCCAATACAAAGCGCTGCTAAATGACTTTATTGAAAGTAATGTAACAGTGCGATCGTGCGCAAAGGATGAAGAGCGTGAAACCGATCAGCACCACTGGTATCACCCTAGATTAACGCGCTGCACAGAATTTATGATAAGAGTGGAGTCGTGGATCGCGGACACTAGTAATCGCTTTAAGCTGTCTCAAACAGTTGACGATGGAGTTTCGCCAAACGACAGTGTGTCAATGGCGGAGCGTAAGACGCCCGCCCCCCAAAGACAAGGAAGCGTAACGTCAGCGGCATCCAAGAGGTCCTTAACGTCAGCAGCATCCGAAGCTCGACTAAAAAAGGCAGAAGCCAACAGAGCAGCTTTGCTGGCTAAAGCAGCAACTTTGAGAGATCGGCAGGCGCTGGAGCTGGAGGAAGCACAATTAAAGGCTGAGGAAGAGCAATTGAAAGCAAGACTAAAGGTTGAGGAAGCACAACTAAAGGCTAAACAAGCACAATTAAAGGCACAAAAGGAAAGGCTGGAAATGGAAACGGCGCTTGCAATGGCCGATGCTGAACTAAATTCTTACCAGAACCGCAAAAAACAACATCCTGCCCGACGGAGCGTGGTCGTCGAAACGAGTGGTGCACGCCCCTCGGAACCAGAGCAAAACGACCACTGCAACCACAGTTCGGCAACGGAATACCTCGAGCTGCCATCACGCCTCCGAGCAACCCACTTAAGCATCCCAGTGAGTGCCAAACCCATAATGTCAAGCACCCTAATGGAACGGCCCACCCAAGGTAACGAACACTCACTTTACAACACTGACATAGTGGAGCCTCAGGGTAGGATGCCACTCCAGGCAGATCTTACAGAAATGTTTGCAAAGAGTCAGAGGCAACATTCCTTACCCTCGCGCAACGTTCCTCCATTCTATGGTGACCCTCTTGAGTTCACGTCCTTCGTAAGAGCCTTTAAACACGCCATCGAAACCAACACTGATAGCAATCATGATAGGCTGTTCTTTCTCGAGCAGTATACTGAAGGACAGCCTAAGAACCTAGTGAGAAGCTGCCTGCTCATGCCAGAACATCGTGGCTATGCAGAGGCTATGAAACTGTTACATGACAATTTCGGAAATAGACAAATAATCGCTACAACGCTGATGCAAAAGGCACTCAACTGGCCGGAAATAAAGTCAGAGGACGGAAAGTCGCTAAAAACTTTCTCCCTGTTCCTAGTAGAATGTTACAATACCATGTCAAGCATTAACTACATGGATGAGCTAGACAATGCTACCAACTTGAGAGGTGTTGCCTCAAAACTGCCCTACAAACTGCGTGAAAAATGGAGAAGCCACGTATACGAGTACGAAGAGCGCAATGAAGAAACAGCTAAGTTTGTGCAGCTGATGAAATTCGTAGAACGAGAAGCAAAGGCAATGTCTAACCCGCTTTTTGGAGACCTGAACGTTTCGACTAGTGGTACAACGACTAGTGGTAAAAAACACAGCAGCAAATCCTCTCCAGGATTCAAGCAAAAAACTGAAGAAAAGAGGGGCAGCAGCTTTGCGACCGGCGTAAAACAGGTTGGTAAAAATCATAGAGACTCAATCACAGTAAAGAGTAGTGGTGCATTAGTTATTAGTGCCTTCACTAAACCTTGTGCATCCTGTGAGCAAGATCATACCCTAGACGAATGCCACAAGTTTAACAATGAGACATATAAGGTCAAATTGGACTTTCTAAAAAAGAATGGATTCTGCTTTGGCTGTTTAGTAAAAGGACATTTAAGCAAAGACTGCACGAAGAAAATTACATGTCAGTTGTGCTCAAAGAAACATCCTCGCATGCTACACATTGCAGCAAAGGACACAGCTCAAGCGATCGTAAAGGCTGACGAAACCGAACCAGTTCAAACATTGCCTGTTGCAGCGAGTCACGAAACGAGTGCGTGTATCGGGGCTGGAGATGACTGTATTCTCTCCATAGTACCTGTTAAAATAAAGTCCAAAAAGGGCAACAAGACAGTAAAAGTATACGCCTTTATGGACCCAGGTAGCTCTGCTACATTTTGTACAGAGTCACTAGCAAGGCGATTAAACGTACAAGGTAAAAAAATTGACATCATGTTAAGCACCCTGAACGCGAAGAAACAAGTAAAAAGCTATGTGCTTACTGATCTAGAGGTTAGCAGTCTGGAAGAAAACACCTTTGTTGAACTCCCCAAAGTGTTCACACAAAAGAGTATCCCAGTCTCCAACAAAAATTTGTTTGCTCCAACAAAAAACCATCCAACAAACTCTCTCTCTGAAAAAACAGCGAGCTGGGTAAATCTCTCCGTGTCGTGCCACTTGCCGGTTCCGGCTTTATACTGGCACACGTGACCCGACGCCGCTTCGGGGTTCCCTCGCGCTGCGATCGCGCATGCTCGCGAGAGCTTACCCTGTGACCAACACTGTCAATGGGGACAAATAAAACCAGATCGGGCAAATTTACGAGCACAGATGAGCCGCATTAGCTCCTTAATCCATTTTCCTGTTTGTTTAAGATGCCCTTTTATGTGGCTGCGCTACATAGACCCCCCCCCAAGCCTCCGGCGTCTGAGGAGAACATCCGTAAAAGCGCTTCAGATTAACCACGTTCGCTATATCAGTTTTTGGTGGATTGCCCCAAGACACAGTGTAGTTAATTGGTCCCTTTTTGTTTTTTATTTCTGCTGGTCCCTCCCACTTGGGCGCTAGCTTGGCAGAAAATATTTTCGCTGCGGAGGAGAGTGGGTGAGTCTAGATCTCCCGGTTTAAAGTGCGCATCTTTTCTCCGAGCATTGTAGTATCTAGCTTGTTTGGACTGTTGTTGTTTTACTCTTTGTCTCACCTCCTCCATGATAAGTCGTTGTCTGTCCAGTAGTGAGTAGGCGGTGTGATCAGGTGTTGGAGGGTGATTCATGAGCCTTTCGAGTGGCCCTTTTAGTTGCCGACCCAGTGTGAGTTCTGCAGGTGTCTTTCCCGTAGTTTCCTGTGGGGCTGTATTGATGGCGAATCTGAGCTCTGGTAACCATTGGTCCCAGTTTTGGTGATGGTCCCCGACGTATGAAGCGATCATTGTCTTCAGAGTTCAGTTAACTCGTTCCGTCAGGTTCGTTTGTGGGTGGTAGCTCGTAGTTAGCTTTTGGACGCTCCCCCAGGTTTGGCAGAGGTGTGCCAGCAGCTGAGACGTAAACTGGGGTCCTTGATCGGATACTAGATATTTGGTGACACCCCATCTAGTAAAGATTTCCTCTCTCAGTACTTTCACCAGTTTTGGCGTCTTCACATCCCTGAGGGGAAACTTCTCCACCCATTTCGTGAAATAATCTACCACTACCAGCAGATATTCATTTTGCCTTTTACTTCGGGGAAAAGGACCCATTATGTGCAATCCCACGGTATGTCCTGGCTCTGGAACCTCCGTGCTCTGTAGTAGCCCACTAGGTCTAGTGTTTTCTGTTTTATACTGTTGACATACGCTGCAAGTTCTCACATAGTGCCAGATGTCTTTCCGCACCGTGGGCCACCATGCCACATGTAGTAACCTCAGCAGGGTTTTTAGTTGCCCCAGGTGTCCTCCCAAGGTATTGTCATGATAGTAGTGTAAAAAGTTTTTTATTAATGACTGGGGGACAACTGGATGAAATTTTTCTCCGTGTCTTACTGGTACCCGGCGATATAACGCCCCTTGGTGACATTCGAAAGAGACCCTCTGATCTTGTGTGTTTCGTGGCTGGTCTTTCGAGAGCAGCTTCGTGATGGTAGGGTCCTTATGCTGGGCTTGAGTTATCTCGCACAAGTCGTTTAGTAAGTCGGATGAACATTTAGTGGTCGTGATGGCGAGACATGGAGCGGTGCCCACTTTTAATGGCGGGGGCGCCCGGGATAGCGCATCTGGTCCCAGGTTTAAACAGCCTTTTCTATGATGTACTGTAAAAACGAACTGTTGTAGGCGTAACATCCATCGGGTGAGACGAGAGATGGTTTTCGGGCAGTTGAAGGCCCATGACAGGGCGGCATGGTCGGTAAAGCGCGACCTTCTAGATAGTGCCTCCATTTTTCTACAGCCCACGGCCAAACACTCCTTTTCTGATGTGGAGTAATTCTGCTCAGCTTCTCTCAACATTCGTGAGGCGTAAGCTACTGCTCGTTCTCCTTCTGCTGAAGTTTGGGTGAGGATGGCTCCCAGGCCCACTTCGCTGGCGTCGGTGTGTAATTGGAATGGCAGATTTAGGATCAGTTGTATTAGTACTGGTAGGTTTTAAAGTGCGTGTTTGATGACATTCATGCTGTTCTGGCATTCTTAGGAACACTCCCATTTTACTCCCTTCCTTTTTAAATTATTTAATGGAGCGGTTATGTCTGCAAAGTGGGGAATGAACTTGTGATACCAGCCGGCGAGACCCAGAAAACGTTGAAGAGATTTTAATTCTTGAGGAGGAGGATATTCTGCCACCGCCTTTGTTTTCTCCGGGTCTAACTGCACACCTTCTTCAGAGATGGATGACATGACCAAGGAACTTTAGCCGCCTTTTGAAGAAATGACACTTCTTCACGTTGAGGGAGAGGTTGGCTTGGGTGAGTCTGGAAAATACTGCGTTGAGATGCATTTTATGTTGTTCTAGTGATTGTGAATAGATAATGATGTCATCTATATAGGCAAAGCAATATTTTCCCCTTAAATCCACCAAGACTTTTTCCATCAGTCGTTGGAACGTTGCAGCTGCATTTCTGAGTCCATAGGGCATGGACCGGAATTGAAACAGACCATTGGTAGTGATGACGGCGGTCTTCTCACAGCTGTCTCTCTCCATCTCCACCTGCCAGTAACCCGATTGCAGATCCAATGTTGAGAACCAGGAAGCGCCATCCAGTGATTCAATGATGTCGTGTATTAAAGGCATTGGATATGCATCAGGTTTGGTTTTGCTGTTTGTGGGAGAAAATTCTTCCACCTGTTGATGTTGCTGCTAATTTAAAATATCAATCAGTTAACAAGTCATTAACAAAGAGAATTAAAGAAGAATTAAAGAAGATTACGCCACGCAGAGCTGGATGAAGTAAGTCAGGCTTTTATTGCAGCAATAAGAACCCAGATGAGCCAGCCTAGCCATGCCTTGGATCAGAACCAAAGCAGTGCCAAGTCCAGACTGAATTCACAGTCAAAATCATGCTCCTTTTATACAGTTTCTAAGAGGGGGGGATCTCCAGTCTCCTCCCCTGTACCTTCACCTCGTTTGACCACAGCAAAATTATAATCCATTATAATTCAGTTTTTTATCAATTAATTTTTCCATTAAAATTACATTTCTCTCATCTTGTACCATTATGTCATACACCTCGCTATCTGACTCCTCTCCATGCTCATAACTCTTTCCCTTTATATTTACACCTCGTTATGTGACTTCTTCCTGCGCTTATCTGACTCTTACTATGCTCGAAACTTCTTTCCATTATAATAAATCTTCTTTAATAATTATTTTCTATTATCTTTACACTTTTCATATCTTTTTATAAAAATATAGGGGTGACGCTTGTTTTCAAGGCTTTTTCCTTGTTTTTTCTTTGGTATGTTCTTCATTTTTCAAGAGACCAGCCATGGGTAAACATCTCCTTTACACTATTTTACTTATTTGCCTTATTTTACCCCATTCAATGTTTTTATACATTTTATTCTATTTTATAGCCAACTGCGACTTCTCCATTGATGACTTCATCCCTTTGGATGATTCAGACAGCCAGGGCAGTTCAGACCGTGTTCCTTCTGAGGAATTTTATTTCTGTTGACGCTTTTACCCTGGCCCCTTATGTTTTGTATTTTACGTTGGGCTTTTATTCTTTGTATTTTATATTATTACCATGTAGATATGCCTTTTTATTCTTTGTCTACTCTTATTAAAATATTTTATTCACAAGACTAGCTCTGTGTCTCAGATATTTTCTATTTCTTATCTGCCCGTCCAGTCTGCCCACATGGCCATCTACACACACACACACACACACACACACACACACACACACACTGTCTCGCAGGGAGATTCCCCTGATTCTTTCAAGTTTAGTTTCAGTGTATAGTTTATTACATAGTTTCCCGTACACCTCGTTAGCCCCTCTTTTTATCTGGTTTCTAGTTTCTTGTGCTTATCTGGTGTCTGTCACCTGATTATTTCTTCTGTCCTTGGGTTTTAGTTGGTTTTTCCAGGATTTTTCTATCCTCCCTGCTTTGCCCTTGGTTTTTTCTATCAGTTGGTTGTTCCTGGTTTATTCTACAGTTCTCAAGAGACAGACCATGTATGAGCATCTCTTTATTTGGTAGATGCACATACTAGTTTATTTTTGTGTCTACTTTTATTAAACTCAGTATTCCTAAAAGTAATCGTCTACCATTTGGATATTTGTCTATATTTTACTTAGACATGTATACGTATATCCAACACTTGTTTCAATCCTTCATTAGGCCAAGTCCGACACCTGGCACCTTATCTTGTCTTATCTGGGTCACTCTAACCCTTCTCTTACTGCTATGTTTTACGTCCTGTCTGCTTTTCTCACTTAACCTTTATATTATTTCACTAAGATTAATATTATGTTGATTAATATTATCATATTGTTACATTGCTGCATACACAAATATATTTAATTAAAATATGCTTACATATTTCCCCCTCTGCGACTTTTAAGTCGCATAAAGAAAAACTCTGCAACTTTTCTTATCAATCCATTTTTCTGTCCTTCTTACATTTTTCTGTCCTTCTTACATATTACTGTCCGTCTTACATATTTCTGTCCTTCTTACATATTACCCCCTTAATCAACGGACCACCCTGAAATTAGTAAGCATAAACGTATACAGTATAATCAGGTGTCAACATATGGTGATTAAATTAGAAGTAATAATGAGTAAATGAGAAATAAATGTTGGTTACAAACCTGAGTAAATAGCGGGTACATATAATGAGTAATTAACGGGTATATATGATGGGTATATATGATGAGTTCAGAGGTGGGCGAAAAACCCTCAAGTTTAGCCAATCCAGAGGGAAAATTCCACACCTTGCCAGCATCTTATGCTCGACAGTGTATTCATCACCTGAACTCTATACCCTTTGGATATAAAGCAAATATCATACGTATACATTGAAAGACGGGTCGAACATAGAATTAGGGTCCCTGTAGAACAAAGATAGAGAGTCCAGGTCTTCACTTCCCTCGTACATCATCAGTTTGCGGTCCTCCTTAGTGTAGTCAAGGATGTGTAAGTCTGTACAGGTCAGGAGGAATGATAGCGGTTCGTCTCCAACAGTTTGTCTCCTCCTTGACAAAGAAGATCTAACCAGTGCCCTGGCGTGGGCAATGCATCCAACATTCGTTGTGTGGCGATCGGAGTATCTGTTCATAAACGTCTTCTCCCAACCGTACCTTAGTTATGGTCTTTAATGCTGTTAGATAGACATGTTCGAATTCAATCGTCCCAACAGTCCATACCTTTCGCCATGCTCTTTACCGTTTGCAGTAGTGCAGCAGCCAAACTTAAAGTATCTCCCTAGTTGGTATGATGTTGTCTCTAGAAGTCCTCAGTTCTCATCAAGGGAAACCATGTCCCGTGCCTTTGCTGTAACCCACTTGAGGTCCTGAGACACTACGTCTGCTATGGTGATGAATTTCTTAGGCTGTGTTGGGTAGCGTGGATACCAGTCGACCAGATCATGTCGTAATGCATCCCATCTTTCCTGGGGGTCCGTGCCGTAGTCTGCTTCCAGATCTCGGTGCAGATCGTACAGGAGATTTTCTACTGTGGATACGGCCTTGCTTCCCCCTCTGGTACAGGTTCTATAGGGTCCATTCTTGTATGGTCCTTCTCTTCTAGCTTGATTCCACCTTCTTCTGGACACTCGAATAAATACCCAATCACCAGGCAGCACTGTTCTTTCGTCTGTCTCCTCTGCGTCGTTAGCTGGTCTCTGACTGTTGTCATCAAGCACTGTCGCTCCCTTAACCTGTTGGAAAATAACTTTGTGCATTTCAGATTAGTGTTTTACATAATGATCAAGTTCACTTTGTAGTTATTTGTGAGATGGACCTTTATAGGGTCCTCGAACAAAGGATGTCAGCATTGGTCTGCCAGTAAGCATTTCATACGGTGTTAAATGTGCGTTTTGGTTAGTTTGCGATAGCATGCACATTAGAGCTAGCGGTAAAGCTTGTGACCAGCTCATACCTGTATCTGCACATATTTTAGCCAATTTCATTTTTAGAATGCTGTTCTCTCTCTTTCTACCATCCCCTGAGATTGGGGCAATACACACATCCGAATCTATGCTTGCTGTTTCTGTATTACCTTGTTTGCAAAGTGCTTTCCGTTATCTGAGCTTTGGGTGTCTGGGATTCCAAATCTTGGTATTACTTCTCTACATAGGAATTTTACTACAGCAGTTGCATCCTCCTTAGCTGTTGCTACAGCTTCTACCCATCTGCTGAATCTATCAACAACCACTAAGATGTATTGTTTTTCTTGGAACCTAGGCTCACCCATGTCTACAAAGTCACACATTATGTGTCTAAATGGTCCGTCTGGTTCTGGAATATGTTCTATTTGTGATGTAAAGTGCTTTCTATTGTTTAATCTAGCACAGATGTCGCAGAACTATGATAGCGTTCAATGAACCATGGGGCCTAAATAGGGTGACCACCATTCCTTTGGATTCTTTTTATCACTTCCCAGCTCTTGCTACATGATCTTTACCATGAGCTTGTTTTATCAAGGTTATGAGAAAACTTTGTGGAGCAAAACAACGCCCATCTGCACTTTGCCATAAATTAGTGTCATTATTTTTATTCTGGCTTCCTGTTTATCTGTTTTACTGCTGGTTTCTTTGCTACTTTATCTGCTGCTTCATTTCCATCACTAACAAAAGTACTATCTTTTCTATGTGCTGTACACATTTGACTATAGCTAGACTTGATGGTAGTTTGATTGCATCTAATAGCTCTGCTATTGCTTCTCCATGTACTACTAATGTTCCGTCCGCTCTTTCGTAACCTCTTTGTGCCCATATGGGGCCATACAAATGGCATATTCCATATGCGTAAGCCAAATCAGTATATATTGTACATGCTTTTCCTTCTGCTATCTTACAGGCGCCTGACAAAGCTAACTGGGTACAAGGTAGTGGCACATGTTCTGCTTGTACTATTCTAAATGCTTTTCCATATAGAGCTGGTGTTACTATTGCATAGTCTGCTTTATTGCTATCCCCATCTCTAAAACACAACCCATCTACAAAAAACATACAATCTGTATGTGACAGAGGTTGATTCTCTAAATCTTGGCGTGTCTATATATATATATATAGTTAACTCAGGTGCAGAAAATATTACATAATATTCTTTTCTTCTAGCATTTGTAATTACAAACTATGGCTGGTCAGGAGTGCATGTAATAGGTGGGTGGTATACGACTGGATGTCCCATGGTAATTAATGAGACTTGTCAATAAACAAATGCTGCTGCTCGGTAGCAGGGTGGCATGCCTTTTCCAATATTATCAAGCGCTGTACTATAATAAGCGATTGGTTGCTTGCCAGGACCTTGTTGTTGAGTCAGAACCCCCGTGGCAAAACAGCTACACTCTGAGACATACAGGTGGAATGGCTTATTATACTCTGGACTAGCGAGTGCTGGTGCTGTACAGAGTTCTCTCTTTAGCTGTTCAAAAGCCTCCAGTGCTTCAGGTGTCCATTCTAACACTGCACTATTTTTTTGTCTGTTTAGCTGCTTTAACTATTGCTCTCAATAGATCACAAATTCAGTCTCTACTAAATCCGACCAAGAAAAGACAGCATCTATTTTATAGTCCGTGGTTTAGGGGCTTTTAATATTGCTTCTATATGTTCAGGAGATATGTGTCTAGATGTTTCTAGGCCTTTCAATTCTCTTCTACTAGCTTTGTCCATTTTCATATGTAGTGGAATACTAACAAATGCTAAACATAAATCTATGACAGTGTGCCACTGAGTATCTTCTGGTATATTAGACAGTGGTGTGTGAGGATCAGGCATTACAGGCAATTCTGCTTCTACCATTTTACCCATGGCTCATAAGTCATGCACAAGTCCCTATTATCTAATTTGGGCTTTCTGACAGGAAATATGGGAGTATTACAAGGACTTTTAGTGGGCATTAATACTCCAGCTTCTAATAACCCATCTATTGTAAGCTTAATACCTGTTATAGCTTGAGGTGTCAGTGGATATTGTCTTTGATGAGGCAATGTTGCATTTGTCTTATTGTTATTAACACTTGTCCTCCAGCCTTAACTAATCCTACCTCTGTGGAATGTCTTGTCCATAGTTTCTCTGGGATTGTTTTCAGCTATTCCTCCTCTATTGCTAATTCTTTTTTATCTATCTGTCCTGCCATCTTAAATGACATTTGTGTGTGTGATGACAACAGAATGTTACACATCCCCCTCTGAGGGTGTGTTGACAACAACATGTTCCCATCTATCTCTGTGTGTGTTACCCTCATTCTAATCCTGAAAAAGTTTTTTTTTTTTTTTTTTTCAAAAAAATCTTTGATCTTGTAAAATATGTACAGAAGGATTAGAGGTTTGTTCCCACCTAGTCACTTCAGCTGCTTGCTTGATCATCAGTCATAGTTCTTTAGATTGTGTTTTCTTCTCCCACTAGCAGAGAAATGTGAGGTGCTGTGTTAGATACTTGATGCCAGTGTTCCAGTTGTTCAGTCAAATGTACAGTAATGGCTGCTCCTGCGGCACCTAAGATTATGTCTCCTAATGCCATATAGGTGATAGAGTCTTCCATAACATCGGTCCACAGCTGTGCATATTTTTCATCTTGACTTCCTGTGTCATAATACATGACGCAGTGCAATGGCAGGGTCACTCTTCTGCAGTCTGGTCGTCGTTGCGTGCGTTCTCCACCTCTTGGGTATGTTTAAACGCTGCGTCTTGAAGTGCTCATCCGGTCTTTCCTTTCTGTTCTTTTTATTGCATCTTTTTTAGGTTCAATGATCATGAACCCTTTTACTTTCCTTTTCACTCGTTCCTTCTGAGCTCTTTCGATTATCTTATCCTCCTCGGTTTCTACCTCTTCTGTGTCACACTTGTGACATGGCGACGAGCAGGATTCTCTGGGACATACGTCTGTGTCTTCCCTTTCTTCCAGGTCTTCTTCTTCTCTTTTTCTTTCCTTCATGGCACATTCCACTTGTTCCATTATTCCTTTGTCAGATATGGCTTGCCATTTATCTCTGGGCCCTTTTCTTTCCCTCAGGTATTGTGTACTTTGTTTTCTCATTCTCTCCAGCTCCTCATTCTCTGTTAGTATGTGTGATTCTTTTTCTTCTTCTTTACTCCATTCTTTTTCTTGTCTTGTTTCTTCTGTTTGTCTGGGCATCCACTCAGAGTCACATGACATCAGTTTTTTTTCTTTTTTTTCCTTCTTCCAACACATGTCCTTCACATCCCCATGTTCCTTTATCTTGTTCATGCAGCTCCTGTAGTGGGTACATTCCCCTATTCCTCTGTTGTATGTGTTCCTCAGTGTATGGTGGTGGTCTCTGAGTTTGTCTTCTCTTTTCTTCCCTCATGAGCTTTTTCTTTCCTGTCTTCGCTCCCTCCTGACTCCTGATCCTCTTTCTCTAACTTTGTTACCTGTTTTTCTTCTTCAGTTTGTCTTCTTTTATCCTTTTCTTATTCTTACTTATTAAACCATTCGACAATGTCCTTTTTTTTTTTTTGCTACCCTTTCCTGTAGTTGTGTGTCTGAGCATTTTTTTTTACTTCCTTACAACATTCTTCGTTAAAAGTTCCTTGTTTAAGCCATTGCAATTCTCCTGATGTCCCGTCATGCCAATTTATCATGCACTTTCTAATATTTTTCATCTTCTTTATGTTTAGTTATAATTTATGTCTGCAGGTGTTGCTGGCTTTGGCCATGTTTTTTTTGTTTTTATTTGTTTTGCTTTTTGTTTACTGCAGAATAGCTTCCCCATCACACACCTCTGTCTTGATTTATGGTGTAAATTCCTGTGCCTCTTCCCTATAGCTCCCTTACTGTGTACTTTTTAGCTGCTACCGATTTATAATATACATATATACACACATACATACATATACACACATACATACATATTTAAGCATTAATATTCCACTGGTGTCAATATCAGAGGCATAACTATCTTGTCAAGGGTCTGAAAAATTATTCTCCCGTCTGGTCCCACATGTATTAACGCAAATTCACTATTGTTATTAATCACCCACATACGACTCAGCACTACCGGACCTGCCTCTGCTCTTATTAGTCTATATCTTTTCACTTTCCAACCTCCCGCGCTTTCCTCTAAACGCAATATATCAAAATCTGGGTATGCTTGCAGCAGTAAAATGAGCGTTAAACAAGGAAGTGGAGGGGGGTCCACTTATTCCTCCAAATTCTATCGTACTATTTATTACTTTTAAACGAATCTCTCTAAGAACTAACCCAATGAAAAAATAATTTCTCCATCCTAAAATATGATGTAAGTAATAAAGTGTGTGTTGCCGTCAAGATCTAACACAACAGGTCTTAATGAGAGCCTATGTATCCACTCTCCCTTGTCACACTCTTTTTCTAAAAGTAAATCCTTCTCAGGATTATTCAATAAACATCTATATCTTTCACTCTGATCTGACTCCAAAATTCTAAACCCCTGTTCGCGCTTAGTTAAAACTTCTTCTTCTCTTATCTGCTCATCCCAGTTAATTTCTCTAACTCCGCTTATCATCTGATCTCCTCCATTTGTTATATTTAATATTTGTTTTATGTGTAACCTAGGTGCATTTATTACTTTATGCACTATGTTTATTGTTCTTAGTATTGTGTCGTTGACAACACAACACTTAAAGTTACCTTTTATATCTTACTTAAGCTTATCTTCAATAACTAATATGTTGCTGCGCATATGTACACTAATCCAAAAATATTATTATTTTATAATACTACTATGCTGGTACATTCAACACCTGTACCACTTTCGTGTTACAGAGGAAGCTTATGTCACAGTGAGTTCTATGTCTAACGGCGCGTACCATAACCACACGTTTCCTTTAATACTATAAATATTATATGTATCACTTATATGCTTTTATCTTATACGCTATTATTTAAACTTATTATTATGTATTTATCATATTTATTAAAATCAGGGACGTTTCTAGGATTTTCAGTTAAGGGGGGCTCAGCCCCCATAGATGTTTAACACATATTTGGCTTGTTCATAATCAGTACTTAAATAAGTCTTCCTGATCACACATGCACGCACACACACTGTTTACTGTATAAACCTTTTTCTATGTACAGGTACAATCAGAAAAATTTAACCAGAAAACAGCATATAACTTTAAACTTACATCGATTAGCAAAATAAACAACACACCTATGAGGCTGGACAATGGAATAAACTGTGTGGGTGCCAATTGTGGCAAACATTTATCTGTTAATCATTTTCAATGTTATCATTCTTTTTTTGTTGTTGTTTCTATTCATTAAAAAGTAACTTTTTCTAAATCAAAGTGACAAAACCCCTACTCTAAGACTAATAAATGTATTTTACGATTTGGGATATTTTTTAATACAATACATTTATTACAAAAATGATTTTTCTCTCTCTGTAAATCACACTGCTATGCAGTTAAAGCGAGTGCACTGAATGCTATCTGTCAGTATTTTTAATCATTTATGTTCATGACTCTATGGTAGTTAATGCCATATGCACTGGGCAATGTTTTATATAGACAGTCAGGTTTCCCAATTAAAACAGTAACGGCATGATTGTTGTATAAACTAGACTATAGGCTTATAGAGTGTGTATTAAGGGCTTCATTTTCACTAGAGGAAACAGCTGGTGTGATGAGGGTAAACACAGCGAAGATTTAGCTGATTAATCCCTAATGACATTTTGTAAACTGTATCTATAAAGCAGGACTGAACTGATGCAGATATAACAATTTATGGAAAAACACACACCTTGCCTTATTCCTCCCTCTGTGATGGTGAATTAAAGACCCGCTGAAAGACGCGAAGGAGTCGAAGTCTGTCACCGCTTTCATATCAAATTTAAAGGGGACGATGGGCGATCAGCAATGTGTGTGAAGTTTATAGAGAATTTCTAGGGGGGCTGAGTAAAAATGTTGGCCTAGCGATCTCTATGCTAATAATTATAGCAAGTCAGAAAATCCAAAAAGGTGTTTTTGAATTCCTTCTATCTTCTCATTGAGTTATTTCTAATATCATATCACTTACTATATTCTTACACATAAACATAAATTCAGGACTGTGCACATGAATTTAATGCACACACACTTTTAAAGGACTCTCACAGATACAAAAGACACACAGCACAAGCGTTTTTCTACTTTTCACAACAGTTTTTTAACAATTTGAGTACTCAAAACAACATCGACAGTAAAACCTTTTATCACACAACCTAGCCCAGAAAACTTCAATACCACCTGTAGGAATTTTCAAATAGCAATCTCCTTTCGTTCCCTAGCGATACCTCATATATATGGGTTCTAGCCCTAGCGAACGTGATTGCAGCACTGTTCCTAGCGATACCTCACACAAGTGGGTTCTAGCCCTAGGACTCGAGATTACAGCACAACCACCTACAGGACTTTTTCACAATAACCACCTGTTCAGCTCCGCATCTTAGAAACACCTCGCTTTTTAATGAGTTCTATACCTAGCGGCTTATTACAGGACTTTTTCCACCTGCCACGTCTGAGGATTTGCTTCCGTCCTCTACTTAGTGATCTGCAGGACTTTAAACCATCTGGGTCCAGCCCCACCTGTTGGCGAATCCTCGTGTACGGGCTCTAGCCCCAACACGGAGGCGTTACCTTAGATCTCTTATACCATATATCAAAACGGACCATCTGGGTCCAGCCCCACTTGTTGGCGATTCCTCATATACGGGCTCTAGCCCCAACACAGTGGCGTTACCTCAGATGTCACACAACACAAAAAAAATAATAAAGAGAATATAAGCAACAAAAATCAGAAAACAAAAACTTTTGGAGATCTCCCAGTTCTTTGTTACTTCATCCAGTCTTTTTATATTAAAATAAATGTAGCGCTTATTTTATCAATATTAGCAACATTCAACAAAATATGTTCAATATACCTTAGGAGTTACTCCCTCCAGCTGGAAACACGCACACTAACAGACCATGAACTTCTAATGCAGAAATTTGATCAAACAGGTTTTCTGCTTACCTTTTCTATGCTGGCACAAGTTAATGGTCTGTCAGCCCGCGGTGGTCCCAGGTCCCCAGAGGGGTCACCCCTCAACGGCAATCGCAGTCGGGGGTCACCAATAAATGTGGGAGAAAATTCTTCCACCTGTTGATGTTGCTGTTAATTTAAAATATCAATCAGTTAACAAGTCATTAACAAAGAGAATTAAAGAAGAATTAAAGAAGATTACGCCACGCAGAGCTGGATGAAGTAAGTCAGGCTTTTATTGCAGCAATAAGAACCCAGATGAGCCAGCCTAGCCATGCCTTGGATCAGAACCAAAGCAGTGCCAAGTCCAGACTGAATTCACAGTCAAAATCATGCTCCTTTTATACAGTTTCTAAGAGGGGGGGATCTCCAGTCTCCTCCCCTGTACCTTCACCTCGTTTGACCACAGCAAAATTATAATCCATTATAATTCAGTTTTTTATCAATTAATTTTTCCATTAAAATAACATTTCTCTCATCTTGTACCATTATGTCATACACCTCGCTATCTGACTCCACTCCATGCTCATAACTCTTTCCCTTTATATTTACACCTCGTTATGTGACTTCTTCCTGCGCTTATCTGACTCTTACTATGCTCGAAACTTCTTTCCATTATAATAAATCTTCTTTAATAATTATTTTCTATTATCTTTACACTTTTCATATCTTTTTATAAAAATATAGGGGTGACGCTTGTTTTCAAGGCTTTTTCCTTGTTTTTTCTTTGGTATGTTCTTCATTTTTCAAGAGACCAGCCATGGGTAAGCATCTCCTTTACACTATTTTACTTATTTGCCTTATTTTACCCCATTCAATGTTTTTATACATTTTATTCTATTTTATAGCCAACTGCGACTTCTCCATTGATGACTTCATCCCTTTGGATGATTCAGACAGCCAGGGCAGTTCAGACCGTGTTCCTTCTGAGGAATTTTATTTCTGTTGACGCTTTTACCCTGGCCCCTTATGTTTTGTATTTTACGTTGGGCTTTTATTCTTTGTATTTTATATTATTACCATGTAGATATGCCTTTTTATTCTTTGTCTACTCTTATTAAAATATTTTATTCACAAGACTAGCTCTGTGTCTCAGATATTTTCTATTTCTTATCTGCCCGTCCAGTCTGCCCACATGGCCATCTACACACACACACACACACACACACACACACACACACTGTCTCGCAGGGAGATTCCCCTGATTCTTTCAAGTTTAGTTTCAGTGTATAGTTTATTACATAGTTCCCCGTACACCTCGTTAGCCCCTCTTTTAATCTGGTTTCTAGTTTCTTGTGCTTATCTGGTGTCTGTCACCTGATTATTTCTTCTGTCCTTGGGTTTTTGTTGGGTTTTCCAGGATTTTTCTATCCTCCCTTCTTTGCCCTTGTTTTTTTCTATCAGTTGGTTGTTCCTGGTTTATTCTACAGTTCTCAAGAGACAGACCATGTATGAGCATCTCTTTATTTGGTAGATGCACATACTAGTTTATTTTTGTGTCTACTTTTATTAAACTCAGTATTCCTAAAAGTAATCGTCTACCATTTGGATATTTGTCTATATTTTACTTAGACATGTATACGTGTATCCAACACTTGTTTCAATCCTTCATTAGGCCAAGTCCGACACCTGGCACCTTATCTTGTCTTATCTGGGTCACTCTAACCCTTCTCTTACTGCTATGTTTTACGTCCTGTCTGCTTTTCTCACTTAACCTTTATATTATTTCACTAAGATTAATATTATGTTGATTAATATTATCATATTGTTACATTGCTGCATACACAAATATATTTAATTAAAATATGCTTACATGTTCAACTTTCTAAAATCTACACAGAAACAGTAAGTCCCAGCGGGTTTAGGTACTAAAACAACAGGTGATGACCATGATGAACATGAAGGTTCGATGATGTTGTCCTTCAGCATCTGGTCAACTTGATCTTCTATTATTTTCTTCTTTAAGGGTGATACTCTGTATGCTTTGGATCTAAATGGGGTGTCGTCAGATAAAGTGATTTTGTGTTTCTCTACTGCTGTTTTGCCTAAGATGTTGGAGGTGGTGCGGGGCCAAGCGGCCATTAGTTTCAGCAGCTCCTCTTCATTGTCGGTGTCCCAGGATGTCACACTTTTTGTGTTTTCCTCCACGCATAGGAGATCATCAGGGGTCACAGGTAAGGCGAGATATAGATTGGCCGTCGCCGGGAGATGAGTGTGTCTTCTTTGCGCGGACATAGATGGTGCAGAGTGGGTTTGGGACGTTATGAAGGGTTAATAAGAGACTCCCTTCTCTGTTTTCAGCCCGTACTCCCCGCGTGCGACGTTCAAGGTGGCTCCTGTGGCTTTTAAGAAGTCCAGCCCCACGATCAGAGGGAAGGCCAGGTGAGAGTTGCTCATGATGTAAGTTTCCAGCCCACATTCGATAGTGTGCCAGATGTAATGGAGCTTTTCCTGGGTTTGCGCCTGGTGTGTTTTTCCATCAGCCATAACAAACTTCTGAGGAGAAGGAACATCACACCTGACCTCCTGTTCATAGAGCTGCCTCCATAGATGTTCCCTCATCAGCGTGTAGGAGCTTCCTGTATCGACCACAGCATTCACCTTCCTTCCTTGCACGGTTACTGGAACCAGGAGAAGCGAAGGAGTTGCCAGAGGTTGAGCAATGGAGAGTCCCGCTACGTGCTTTGAAGGAACTTGCTCACCTGCCTTCTTATGACCCTTTTCCTTGTTGTGCTGAGAGTTCACCTTCTGCCAGTAGTCTTTGGAGCTCTTGCAGTCTTTTTCCACCCTAGAACCTATCTTCACAAGCTGTTCCACGGTGTTCACTGTTCCCCTCAGACATCCTGCCACTCTTGGGTTGATATTATTCAGGATTCGCCCCACTAGTTCTTTCTCGGAGAAATCAGGCTTCCACTTCATACAGAGGGCGCGGTAGTCATAGGCGAAGTCTCTAAGGCGTTGACTAGGCTGATGTACCAGAGACCTTAAGTTTTCTTCAACTTCTGTGAGGTAGTCATCAGGTAAGAAAGCCGCCATAAATGCCTGTTTAAAAGACTTCCAGTCCTTCACCTTGCCTTTCTCTGCCTTCCACCAGCTCAGAGCAGGTCTTCGTAACACCGTGCTGAGGGTTCCTAGCAGTTCTGGGCTGGGCAGTGGTCTGATCTCCAGATAGTTTTCACACTGTTTGATGAAGTTAAGAACATCCGCCGTCTCTGAAGCGTCGCCAAAGGCAGGAAACTCCAGGCGGGTGGGTAGTCGGCCATAAAAGGAAGAAGAAGAGGGTGAAACTGAGGAGGTAAGCTGAGCAGAAGAGTGTGGTTGAACACAAGGAGGAATGTCGTATGTTTCATGACTGCTTATGTGCTTTACCTTTGCCGTAGATGCTGTGATTGCCGTGCTGGGGGAATGTAGAACAGGAGATTGGGGAGATGCAGGGGTGTAGGCCTGTAACCTTTGGATGGTGGGCGTACTCGTGAGCCGCAGTTTTTTCATCTGGTTTTCCCAGACTACGTCACGTCGCAGAAAACAGTCAGTGACAGCTCTTTTCAGTTTCTCTAGGGCCTCTTGGCAGTAGCGCTCCAGGCCTTCTAGGCCAGCGTCCACTGCGTCACAAAAACTGGTTTCTCTGTTCAGACTGCTGTTTACGGATTGTCTAAAATCCTGCTTCAACGTATTCACTTTGTCTGTGAGCGCCACCATATCCTCCTGGCATTGATTTAGTTCAGTTTGCAATGTATGCACAACATTAATATCAGACACCACATCATCATCATCATTATCATCATGTCTGTCAGATATATATATAGTGAACTAATCAATGATGTTATTTCAGCTGTAGGGTTACGGCGTGTAACAAATGCATCATCTACATCCTCCAGCACATTATTAGCTACAGCAAGGTCGGCCTGCACGGCACCACTAGCATTAGCATTAGCAATGTTAGAGTCCATTTTGTTCTGCCAAGACACAGAAAACCGGAAAATACCCGAAAATACCGATTCCCCGTACGTACGAGCCACCACTATGTAACGCTGGGATTTATTAAAATCTCTAGTTACTTTGCTACGGGGTCGAGAATCAAAATACGGGTTTTTAAACAACACTTCCGGTATTGCGCAATCAAGACAGGACAAGTAAAGACGCGACACAATAACTAGATGTAAACCAAACCAAAGTGTATTAAACAAAACAAACAAACAAACAAACAAGGTGCACCAAAACCAATATATACAAAATATATACAAACATAAACAATGTGTGTGATGTATGCGAGTGTGTGAGTGCGTGTATGATTGTCCAGAGTCAATGTTATGAGGCGCCGTATAGGGCTCAAATCAAACTTTACTCATGCACACACATATGAAACACTTGCATACATATATATGAAACACTCCGCGCATATACATACATACTTTCCACGCATATACATACATACTTTCCGCGCATATACATACATACTTTCCATGCACATACATACATACTTTCCGCACACACACACATACTTTCTGTGCACGCGCACAAAGCCAACTGTAGCGGTGTAGGGAACGAGTGAACAACGGATCTTCAGTTTAGCGGAAAAGGGAATGGATAATTTCCTATAAGTCATTATATATCGCTGAAGTGTGAAAATGTTTTACTCGAAAAATAATTTATATTTTTTTATTATAATTATTATCGAGGAAAGGCACGTGCACACATAGAGATCAAAGGGGGCTTGAGCACCTGCCCTTTTTATTCCTGGAGAGAAAGTGCTTTTTTTTTTTTAATAATATATATTCCTGTTTGCGCACAGCTTCCCTGTCAAACAAATATATTTATTGAATAATAGTATATCTAAATATCAGGTCAGGAGTTCTGAAGCGAACAAAAATGTTTTCAAAACATGCACATTGTGGAATGGTTTCCTTTGCTGCTCTATAAACCTAGTGAATACTAAGGAGACCATGGTTTCTGTGTGAACTGATTATTTTGTAGACATCTTTTGAAAATTAAACAATTGCATGAGTTTGAGGAAGATAAAATTAACTTTTTAAATTATTTTTTTTAAAAAGAAGTCAGTGTTGCGTTAATATATAATACTTTTTTGTTTAAAAAAGAAAAAAATGCGTAATTACGAGAAGTGCCCTTTATTTCACTTGTGCCCCTTCCCCTCAAAATGTCTGTGCACGTCCCTGATCGAGGACATCATATAAATAGGACACAATAATTTACATTTTAAATTAAGAAATTAAGAAACCATTCGTATTATATAGGCTAGTAATCTGTAAAAATAAATAATACGTTATATATTTTTTTATGGTATCAGTTTTTGTTTCAATAAATTATCTATATTTAATGTCCGTAGCGTGAAATTTCCACAGCAGCAGCGACAGGTATCCGAGGTGCTTGTGTTACCATGGTAACGCAAGGAGGAAGTGACGTTGCATGGTGTTCTGAATGGTGGAATTTTGTAGAGTGAAGTTCCCTTATCGGACATTTCCTGCGCAGGGAGTAGGGTGTAGGGAGTAGTAATTTAAATGTATATAAATTTCATTCTCCCTGATGAGTAGTAGCATTCCTTAAATAGACCGTTAATAGACAGTTTAGAAGACAACAAGTGATTTATTTATCACCACAAAAGTGGGGGATATGGAGGGTCGGAACAATGTTTGTCCCGTGGGATTCCGATGAATTAGTTATTGTTCATATTAGCGAATGCGAGGAAACACATTTCACAAAACAGTATTTGTTTCTGTTGTATTAGCCACAGATTCCGTGCTTCAATTTTCTTTTTGCAAATCATCACCTGCGTTTTCTGCCGCTGAAATATTTAGACACTCTGAATACGCCATGTGATTGAGCAGTGATGATACAAACCAGTTCTACCATTCAGGGAGAATGAAGCGACAAGTCCCTCTACACTGAAATGCCTTCCTTTTACACTGAAATGCCTTCCGGTTACACTGAAATGCCTTCCGGTTACACTGAAATGCCTTCCGGTTACACTGAGAATCTCATAGGTGAATGTGCGAGAAGAGTTTGTATGTATGTGCGCGGAAAAGTATGTATGTATGTGCACGGAAAAGTATGTATGTATGTGCGCGGAAAAGTATGTATGTATGTGCGCGGAAAGTTTGTATGTATGTGCGCGGAAAGTTTGTATGTATGTGCGCGAGGTTTGTATGTATGTGCGCGGAAAGTTTGTATGTATGTGCGCGGAAAGTTTGTATGTATGTGCGCGGAAAGTATGTATGTATGTGCGCGCGCATTTCATATGTAGTTGTTTGAACAGTTAGTAGTATATATGTATGTGTGAGGGAAGAGGAGCGGGTCCACCTATTCCTCCAAATTCTATCGTGCTATATATTAATTTTGAACTAATTTCTCTAGGAACTAACCCAATAAAAAAACTAATTCCTTCATTCTGAAATATGATGTAAGAAATAAAGTGTGCGTTGTCGTCAAGATATAACACGTCAGGTATTAGTGAGAGCCTAAGCATCCACTTTTCCTTGTCACACTCTTTTTCTAAAAGTAAATTCATTCCAGGATTATTCAATAAACATCTATATCTTTTACTCTGATCTGACTTAGAAATTCTAAACTCCCGTTCGCACTTAGTTAAAACTCCTTCTTCTCTCATCGGCTTATCCCAGTTGATCTCTCTAAATCCGCTTATCATCTGATTTTATCTATCTATTTAATATTTATTTATTATGCGTGTACTATAACCAAACGTATCCTTTAATACTATAAATATTATATGTATCACTTATATGCTATTATCCTATACGCTATTATTTACTGTAAACTTATTATTTATTTATTTATACTTATTATATTTATTAATAATTACAGTCAGATTTTTTGTATCTTATTATATTTATTAATAATTACAGTCAGATTTTTTGGATTTTCTGACAGTCAGCAAGTCAGAAAATCCAAAAAAGGTGTTTGTTTTTTTAGGGGGGATTCTTCTATCTATTTATTAAGTTATCTCTGATACCGTATCACTTACTATATTCTTACACATATACACATAAATTCAGGACTTTGCACATACATTTAATGCATGCACACTTTTAAAGGATATGTTGCTCACAGATACAAAAGACACTTTTCTACTTTTCACAACAGTTTTTAAATATTTGATTACTCAAAACACTATCAACAGTAAAACCTTTTTTTACACAACACAACCTGGGCTCAGAAAACTTCAATACCACCTGTAGGAATTTTCAAAAGCGAACACATTCCGTTCCCTAGAGATACCTCACATATGGGTTCTAGCCCTTAGGAAACTTGATTGCAGTACTTTTCCTAGCGATACCTCACACAAGTGGGTTCTAGCCCTAGGACTCAAGATTACAGTACAACCACCTACAGGACTTTTTCACACTAAACAGCTGTCCAGCTCCGCGTCTTAGAAACACCGCACAACACAGTGAGTTCTATACTTAGAGGCTTGTTTTTCCACCTGCCACATCTGGGAATTTGCTTACATCTCCTACCTAGTGATTCTAGTAATTTTTTCCATCTGGGTCCAGCCCCACTTGTTGGGGATTCCTCACATACGGGCTCTAGCCCCAACACAGTGGCGTTACCTCAGATGTCATACAACATTTAAAAATAATACAGAGAATATATACAACAAAAATCACAAAACTAAAACTTTTGGAGATCTCCCAATTCTTTGTTACTTCATCCAGTCTTTTTATATTAAAATAAATATAGCAATTAATTTGTCAATATTGTCAACATTGATATTATTGTATTCAACATACCTTAGGAGTTACCCACTCCAGCTAGAAACATGCACACTAACAGACCATGAACTTCTAATGCAGAAATTTGATCAAACAAGGTTTTCTGCTTACCCTTTCTATGCTGGCACAAGTTGATGGTCTGTCAGCCCACGGTGGTTTCAGGTCCCCAGGGGGGGCACGCCTTGATGGCAATCGCACTCAGGGTCACCAGTAAATATGGGAGATAATTAAATGTAACGGGACACGCACCTTCCAAAAAGTTAAACTTTTGTCTCGTACCACAAGGTATTTTCCCAAAAGTCTTGGCAATCATTGAGATGTTTTTTAGCAAAATTGAGATGAGCCTTAATGTTCTTTTTGCTTAAAAGTGGTTTGTGCCTTGGAAATCTGCCATGCAGGCCGTTTTTGCCCAGTCTCTTTCTTAAGGTGGAGTCGTGAACACTGACCTTAATTGAGGCAAGTGAGGCCTGCAGTTCTTTAGATGTTGTCCTGGGGTCTTTTGTGGCGTCTCGGATAAGTTGTCTCTGCGCTCTTGGGGTAATTTTGGTAGGCCGGCCACTCCTGGGAAGGTTCACCACTGTTCCATGTTTTTGCTATTTGTGGATAATGGCTCTCACTGTGGTTCCCTGGAGTCCCAAAGCTTTAGAAATGGCTTTATAACCTTTACCAGACTGATAGATCTCAATTACTTTTGTTTTCATTTGTTTCTGAATTTCTTGGCATGATGTCTAGCTTTTGAGGTGCTTTTGGTCTACTTCTCTGTGTCAGGTAGCTCCTATTTAAGTGATTTCTTGATTGAAACAGGTGTGGCAGTAATCAGGCCTGGGGTGACTACAGAAATTGAACTCAGGTGTGATAAACCACAGTTAAGTTATTTTTTAACAAGGGGGGCAATCACTTTTTCACACAGGGCCATGTAGATTTGGATTTTTTTTTCTCCCTTAATAACATAAACCTTTATTTAAAAACTGCATTTTGTGTTCAATTATGTTATCTCTGACTAATAGTTAACGGTTTTTGATGAGCAGAAACATTTAAGTGTGCTACTATTTAAGTAGAGTCTCGCCCGGGGAGCAATTCAGTGTAAAACCGCCACTGCCTATTTTCTACCACATCACGTACTTCCCAGACCTCGGATTAAACTCCGCGCCTTGCTTTTATAATGTGGAGCAAGCCCGAGATCATATTAACGTTAATTATCACCAGCCGAAACGAATAAGCGGCTCCGGCCCTTTTGCCGCCTACTCAGGTAGCCTACGGAGTGAGCAAGTAGCGATAGTAGATTTGGGCGCACACCCATCACAGGCGCACGCCGTAACAGGTCATCATAATTTTCTTTAATAGTAAATAATGACCCCCGTTGCGCTGTACCATCGCTGGCAAAACCCTTGTGAATTAGAAGTTAAACAAATTTACAAAACTTTATGCGTGCGGTTAAGCGCTGATTCTACATACAGTAGGAAAATAAAGAGGAGCAGTGGCGGACTGGCCATCTGGAGCACCGGGAGTTTTCCCGGTGGGCCGCTGGCCAATGTGGGCCAGCCCAGTCAGTACTGTACGCAAATATATGTATTTAAAAAAAATGATGGAAACCATAATACCATGCATTTCTTTTCTACGCATATGGATGCGCAAGTGCGCCGCCGACAAAGAGCGCGTGTTTATGTTACCGTGGATCCCAGTGGAACAATCTGACTACATGTGCAGTGCCATGAAAAAGTATTTGCCCCTTCCTAATTTTTTCCTTTGCATATTTGTCACACTTGTATAGGTGGAATTTCACCTAAACACTTTATGAGGAAAAGACAAATTGGCCTTTTTGATTAAAAACTATGCAATTTATGCTTTCATAAGGAAAATATCACTTTCTTCCATTCCAAGGATTGAAAACGGTAACAATGTCAACTTTAGAATCTAAAATCCAGAAGATAAAATTTACATAAACTTAAAAAGAGGCCTTAATCACTGAAAGTCTTCAGAAGAGCCTCAGATTCAAGAGGTTTTTAAAGTGTGGAGAGGCGCATTAAAGTTCCTCTAAATGTATGGGTGAGAACAGCTGATTCACACTTGGGGAGAGTGAATAATTTGTGAATAATCTGGCATTGTAAAGCACACACACACTAAAAGAACAACAACCCAGGATTAATAGGAATAGGAGGCACTAAAGTGGAGGATTTTTATTTTGACTATAAAAAGAAATTAACCTGCGTCTATTTTTAGGATAGCGTGCCTAGGAAGTTTTCAGTACAAATCTTATAATGCCCACATGACATCAAACATTCCCCTTGTTAATATTTTAACTATTACCATCCGTGCCTAATTCCGCGGCCCCGCTGCTTCACATATCTGAAGGGGAGGCCGCCTAACTAATGAGCGAGGAGCGATATTGATTTGGGCGCACGCCATGACAGGCTGAAAAATCTATTGTCTTCAAAAATGTAACAGATGAGGACTCAGATTAATGTGCAAAACTATATAAGGCTACATAGCCTTTATAAAACTTTAATTTAAGCGCACTCACAATAACTAAAAAACTTTGTGATTTTGTAAATGTTTAAAAGCAAATAAGGTTCGCTGTTCTGTATTGTTTTTGGTGAACTTGAGCGCGTCAGAAAATAAACGCAAAAGTTTTTTTTAAATGGTCAGAGTCAGTCTGCTTGCTGTTTTCCCGACGCGTTCATAATCATTAGTCTACTTCTGCCGGTGCGCTCTGGAAAACTCCATGCATGCGGCTGAGCGCTGATTAAAACTATGGAGTAAATTAAAGTGGTGAATCACGATGCCGAATCGAAGTCCTGAGCCCAAACCTCATTTAAATTAAATTAACAAATATTATAAGTAAAAAAACAACAGCCCACGTTTAGAAACCGTTTATAAATTCCTTCCGACATGAGTTGACCCGGTGTTATGCACAGAGCGCCGGGAGATTCCTAAAGCTCCGAAATCACTGGGGCCTTTTTTCTAAATAGACATTATCTTTAATAACTGATGGAGGTTTTGAGCTGTATACACATGCATTTTTGAGGGGTTTAAAACGAATGAATAAGTCCGAGCAGACCTACATGAAAGGTGAGAAGTGAGTAACTGAGCGAGCTGTCGCATTGTATATACTGTACAACACGCGTTTATCAAGCTTTTGATAAAAACGCTGCCTTTTGTAGAGTAAAAGTACTTTACAAAAGACAAACAGCTTTATTTCAGTCATGAATTCACAATCACATCACATCTCAGCTATTATTTCCAGCGGTTAAATAATAGATGAAATTATTATATTAATTATTATAATTATTCAATGCTGGACACAAACAGCAAATATGATGATTATTATAAAAAGCCTGAAGAACCTTGTGTTCATAAAATAATATTTACTTACTATCATAATATATATATATATATATTGTTTATTCATGTTATCTGATGATGTCGACACATTTTCACGTTTTAAATAAGATATGTTGGCATATTCACGAATCAGGACATTCGCAGTTAACACTATCAGATAGCCTACTATCAGAAAATTAAATTAAGACATTACAAAAACTATATAAGAAACTTTTAAAGCACGAATTTGGGCATCTCATTTCATCAGTGTGAAAATAATATAAAGCACATATACACACATTCATCATGACAGATCTGTTGTAAAACAAAATAAAATTCATGTTTGCTTCAGCATTGGAAACAATATTGTTTTAGGCTAAGTATTTATATACAATTCTTTGTTGTACAGTACTTGGTCCGTCTTTTAGATAAAGTCTGTCCATGCGCCATCTGGCGGATATTCAGTGAAGCACAACACATTTATTTAAATTCCCGAATGTTGCTTACGGCAAGTCGCGGCACGCCGCGCGCTAAATTGCGGCATCTCGCGGGAAAACACGCGCAGTCTTAATGGTCACATCTGTATCCTTGGTTTTCCTGGTTTATTCTCCATTCACAGGAGACAGACCATGTACAAGCATTTCTTTGTTTGGTATCATGTAGAGGCACATAGTTTATTTTTCTGTCTACTTTTATTAAACTCAGTATTCTTAATACTGATTGTGTGTCTTTTGGATATTTGAGTATACTCGAGTCTTTGGATAAGTCCGACACCTGGTGCCTTATCTTGTCTATAGCTAATTAAAAATAAGTACAATTCATGTCTGGGTCACTCTACTCATCCCCTTACTGCTATGTTTTACAACCTGTCATACTCCCTGTCTGCTTTTTTCACCGTCTGCTTTTCTCACCTATCCTCTATATTATTTCACTAAGATTAATATTATGTTGATTAATCTTATCATATTGTTACATTGCTGCATACACAAATATATTTAATTAAAATGTGCTTACATCTTTAAAAAAGTAATCCAAGTACTCTAATGCGTTATTTTGTAATGCGTTACACCCAACACTGGACGTGTGCAAGTTGTGTGGTGCACCCGGGCAGTGATGTCTTTTTGCAGATGTCAAATGGGAGGTCATGGCGGAAGTTGCTTGGGTCCACTCACTGGTACTTGCAACTACATACACAGTCTTATGCTAAAGTTTAGGCACCTCTTGATAAATAACCCATTTTTGTGATTTTTCTAATTGAAAAGATGTTAAGACAGTCTCTCTTGGAAATAGAAAAAAATGCACAATATTTTCAGCAAACATTGATGCATAATTACTTTTTATGTCATAAATTGAACAAAGATAAAAAATTAAAAAAACATAATTGTGGCACTTTGCAAAAGTTTGGGCAGCCTACATGAACAGTACTTTTAGTAACACCTCGTCTGGCAAATATCATAGCCTGCAAACGCGTTTTATAGCCAGCTAAAAGTCTTTCAATTTTTGTACTTGGGATTTTCTTCCATTTTTCCGTGCAAAGGGCTTCTAGTTCTGTAATATTCTTTGGTCATTCTTGCATGCACAGATCTTTTAAGACCTACCCATAAATTTTCAATGATGTTTAAATCAGGGGACTGTGATGGCCATTCCAAAACCTTCATCATGTGTCTCTTGAAGTATTCCATAATGGATTTCAAGGTATGTTTTAGGATCATTGTCCTGTTGTAAAAGCCATCCTCTTTTCAGCTTCAGCTTTTTTACAGATGGTGTGATGTTCACTTCCAGAATTTGTTCTAGTTGAATTCATTCTTCCCTCCAACTGTGCAGTGTTTCCTGTGCCAATGGCTGCAACACAACCCCAAAGCATGATAGACGCTATATAGTCGGCAAGGTGTTCTTCTTGTGAAATGCTGCTTCTTTTTTTCTTCAAACCTGACTTTGCTAATTGTGGCCAAAAAGTTCTATTTACCTCCATCAGTCCACAGCATTTGTTTCCAAAATGCATCAGGCTTCTGTAGATGTTCTGCTGACATTGGATTTTATGATGGGGACGCAGGTAAGGTTTTCTTCTGCTGATTCTTCCATGAAGGTCTTGTCTATGCAAGCATCACTGCACAGTGGAATGGTGCACCACCACTCCTGAGTCTGCTATATATTTTTTATTTGGTTATTCAGATCTCATCTTGACCTCCACAGTTCCCCTAAACTGCCATCTCTTAATTAGATTTCTCACTGTGGAAACTGCATGCTGACAACGCTTTGCTATCTTCTTGTAGCCTTTTCCTGCATTGTGGGCATCAATAATTTTCATTTTAGAGTCTTACACAGCTGCTTAGAAAAACCCATGTTTGTTGAAGGTCCGTAAGTGTGCTGTTGCCATGCATTAGATCTAACGAGCTGATTTAGGGCTGGAACCTTGTAAAAAGATGCTTGGAAACAAAAAACCTAATGTACGCTCATGGGATTTGCATAAAAATAAAAAGGAGCGAGTGTGACAAAGTTACCAGAAGAACTCATATTCTCCAGCAAGCTCAGTAAAACCTAACAGCTGCACAAATCTGTGTCTAAAACCCCTAATTTTAAGCAATGGGTTTTCACTTTAAATAATGACTGTTTACGTTATTACTCTTAATTGTTCTTCATTGTTCTTTATTGCTTTTTATAGAAGATGATTGCAGATGACATTGTGCTTTGTAGCGAGAGCAGGGAACAGGTGGAAGAAAATTTGGAGAGGTGGAGGTATGCTCTGAAAAGCAGAGGAATGAAGGTTAGCCGCAGTAAGATGGAATACATGTGTATAAATTAGAGGAACTTAAGAGGAACGGTGAGGATAGAGGGAGCAGAGGTAAAGAAGGTGCAGGACTTTAAGTATTTAGGGTCAATGGTCCAGAGCAACAGAGAGTGTGAAAAGGAGGTGAAGAGGCGGGTACAGGCAGGTTAGGATTAGTGGAGAAAAGTTTCAGGTGTGTTGTGCGATAAAAGAGTATCAGCGAGAATAAAAAAAAAAGAAAGGTGTACAGAACAGTGGTGAGACCAGCAAAGATCTACAGCTTACAGACAGTGGCACTGAAAAAAAAAGACAGAAGGCAGAGTTGGAGGTAGCAGAGCTGAAGATGTTGAGGTTCTCCTTGGGAGTGACAAGGATGGATAGGATCAAGAATGAGTTCATCAGAGGGACAACCCATGTTAGATGTTTTGGAGATAAAGTCAGAGAGGCCAGATTGAGGTGGTTTGGACATGTTTAGAGAAGAGATGGTGAATATATCAGCAGAAGGATGCTGAGGTTTGAACTGCCAGGCAGGAAGTCTAGAGGAAGACCAAAGAGGAGATTTATGGATGCAGTAAGAGAGGACATGTAGTTAGTTGGTGTGAGAGAAGAGGATGCAGAGGATAGGGTTATATGGAGGCAGTTGATTCGCTGAGGCGACCCCTGAAAGACAAAGAAGAAGAGGAAGATTGCTTTTTATAGAAGTTTTTTTCATACAGAAATGTTTTCAAAAGCATCTTTTGCTTATGCCATATTTTTGTATGTGTCCAAGACTTTTGCACAGTATTCTAAGTAAAATACAGTAGTTGTTAGCTTTAACTGAGCTTGCTGGAGAACATGAGTTCTTCTGGTAACTTTGACACACTCGCTCCTTTCTATTTTATAAAAACCCCAGGAGCGTACATTAGTTTTTTTTTGTTTCAATCTGAAAACTTGTCTGTCTTGTATTACATATTTTATCTTTACAGCAAATCTCCTGTAATGTTATTTATTAATTATTCATTTTTAAGTTATATATGGAAATACTGAATGATTTTGTACATAATTATGCAGACATGATAAACATATACAGTATAACAAAATTGGTACAGCATATAATATGGTGCCTAAGACTTTATACAGTAGGTGGACAAGCGGTATGTAATTTTTACCGCCGCGGCGCACGGCAACAGCATTTGGGTTTGCTGGCTTTTACCGCTGGGTGTCGCTATATAACTACAGACTGAAGCCTCAGGCATCAGTTCGTTCTCTCCAGGATTAATGAGCCGCAGCTCGTCTAGAGTCACACGTAGTTGCAGATAAAATCACTTGAAACATTGTAATTAAACGAATTCATAATCACAGTGGTAACATTACAGTACAAATTTATAATTAAAATTAATTTAAATATTTTTAGGATCGAATTTAAGCAACGTAAACGTTAACACACTGAACCTTAAGATTTTATGTGTAATTAGAAAAGCTACACGTGTAGGGTCTTGCGTCATCTTTTATTTTGTGTTCCTAAATTTGTAGTAGATTTATTAATAAATAAAACTAAATGACCACAACATTAAAACACTGTCAGATTAATGTGCAAAAACTATATAGTAAAACTATATAAGCTACATACTGTAGCCTTTATAAGACTTTACTTTTATTTAGGTGCACTCACAATGATAAAAAAAAACTTTATGATTTTGTTAAATAAACAAAGTAAAAAGGGTGCGCTATTCTGTATTGTTTTCTGTGAACTTGAGCGCGTCAGAAAATGAACCGAAACTCTGTGTATACTCGCCTCACAGACGTGAAAAATATATACCTATAGAAAGCGAAATATCTGCTTTTATATAAAATAATGAAAAACTAATTATTAGATTATGTAATTCATATGAAAAGTGAATTGTAGGCGCGTCCACTGGTGCGGAGACGACGAGATGATATGATCACCTTCAGCACAACCGAAACTAAAATTATTAAAATGGTCAGAGTGAGTTTCATTGCTGTTTTTCCCAAAGCATACATAATCATTACTCTACTTCTGCCGGTGCGCTCTGAAAAACTTTATGCGTGCGGGTAAGCGCTGATTAGACTACGTAAATTAAAGAGCAGGATCACGAAGCTCAATGCCCCGAGCCCAAACCTAATTTAAACTAAATTAACAAATATTTGAAGTAGATAACAATAGCCCACATTTATAAAAGCATTTTTATTTAGACTATAAAAAATAATCCTGTATTTATTTTTAGGTGTGCCCGCTGCCACTGTTCTTATACGTATGTATCATGAGCTATTGATCAGTGATTTATGTAAACGACTTAGTTTAGATGTAAGTAAATGCTGCGCTGTTTGGGGGAGGGAAGTGCAAATAATGATATGGTCTGCTGTGTGTGTGTGTGTGTGTGTGTGTGTGTGTGAGGTGTCAAGAAGTCTTACATACTCATGAAAAGTCATGGATTATTTTGTGTATGGCTGAAATGTGGTTGTGAATAAACCTTTAGTTAATGTAAAATGTTTGCCGAGTTTTCATCTAAAGTCAGATGAAAGCATGCACCGATATAAGAGATTTATAAGAGATTTCTTTTTCCCAGTACATCTGGGAAAAATACAACAAACACACATTTATACGTGTTAAATAAGCGCTGTCTTTGCGGCGCTGTGTGCGAAACGCACGCCGATGTGAGCCGCTTTATTTCAGTCATATTAAACTAACATATTTTTGCTTTGTAGTGGACCGCACGCGCACAACCTCTCGCGGGCAAGCCTCTGAATATGCGGTTTTAATAGGGTGGGGTTAAGAAACACTGCACCGGCAGAAGTAGACTAATGATTATAATTGCGTCGGGGAAAACAGCCAGAAAACTGACTGGCCAAACAAGCACTAACAACAGCTCAAGGACTTTATTATTTGGTCTAGCTAATTAAGTTCAATAGCTAACTATTTTATTTGTACAAAGAATTAACTGTTATATACCTTCTGTTTGTATCGGTTTATTGTTATTTAAAAAAAATACATTTAAAGACATCAAAATTTAAATATAGAAATAACTGGAATATATAAACTAAAAAATACACTTTTATCTTTGCTATAATATGGTTATAGTATAATATATCGGGGCTGTGTGACGCACCCTGTACTCTGCGTTCCAGACTCTTTAGTGGAAGTTGTTGATGTTTATTTTATTTATTTATTTTTTGTCTTTGATGTTAACTAAAGCAGTGTCTTCCCACCTGGATGTTTCTCCAGCATACTGTACAATATATTAGATTGATGGACATGAATCCTCATCTGTTACATTTTTGGTGACAACAGTTTTTTCAGCACACACTTAATCAATAATATTTTTAAAAAGTTTGTTTCGGCATCATAATTTTCCTCTTTAATTTCCTACGTAGTCTAATCAGCGCTCAACCACACACATAA
Organism: Clarias gariepinus; assembly: GCF_024256425.1. NCBI lineage: Eukaryota > Metazoa > Chordata > Actinopteri > Siluriformes > Clariidae > Clarias > Clarias gariepinus. The sequence continues at coordinate 19,770,128 of NC_071110.1, forward strand.
AGTTTTCAAAAGGAATTTTGTTTTACTAAATAATATTTATGCAGTATAATTAGTAATAATCAATCTCTTATTTCTATATACTTTAGGTTGTTGCTTTTTTTTAGGTTGTTGCTTTGCAGCTGTGTGTGCATGTCAGACACATTCAAATGCAAATAATACACCCTCCCCAGGTGTGAATCAGCTGTTCTTGTCGGCATTTGCGTGGCATAAATGCAGAGGCTCTGGTCTCAGAAACTTTAATACAACACTCTCTCAAAAACAACCATAATCAACATAACAATAAGGGGGGGTGGCACAAGATGGGGCCTGAACGGTTGTGTTGATTTGTGCTCTGAGGCATCTCGAAGAGTTTACATCATCTATGGAGAGTGTATTCCACTAAAACAGAATGAACTAAGATTTATGTCCAAGACTGATTAACGTTACTAGACTGTAAACTAGACTGTACAGACCATTGCCCGTACAAAATGCCAAAGAATACAGACCGAAAGTTATTCTCTTTGCTTTTTGATACGACATCTGGAGATCATGACTTGTCGCCAAATTCTCCAACAGGTAGTCCTCTCTCGAAAAAATCTTGTCAGGAAGTTGATTCTAAAGTTTCGAATGCCGACATACTTCATGCTGTAAATGCTCTTACAGAGCGTTTTACATCTGTGGAACAACAAATCGCTCAGAACTCGGTTGCAATCGTTAATCTCTCAAAGACGGTTGACTTTGTTGGTGAGGAGTTGAAATCGTTGTCTACAAGGGTTAGGAAGAATGACAACAAGGTAGCTCAATTTGAGCAGGTGGTTCGCGTGGTTCAAGACGATCAAGCCGAGATATCAAGCCGAGATATACAGTAGAAGATGGAACCTAAGACTCATCAACCTTAAAGAAACGGATGGAGAAAATATCAGAAACCAAGTGCTTGAGATTCTCAAAAGTCTAACTCCAGAAGAGGCAGATAACATTCGATTTTATGTTGACACAATTCACAGAGTTGGACGGCTCAGATCTGGGAGCACTCGCCCTAGGCCGGTTGTCATTTAGTTTGCACTCCGTGTGTACAGGGAGAAAGTTTGGAGAGCTGCACAGGACCATCCAGGACTTAAGGAAAGAGGTGTTCGTCTAACAGAGGATCCGACGTTCGCAGAAAGACAGCAGAGAAGGATGCTATGGCCAAAGATAAAAGCGGCGAGGGAAGAAGGGAAGAGAGCCTACTTTCGTGGAGCAGATGCCTTTATAGATGGAAAATTATAAATGAAAAACTGTCTGTTGAGTTTCAAGATGAGTATTAACTGAAAAGAAGACACAGACTGTGGGTTTGTCAGTCAATAAGAAGATGTACACTCAATTTTCAGTCCGAAAGACTTAACTAGATGATGCGACTCTTCTCAGCAAGGAGTTGATAGATACCGATTACTTTGTGAATTTTCTTGTTTCAGAGTTCTTTACATAATCTTGTTCTGACATCCAAGTAAGTTTCATTATGTCTGATTTTGTTTTAAGTTGTTTAAAGATTGTTTTTCTTAAGGTTAGGAGTTTACGAGACAGCACAAAAAGAAAATCCATGTTTATTTTTGTTAGGCGTACCAACGCAAATATCATTTTTTTTTACAAGAGACTCATTCCTGCGAAACTGATGTAAAATGGTGGCATTCTCAAAGGGGTGACCAAATATTTTGTTGTCATGCCTCTCACCACTTGTCAGGTGTCGCTATTCTTGAAAACAAGTTTAAAGGCGATGTTCTAGAATCGCTTTCTTCAACAGAAGGGAGATGGTTATTCATAGTTATTAAGTTTGATAATTCGGTTTTTATTTTAGGTAATATCTATGGGTATAATTATTCTGTCCAAGCCAAAAATATGTCCTCAGAGGTCACTAATTCAATATATAAGGGGCCATACCATGGGTACAATTGGTGTAGAAATTTTTTTTCAAAGATTCCAAAGTTCAAAGTGTTTATTTTCTTAAACAAAAAACATACAACATAAATTCAAATTCAAATTTTATTTGTCACACGGTACGGCATAAAGTGAAATGTATTGCACGACTGCCCAACAAATTGACACAATAAGAAAACACAATAAAATAGAATAAAAAGAAAAGCATAGAAGAGGCATACTGAAGAAACATGGTATGTAAATTCCACTCATTTATCTCCACGTAGCCTTCTCCCAGCATAAAAACTACTACCACTAATAGAAAAATATATATTTACATAAGTGTGCAACATCTGGTGTTTGTGTATGTGTGTGTGAGTGACCAGTATTTTAGCAGTTTATTGGTGTGATCTGTTGGCACATATCTGGCACTGCCACTCAGTTTCCTTTTTGCTTTTTCCACATGTGTACTTGTAGCAGGCTACACAGCATAAGCTTGCATTATTTTTCTTGCACTGGAAGGTCACCTGACACTTGGCCCTTTTCCCTGGGTGTGGTGTGGCAGGTTGTTGCCAAAGCAGCTGCTCCTTGTCCCCCATCCTTGCTTGCATAAACTGCTAAGCAAGCTCAGTTGCAAGCTGCGCCAGGAAATCCACCCTTCTCTCCTTCACTCCAGTGCATGCCTGATACAGCACATGAGCATTCATTGCTGCCATGTCAATTAAGTTGTAAAACACAGCGACTGGCCATCGCCGTGTTCCTGCCCGTACGGTGTACTGTCGAACCTTCTGGTCCATAATGTCCACGCCACACTTCATGGTGTTGTAGTCAGTGACTGTGTTTGGCTTCCTCTTTCTGTTATCCCCAATCTCAACTATGTTGTGCATGGTGCTGAGGATGCAGACGGTCTTCCATAAACTGTGAGTGTAGTGCCAGTTGTTGAAAACACCTGATAAGTAAGATAAGAAAAGATAAAACGTTATAGTCATTGCACTTTTATATATAGTATAATAGCACAATAAAATTGGGAGCTCTTGCTCTAGGTTCAAAATAGAAAAGAAAAAATAACACAGCACTTATATAAATGCTTATATTAATATAGATCAAATAAATAATACAGCACTTTATATGAAAATAGATAATAATAACGACAACATACCTGTGTGGTGAATTCGTTGCGGTCCGAAGATTGTTTGGCTGATTGTGGAAGCTCTTGTGGACGAATCTTGTTTATGGTGCCAACAAGGGTAGTTTTCCGGCTGAGCAGTCGTCCAGCAAGTGACAATGAAGTGAAGTAATTGTCAGTGGTAACAGTTCTTCCCTTGTCCATGAAAGGCTCCATCAGCTTTATGACCACATTCTCGAACAGTCTCTCCCCAGAGGGACAACTGAGGTCCTTGCCAAGATAAGGGATAGCGTTGCACATGTATTTTGACTTCAAGTCACATGCAACTCAAAACTTGATTCCAAACTTGTCAGGTTTTGTGGCAATGTACTGCTGGAAAGGACAGAGAGACTTGGTTGGAAAAAGTTGCTCGTCGACAGTGATGTGCTGGCCCTTGATGCAGTTAGCAACAAACATCTGCCAAACGTTTGAGATTGCTGCGAACTTGTCCGTTGCTACCCGTTCAGTGCGTGTGTCCTTGTCATCGAAGCGTAGGTGTCTCATGATGTCCTGGAAGCGGTTTCGGGCCATCGTGCTCTTGACGTGCGAGATCCCCAATGTTGCCGGCCATGCATCAGCCAGCGACGGAATTCTGATCACCCCCCCTCCAGAGAAGGATGGAGATGAACGCCATCAGTTCATAGACAGACATGTCCCAATCTGCTTCCATCCTGCGGCCATACTCAACTGTACATTTTCTTATAGTGTGAAGGATGTCCCAACTCACCAAAAACAAGAAGCTCTGCAAGCAATTTTTGATAGTTCTTCTGACTTCTCCTGTTGGCTCTCCGTCACATGTATATGTTTCTAGTTGGCCGTGAGGGAGCGGCCTCCCTACTTCTTCCTCAACCCACACTGTGCCATCTTTTGCCGTTTCATAGCTGGAATTCTTCTGTGTGGTCTGTGTCTCCAGCCGACTTTTCTTCTTAAAAGGAGTTCTACTTTCTAACCCGGAACACATCTCATCACCTGAAGACATGTCAGAGTCCGAACTCTCTTGCAAGTGAATGGATACTTCCTCACCATCCAAGTCACAAGAGTCCATGTTTTGCAGCAGAGCCAAAGCCTCAGCAGCAGTGTAATGTCTTGGCATCTTTGCAGCTTGTTCGTACCAATAAGTTGTTAAAGATTGTGAATGCATGTAGTAAACTATCCCTTTTATTCCCAAGTTTAGCTTGTCATCAGTTTTATGTGTGAGGTACTTTAGAGTACACTTCTTGGGGGGAAGGGGAGTGACACATTACAATGGGCCTGTTATGATCTCGGGTCAAAGAAATGGACGCAAAATGCAGGTACACGTGAGTCTTTTTATTTTATCGTCTTGGGGTAAACTTTCCCCACTTATGTTGATCTCTTCGTAAATGAGGATGATAGGACCACCGGCCTTAACAGAGAAATGTGGAAAACAGGGTTAATGTGCATATGGTTTGGGAGTTTGAGTTTAAAAGAAACGGGATTAACCTGGGCGACAATAGGGAAGGGGCCGATATATTTTGGGGTAAGTTTGTGACAGGGGAGATGGAGGTGGAGGTCCCGTGTCGAGAGCCATACCCGATCGCCTACCTGGAGCGGAGGACTTTCCTTCCTTTGTCTATCAGCAAATTTCTTGAAGCGGGCAACTGCTCGGGAGATTTGCGTGTGTGCGTTCTCCCAAACTCTTTCCGCTCTTTTAAACCATTCATCCACCATGGGTACCTCGGTGGGAGTGGCATCCCAGGGACAAAGCGGAGGTTGATAACCTAGCACACACTGAAACGGCGTTAGACTGGTTGAGGAGTGGGTTAAAGAATTTTGGGCATATTCTGCCCATAGTAGACAGGGAGCCCAGTCGTGCTGCTGGCTGCTACAGTATGCTCGAAGATATCTGCCGAGTTCTTGGACAGTCCGCTCTGCCTGCCCATTAGACTCGACGTTAGGCTCACAGTGGTCCCCAATTTCTGGAAGAACGCTTTCCAGACTTTGGCGATAAATTGGGGACCACGATCAGAAACTATATCTTCGGGTATGCCGTAGTATCGGAACACATATTCAAAAAGGGCTTCTGCCACTAATGCTGACGGGAGAGAGCCAAACGGAATGAAACGACACCCTTTCGAGAACCGATCTACTACGACCAGGATAGTAGTGTACCCTTTTGATACCGGCAGGTCCGTAACGAAGTCCACTGCAATGTGTGACCACAGCCTGTTCGGCGGCGGGAGGGGCATTAGTTTACCAACCGGTAGACTGCGCGGATTTTTACTACTGTCTTTACGGTCTCCTTCATACGCGGCCACCAGTATTTCGGTGCGAGTATTTTATACGTGCGTGCTACGCCAGGATGCCCTGAGGACAGATTAGTGTGAGCCTCAATCATGAGACGCTCGCGAAACGCTTCGGGGGCGTGGGCAAAATGGGCTCAGGGTTCTCAACGGGAATCAATGCTGGGTAGTACCGAGATAAAGCATCTGCTTTTTTATTCTTAGACCCCGGCCGATAAGTAATATGAAAGCGGAAACGCGTAAAAACAGTGCCCATTGGGCTTGTCTAGTGTTTAACCTTTTCGCCTGTTGGATGTATTCTAAATTTCTATGATCGGTAAGAACTACGAAAGGGTGTTTGGCTCCCTCTAGCCAATGTCTCCACTCCCCTAACGCCGCTTTAACTGCCAGCAGCTCTCTATTGCCAATATCATAATTTTGTTCGGCAGGTGTCAGTTTACGTGAAAAAAACACGCAAGGATGGAGTTTCTCAGGTTGGCCATGGCGCTGCGACAGCACCGCCCCTATTCCTACCTCGGAAGCATCCACTTCTACTATAAACGGCTTCTCTGGATCGGGAAGCCGTAAGACAGGCGTAGTGAAAGCTGTTTTGAGTTTTAGGAATGCGCTCTCCGCTTCGGCGGATAGCGTGCTTAGTCTCTTTGGTTTGCCTTTAAGCAACGAAGTGAGAGGCGCTGCCACCGCACTGAAGTTTCTAATAAAACGCCGGTAAAAGTTGGCGAACCCAAGAAAACTTTGTAGCGCCTTCACTGACCTAGGTACCGGCCATTGAGTTACCGCCTCCACCTTGGCTTTCTCCATCTCGACCCCCTGTGGCCCTATGCGATAGCCCAGGAATGCGATCTCACGTTGTTGAAATTCGCATTTCTCAGCCTTCGCATAGAGCCCGTGTGCGCGCAGACGATGCAGGACGGCGATTACATGCTTAACATGCTCAGAATATGACCTTGAGTATATCAGAATGTCATCTAAATATACTATGACACAACGGTTAAACATATCCCGAAACACGTCATTCATGAACCCCTGAAACACCGCAGGTGCGTTTACCAGCCCATATGACATTACGTTATACTGATAATTACCAGATGAGGTGCTAAACACCGTCTTCCACTCATCGCCCTTACGCACACGAACGAGGTTGTAAGCGCTGCGGAGGTCGAGTTTTGTAAAGATGGAGGCACCTCTGAGTTGGTTGATAGCGGCTGGAACCAGTGGCAGGGGGTGCTTATACTTTACTGTGACTGCATTGAGTCCCCTATAATCAATACAGAGTCTTAAGCCTCCGCCTTTTTTTTCAATAAAAAAGAAACCTGCCGAAGCCGGAGACGTGGACCTGCTGATAAGTCCCTGCTTGAGAGCCTCATCCACGTATTTCTCCATTGCCCTGGTTTCCTCCAGGGACAACGGATAAATACGTGAGTAAGGCGGTGTTTTCCCCGGCAACAACTCTATCGCACAGTCCCACGGACGATGAGCAGAAACCGTCTGCAGCCCTCGGGATCTCCTCCATACCTTTTTGGAGGAGCGGGGCGCGGGAGCGACGATGCCACAGAGGGCTGGGGAGCAGCCGGGGGCACTCTCGCCGTCGCGAGCTGGCTAACGCTGCACGCGAGGTCATGGACGGCGCGTGCCAGGCTCCCGATTTCCTGCTGCTGGTCTCGCAGGTAGCTATGCAGGTGAGCATTTTCGTCGGGCAGGGGAATTCCTGCTGCGTCCTGACGGGTCCGTTCATCTGTCATAATCTCGGGTCAAAGAAATGGACGCAAAATGCAGGTACACGTGAGTCTTTTTATTTTATCGTCTTGGGGTAAACTTTCCCCACTTATGTTGATCTCTTCGTAAATGAGGATGATAGAAACAGAACCAAATAAACACAAACATAAACAAACAAAAAAGACAGCCTCCTCAGGCTGGGTCTGCAGGCGGGTACGAATACACAAAAGCTGAAACAGTAAACTAATAGTAATGTCACGTGGGCTCCACCCTGCACTTGGCTGGCGACTTGACCGTGACCTTGGCCCTGCTGCCTGTTCACAACAGGCCTCACCCCGATCCTGCAGACTCGGCTTAATCCTGAGGAGGAGATAGGAGATAGCTGTGAGGTTGGGACAACACGTGCACAACAAACATAATAATAACAGTGAACGGACAAGACACTACGGGTTCGGCTGGCTTAAATAAGGACACAGGGGAGAGACACAGGTGTACATCATTTGTGATTAAGTGAAGACATACCAACGTAGACACACTAGGGGGAGACAAAGCCTCGGCTCAATAATCCGGGGAACCGGATCTCACTCCCCCGGACTGTGGTGGCACAGGTGTGACAGGGCCACCTATTTACAAATTCATTTTGGTCACATATTATTGTAGAACAGTTTGTGCTGATTACCAGAAAAATACAGGTTGGTCAATAATATGTTATAAATAGCTAAAAAAAATGCACAAATATCAGAACATGTCCAAACATCTCAAGGGCCCCAAAATCACCTCGGGCCCCAGAGGGTTAACCACATAAGGCAATATTTTAGGTTTCAGACATTTAAACACACATATGTACTAGTAAAACAACACATGTTGAGCTTGTAAAATACACAAAGATGTCTATGGAAGCAACAATAACAACCCATAAAGCTGACAAGGACAATAAAGCTCCTTAAATCCTTGAATCCTTGAATCCATTCAAATCTAATTTGCTCATGTGTTTTATTCATAACAGATACACATAGTGTAAGTAACTATAAAGTTCACTTTATTCTTCACACATATTTAAGATAAAATAGAATGAAATGATGGATGAAGTGTGTAAGCATATAGTGTTTCACCTTTCATGTTTGTTAATTCAATACTGCTGAATACACCTAATCTTCCTGAAAAATAAAAACTTTGTTTTTTATTTATATTATGTTTATTTGTAATGTGTATCTATTTGAATAACAAAGATAAATTGACACAGATTTTTATCTTTGCTCATTCTGCTCTTTGCTTTATTTTATACTTTGTTACCTGAAAGGCTTTCTTTTTTTTAAAAAAAAAGGCTAATTAGTTTGTGTGTACGGCTCAGACAACTTGCAGAATAGTAAAATCAATGAGAAAGAATTATAATGTAATCCTGATATTTAATGTCTTTGACCTTCATTATGTACATTTAAATTATTATATATGGTATGTGGTATTATTTTGATAGGTTAACTGTTTTTGTGGCGTTTAGTGCTCCTCAGCGTGTTCAGAGAGAGAGAGATCACATCACACATACGCTTCTTCCACTCAACTCTTTAGGTGGATTTTTCCCTGGTTTTTGTTCTCCTCTTCGATTTAAATATGGTTTCCCAGCGTCCTTCAAAGCTTTTCTTACTCTGCCCTCCATTTGTGGGGGGAAGGGGAGTGACACATTCCAATCGGCCTCCCATTTACAAATGAATGGGAGTCAATTGTCGGTGATTAAGGTGTGAGTTTAAAACCAAGGGGCCATTTGGCCTACCTCTGGTAGGGCTGGAGGGGTCAGAAAAACCTGGTAGTTCTAGTGTTAAAACCCAAATTGAGCGTATCAGCGTTTAAATTACATAGCTTTTTTATTTATACAATAATAATATTAATACTAGTTTTACTACAACTAGTTTTTACATCTTCATACTATTTGGCTTCGCCTTTTTCTGCGCTTTTTGGAGAACACGCGAGTTTCTTCTACTAAAAACAACAAACAGAATTCAGCTCCAAACAACTCCGACTTAGGTGCGATATAATGTCTAATATTCAGCTTGTTCAGTGTGTAGAGTGCAGGATGTTTAGACATTCTTCCTCCGTCGTTAGTGGTAATTTTATTTGTGATAGGTGTGTGTTGGTGAGCACTCTGACGGAGAAGATATCAGCGTTGGAGGAGCGCATCCAGATTTTAGAGAGGGTTAGAGAGTGTGAGAGCAGTGTTATCCCTGTAGCGGACAATCTGGGTGCCACAGGCGAAGATAACCAGCCCCCGACTCCGGCATTAGAGCCCTTACAGCGGGGCGAGTGGGTGATGACTCGGCGGCATACTCATTCAGCCAAAGCTAACACTGAGGCTAGCCCACTGGAGCACACCTCTTCTGCGCTTCACATGTACAACAGGTTTGCTCTCCTTAGTGATGCACCCACTAAGAAACCTGAAAGAGCTCTGGTTATAGGAGACTCTATAATGAGCCAAGTGAAATTAGTTAGGCCTTTAGGGGCGCCAGTGGCAGTGGTTAGGTGTATCCCGGGAGCCAGAGCACATAGCAGGTAATCTTAGGGCTCTAGGACAGCACAGGTTCTCCAAGGTAGTTGTACATGCTGGAGCTAATGATATACGCCTTCGTCGGTCAGAGGTTAGTAAGAATAACTTTATAGAGGTGTTTAAATTAGCGAAGGCAATGTCCGATGAAGTAGTATGCTCTGGTCCCATCCCAATGAGACGTGGCGACATAGCTTACAGCAAGTTATGGTCGCTGAACCGCTGGATGTCCAGGTGGTGCTCCGAAAACAACGTGGTGTTACATTCCCCTCTAGTCTAGGGGTGGAAGGGAAGTAACAAAATGAATTGAAATAGCAGATGTTGATCTAAAATGAAGAATACAACGTTAAATTTCTCAAAAGAGAACACACTAATCTCAAATGCCAAACAAAAGATTTTATTTACAAACTCAAATATCCAAACCAGGGAGCAAAACAAACTTCAGGAGGGAACAAGGCCAAAATAACAAACATAACAGTTCTAACTAAGTTTTAAAGAAAGCTGGTTAACCTCACAAAAGAAAATACCAAATAATAATAATAATAATAATAGATTTTATTTGTAGGCGCCTTTCATGACACTCAAGTCCTTACACACCATAAAAAAATATATAATAAAAAAAAAAAAAAAACAATAGTAAAAGGACAATATACAAGCAATGCAGTGTTAAAAGTATGTCTGCCTGAAGAGATGTGTTTTTAAACGGGATTTGAAAACAGAAATAGAGTTACTATTCCGGATATCGAGAGGTAGTAGATTCCACAGGTAAGGGGCAGCGTAGCTAAAAGCTCGAGATCCCATGGTTGCCAAACGCATACGAGGAAGAACCAAATTTGGTGACGATGATGATCTCAGATTTCTTAAAGGAGTATAGGTTAGGAGAAGATCTGTTAAATATGACGGAGCCAGGTTATGTAATGCCTTATAAACAAAAAACAGAATTTTATAATGTATGCGCTGTTGAACAGGAAGCCAGTGTAACTGTTGAAGAACAAGAGTTATGTGGTCCATTGTAGGAGTTCTAGTTAGTATTCTAGCGGCTGAGTTCTGTACTAATTGTAATTTATGTAGGAGTTTTAGGGGAAGACCAAAAAATAGAGCATTGCAATAGTCGATGCGTGTGGTGACGAGAGCGTGTACCAGGATTGCAGCGCTTCTCATTGAGAGGGCCGGACGAAGACAGTTAATGTTTCGGATGTGGTAGTACGCTGTCCTAGTGAGTTTATTAATATGTGCTTCAAAGGATAGGGTGCTATCAAGAATAACACCCAAGCTTTTAACTTGTGTTGAAGGAGAGATTGTAGAACCATCGATACATAAGGAAAAACTATTGGCCTTCGATAGAGTATTTTTAGTGCCTATGAGGAGTAATTCGGTTTTACTACTGTTGAGTTTAAGAAGATTATTTGAGAACCAAGATTTAATTTCAGCTAAACAATTCGAAAGAGAAGATGGAGGAAGGTCAGAAGTAGGTTTGGAAGTAATATAAAGCTGGGTGTCGTCAGCATAACAATGAAATTGAACACCGTATTTCCGGAAAATGTTCCCCAAGGGCAATAAGTAGATGATAAAGAGTAAGGGCCCCAAGACTGACCCCTGAGGCACTCCTGCAGTGATGGGTAAAGGTGTAATAAACAACAAAAGTCTTACCTAGCTCCCTTACTAACACATGAGAAAAGATGGTAAAAAAGTAAATGGCGTCCTCCTCCCTACAGCTCCAAATAAAGTAAGTAAGTAAAGACAATAAAGCACTTAAGTTCAAGACAAGTGTAGAAACAGAGTTGTAGCAATAACTACAAAAAGATGACAACTGGTAAAGTTACACTTAGCACAAGCTAACACCTTAGCACAAACAAGCTAACAAATAGCACTAGCAATAGCACACAAGCTAATGGCTTAGACAGGAGAAAACACAATAGTCTCTGGTGAGTTGGTTAGTAAACAGGAGGGCACCCACTCCTAAGCTACTCTGCTCTACACTACCTATCCACAGTACTGCCCTCCTCGTCCTTCAGGTGTCTGCAGCCTTTAACTCCAAAGAGCTCTCCTCGTTAGCCAATGTGGATCCAGCGGTGATTGGTGCAATTAGGCACAGCTGAGCTACATCAAGCTGGCTGTGTGTTAGACGAGAGAAAAGGAGAGAAAGAAACCAAAATACTGTAGTATGACAGTTCACGTTTACACAACATAAAATAAATACGTCAGAGGACGTAACACCCCCATCACCAAATTTACAACCAGTGGATTGTAAATTATTATAACATCAGACAGTATTACACTCAGTCACCAACATCAGACTCACAAGCCCTGGAAAGTGCATCTGCAACCACATTTTCCACTCCTTTCTTGTGGTGAATATCAAGGTTGTATTCTTGAAGAAACAATGACTAACGCATCAAACATTGGTTAAGGTTGCACATTCGGGAGAGAAACACAAGAGGATTATGGTCTGTAAAAACAATGAGGGGTACACAACTTCCACCCACATAAACTTCAAAATGTTTAAGTGATAACACCAAGGCGAAAGCCTCTTTCTCAATAGTGCTGTAGTTTCTCTGACACTTGGAGAACTTCTTGGAGAAGTAACAAACCGGATGCTCGACACCTGCATCATCCTCCTGTAACAGGACAGCACCTGCACCTACAGCACTTGCGTCGATTTGTAACTTAAATGGACGAGAAAAGTTAGGGGCAGAGAGAATTGGAGCATTGCATAAAAGGTCTTTTACAGCAATAAAAGCATTTTCACACTGAGAATTCCAGACAAACTTTCTCTCTGTGCTAAGCAAGTCAGTTAAGGGAGATACCACAGTTGCGAAGTTCTTGCAAAAACCTCGATAGTATCCAGCCATCCCTAAGAACCTGCGTAACTGACATTTAGTAAGGGGATTAGGAAACTCAGTAACAGCAATCACCTTAGCTGTCACAGGCCTTACACAGCCTTGGCCCACTTTCTTTCCAAGGTATGTTACCACAGCTTTAGCAAACTCACACTTTGCTAAGTTGAGTGTTAAGTTAGCACTACACAGTCTTTCAAACACTCTCTCCAAATTAGTGAGATGGTCTTCCCAATTACATGAGTAAACCACAATATCATCCAAATATGCTTCACAATTACACAGTCCGGACAAAACTTTCTGCATGAGCCTCTGGAATGTTGCTGGGGCATTTCGCATGCCAAACGCCATACAGTTGTAATGTAGGAAATTGTCAGGGGTGACAAACGCAGAGATTTCACACGCTCGTGTAGTCAAAGGAACCTGGCAGTAACCCTTTAACAGGTCTAGCTTTGTCACATACTTTGCAGCACCAACATTATCTACACAGTCTTCCATTCTGGGCAATGGAAAAGAATCAGGTTTGGTGATACTGTTTACCTTCCTATAGTCCGTACAAAAACGAAACGTGGAATCAGGTTTGGGAACAAGTAAACATGGTGAACTTCACGGACTTTGACTGTAAACAGCAAGATTGTTTTGAAGCAAGTAATCTACCTCACTTCTCATGATATCCCGCTTTACAGGATTTACTCGATAAGGATGTTTTTTAATAGGAGTAGAATTACCCACGTCAATATCATGGGACAACACCGTTGTTCTCCCAAGCAGATCAGAGAACAATGACAGGTATTTTCGCAACAACTTCACAACCTCATTCAACTGATCTTTAGGTAAATATGATAGATGCAACTCTATATTACCCAAGATACTAGAATTGTTAAGACGTACACCAGGCGATTGAGGTTCTTCCAACAACATTTCTTCAGCAATAACAGGAACATTGTTTACTGTAACACACGGTTTACACTTGTCAACGGAATTCACAGAGGTAGTCACATCCCTTATCACATAAGGTTTCAGCATATTAATGTGGCACACTCTTGTCTTACGTCTGCGCTCAAGGGTAGCTATGACATAGTCTGTCTCACTAAGTTTCTGCTCAACTGTATAAGGTCCAGAAAACTTTGCTTGCAGCGGTGAGCCAGGAACGGGGAGAAAAACAAGAACAGATTCACCCGCCTGAAAACTGCGTTGAACTGCCTTTCTATCATAACGTTCTTTCATTTCACACTGTGATACTGCAAGATGAGACTTAGCCAGGCTACACGCTTTGTGTAAGCGTTCACGAAAAGAACTCACATAATCAAGAACAGACATAGGGGCGCTCTCTTTACCCGTTAATTGCTCCTTCAACAACTTCAGAGGTCCACGAACTGTATGTGCAAACACAAGTTCCGCAGGACTGAACCCTAGAGATTCTTGAACGGACCCTCTCACAGCAAACATGAGTAGCGGCAATCCATCTACCAAATCTTTACCAGTCTCAGTACAAAAAGTACGCAACAAAGTCTTCAACGTCTGATGAAAGCGTTCCAATACACCCTGTAATTCTGGATGATAAGCACTAGACAATTTGTGTGAAACTCCCAGCTCTTTTAACAGCTGCTCAAACACTTTAGAAGTGAAATTCGTGCCTTGGTCTGTCTGAATTACTCTAGGCAGACCGAACATAGTGCAAAACTTCACAATCTCTTTCAAAACTACCTGTGCTTTCAGTGTACGCAATGGTACGGCTTCAGGGTAGCAAGGAGCAGCACACATAATTGTTAAAATATACTGGTGCCCATGTTTCGATTTAGGCAAAGGTCCTACACAGTCAATTATCAACCTCTTAAACGGTTCCCCAATGACATGAATCGGGTGAAGGGGGGCTTTAGGAACAGTTTAATTAGGCTTTCCTGCACGTTGACAAATGTCACATGACCTACAAAATCATGAAACATCACCTTTCACGCCAGGCCAATAAAAATGTTTTACAATTTGCTGAAATGTCTTCGTGACAGCTAGATGACCAGCAAGAACATTTTCGTGCGCTAACCTCAACACATGAGATCGATAAGTGGAAGGTAAAACTATTTGATACGCTATCTGCCAATCATCACTTTCTTTTGGCTGCCATTTACGCATCAAAATTTTATCATCCCAAAAGTATCCCACCACAAGGTCAGCACTTGCCACTGCAGCGCCAATACAATTTGTTAGAGTGGGGTCTAACTTCTGGGCAGCACTCAAATTTTCCTTACCCACAACAGAGTCTTTTTTAAATGGAAACTTGGGCTTCTGCTCAGCAATCACATCCTCCTTAGCAGATAACCTGCACTCCACCTGCTTAAAGGGTACACTCAGAAAAGAATCAGACAAGTCAATAACATCCTGAAAACTTTTCGATTGAGATCTTGTAACGACACAAGCTGGAAAAGCTAGTGGAAATGTTACAGAGAGATCTGGTATCTCAGAAATTACCGGCTTGCTTACGACAATTGGACAGGGAAAAACTGCACCACCAGCAAGATCATTTCCCAATATGATACTGACATTCTCAACGGGCAACTTCTTACAAACACCCATCTGCACTTTGCCTGAAACTAGGTCTGACTTCAAGTTAAAAGTGTGCAAAGGAATACTAAGACATTACATTTCGATACCACGCACTAGCGCGTTGGCACCTGCATACGATGCATCACAAAACGGTAACACATCCTCCAATACGAAAAATTGTGCCGATCCAGTGTCCCTTAAAATCTGAACACACCTAACTGTAGAGTCTCCTACAAGTGACACATAACCTGTCAGCATAAAAGGACTAAACAAGGAAGCATCAGGCGTTACTTCGCCAGTAACGGGCCAGGGGTAGCTCAGTGGTTAAGGCATTGGACTACGGTTCGGAAGATCCCAGGTTCAAACCCCACAACCACCAAGTTGCCACTGTTGAGCCCTTGAGCAAGGCCCTTAACCCTCAACTGCTAAGATGTGTAATGAGATAAAAATGTAAGTCGCTCTGGATAAGAGCGTCTGCCAAAATGCCTAAATGTAACTGAACCAGGAACTGCCTGAACAGTCACTGCACTTTTAGGTCTAGCCTTTTGCTTCCAAGCGCTACACTCAGCAATCATGTGACCAGGATCAAGACAATAAAAAACAAACCCCTTCTCTTCTCTGTGCTCTTAAAAACTGCTTTTCCACCACAAGACATTTTGAATTTACCGTTAGGCGCAGTACGAATGACGGACTCCGTGGTGAAAGGAGCTTTAAACTGACATACCGAAGAAAAGACGGTTCGGTGAGTAAGTGCGAATTCGTCAGCGAGCACAGCCGCATCAGTGATTTAATACTTTTTGCTCATTTAAATGAACAACAACGTTCTACGGTAAGCAAGTTTTAAAATCTTCAAGTAAGATTAATTCTTGCAATTCCTCTTAAGTGGTAACCTTACAAGCGTGACACCATTTCTCAAACAGAAATTTCTTTTCCCTTGCAAACTCCACATGAGTCTGTTTGGGCTGTTTAAACATGCCCTAAACTTCTGTCAATAGGCTTCTGGAACTAACTCATATGCTCTTAATACTACTGCTTTTACTACGTCATAGTCTAATGACTCTTTAATCGGCAAGGCAGCACACACCTCCTGCGCTTTGCCTACTAGGTTGCACTGCAGCAGTAAAGCCCACATATCTTTTGGCCAGTTTAACTTTGCAGCCACACGTTCAAATGCTATAAAGTAGGCATCTACCTCTGACTCACGGAAAGGTGGAACTAATTTAACATACCTACTAATGTCAAATTCAGGACCTGTTATTCCACCATCACCAGTAGAAGGCGCTCTAGCACGGGGAATAGGAACTGGACGACTACGCAAAGTTTCTACTTCTACCTCAAGCCTGCGTAATTTCACATCACGATCAGCCTGAACTTCAAGAGCTTTTAATCGTAGCATTTGTGTCTCGTACTCTTGCTTTTTTAATGCAAGATCAAGCTCCTTTAATCTCACAGTTATGTGCGGATCTACTAACGCTACACTCTTACTACTAGTAACAGAGTTAGAGTCAACGTCTGCACCAACATCTTCCTCATCTCTCTGCTCTAAAGCTTTACCAGGAAAGATGCCAGCTTCCACCAATTTAACATATAACTCTTCCTTAATTACCTGTTTCCTAGCAACTCTAGAAACAGCGATATTATAAAAATCTGCTATCAAAAGAAGATCTACCTTTTTACAGTTATTAAATTCTTCCAAAGAAGGAGATAAGGTAAACTTCACTAAATCAAAGTCCATATTTCCCCTAGTATGACTATGACCCCTCCCCTACCAAAGTTTAAAGCAGCCACACAAACTTTATACTTTAGCAATATGGGAACAACAATTGTGATATATTACTTACAAGCAAACGAGCCCCCAATTGTTAGTAATTGTAATGGACGGACGAGCCCCCAATTGTTAGTAATTGTAATGGACGGACGAGCCCCCAATTGTTAGTAATTGTAATGGACGGACGAGCCCCCAATTGTTAGTAATTGTAATGGACGGACGAGCCCCCAATTGTTAGTAATTGTAATGGACGGACGAGCCCCCAATTGTTAGTAATTGTAATGGACGGACGAGCCCCCAATTGTTAGTAATTGTAATGGACGGACGAGCCCCCAATTGTTAGTAATTGTAATGGACGGACGAGCCCCCAATTGTTAGTAATTGAAATGGACGGACGAGCCCCCAATTGTTAGTAATTGAAATGGACGGACGAGCCCCCAATTGTTAGTAATTGAAATGGACGGACGAGCCCCCAATTGTTAGTAATTGAAATGGACGGACGAGCCCCCAATTGTTATGTTGCCCTCTAGTCTAGGGGTGGAAGGAAAGCAACAAAATGAATTGAAATAGCAGATGTTGATCTAAAATGAAGAATACAACATTAAATTTCTCAAAAGAGAACACACTAATCTCAAATGCCAAACAAAAGATTTTATTTACAAACTCAAATATCCAAACCAGGGAGCAAAACAAACTTCAGGAGGGAACAAGGCCAAAATAACAAACATAACAGTTCTTACTAAGTTTTAAAAAAAGCTGGTTAACCTCACAAAAGAAAATACCAAATAAACAACAAAAGTCTTACCTAGCTCCCTTACTAACTTAACACATGAGAAAAGATGGTACAAAAGTAAATGGCGTCCTCCTCCCTACATCTCCAAATAAAGTAAGTAAGTAAAGACAATAAAGCACTTAAGTTCAAGACAAGTGTAGGAACAGAGTTGTAGCAATAACTACAAAAAGATGACAACTTTAGTTAAACTTTAGGTAAAGTTACACTTAGCACAAGCTAACACCTTAGCACAAACAAGCTAACAAATAGCACTAGCAATAGCACACAAGCTAATGGCTTAGACAGGAGAAAACACAATAGTCTCTGGTGAGTTGGTTAGTAAACAGGAGGGCACACACTCCTACTCTACTCTACTCTACTCTACTCTACTCTACTCTACTCTACTCTACCTATCCACAGTACTGCCCTCCTCGTCCTTCAGGTGTCTGCAGCCTTTAACTCCAAAGAGCTCTCCTCGTTAGCCAATGTGGATCCAGCGGTGATTGGTGCAATTAGACACAGCTGAGCTACATCAAGCTGGCTGTGTGTTAGACGAGAGAAAAGGAGAGAAAGAAACCAAAATACTGTAGTATGACAGTTCACGTTTACACAACATAAAATAAATATGTCAGAGGACGTAACAGTGGGCTTTATTAATAATTGGAAGACCTTGGAGGGCAAAACTGGCCTGTTAGGGCGGGACGGTGTCCATCCCACTCGGGAAGGTCCTGCTCTCATTTCTTGCAGTATAGCTCATAGTCTCAGAAGAGGCCTAGTTAATCGGTGACAATCCAGAGCCCAGGCCAGGGAGCAGACAGACAGGCTAAACCAACCGTTTGCTAGCTGCATAGAGTCGTCACTCAGGGCTCATCATATTGAGTCTGTGTCTGTTCCCCGAGCTAAAAACAAATTTAGAAAGACTCAGAAAGTCTGTTTTAGTAATTTAATTAACATAAAGACCACAAACTCAGATCATACTGAATGCGCAGCCGGCACCTCTGATCTGAAGCTAGGACTGTTAAATATTAGATCTCCCGCATCTAAAGCAGTTATAGTTAATGAAATGATCACAGATCAGGAGTTTGATATACTTTGTTTAACAGAAACCTGGATTAAACAGGATGAGTATGTAGCTCTAAATGAAGCTAGTCCTCCTGGATACAGCTACATACACCAGCCTCGGTTAACTGGTAGAGGAGGAGGCGTCACAGTTATTCACAATGATAATTTGACTATTGTACAAAAACACGGAAACAAATTTAATTCATTTGAAATTCTTTAGAGTAACATAAGTGTATATAACTATATTAAGTCAGCTCAGTTGATTCCACTAATTGTCATTTACAGACCTCCAGGGCCGTACTCTGAATTTCTTAGTGAATTTGCAGATTTCCTCTTAAACCTAGTCGTTTCTGTAGACAAAGTGTTAATTGCTGGAGATTTTAATATTTATTTTGAGAATCCAGAAGACCCTCTGAGAACAGCATTTATGTCCATACTGGACTCTGTAAAAGTAAATCAGTGTGTAGTAGGACCAACTCATAAAGCAGGTCACACTTTAGATTTAATAATATTATTCGGATTAAGTATAAGAAATTTATTCACTATCTTGTCTCAATTCAAGTGTTTCACAGTAATAATGTACGTACTGCGCCGCGCTACCGTATGAAACGTACATTCACATCAACTACCAAGCAGAGTTTTATCAGTAATCTCCCAGAGTTCCCAACTTCGATTAGATCACCACCTGACCCAACAGAACTCGATCAGGCGACTGAATATTTAGAGTCGACATTTTGCTATACCTTAGATAATATAGCTCCAGGTAAAAGAAAAATTATTAGAGATAAGAAACTCGCTCCCTGGTATAACGATCACACGCGCACTTTAAAACAGATCGCTCGAAAATTAGAATGTAAATGGTGTCAAACTAAATTGTTAGTATTTCAAATACCATGGAAGGAGAGCATCCTGAACTATAGAAAAGCTCTTAGTGTAGCTAGATCAACATATCTCTCCACTCTTCTATAAAACAACAAAAATAATCCTATATTTTTATTTAATGCTGTAGCCAAATTAACCAGAAATAAGACCACTGCAGAAATCTCCACAACAACATCATGCAATACTGAGGACTTCATGAACTTTTTTAATAATAAAATTGTAAATATCAGGCATAAAATTTAGGTTTTGAAACCAAACAATGTAATAAATGCAGATGGTAATCTAGCCATGTCAGATCAGAACTTAGAATACTTTACTCCCCTTAAAGAGAATGAACTAATTTCACTTATCTCTTCTGCAAATTCATCAACCTGTATATTAGATCCTGTACCGACACATTTTCTTAAACAGATAGTACCAGCAATAATAGAACCCCTGTTGAAAATAATTAATTCTTCAATCAGCATTGGTTATGTTCCAAAATCTTTAAAATTAGCAGTTATCAAACCAATAATTAAGAAACCTGACCTCGACCCATGTCAGCTGTCCAATTACAGGCCAATATCAAACCTCCCCTTTATCTCTAAGATTCTGGAAAAGATAGTAGCGGAGCAGTTCATTAACCTAGTTAGGCCAGTGAAAGTATGTATCCAATGATGTAAACATTAAAGCACTTTTTGTAAGTCGCTCTGGATAAGAGTGTCTGCCAAATGCCTAAATGTAAATGTAGTTCACATAGAAATGGCATACATGAACTGTATGGCATACATGAACTGTATCAGTCAGGATTTAGGACTCATCACAGCACAGAGACAGCACTCGTTAAAGTAGTAAATGACATCCTATTGGCCTCTGATCAGGGTTGTGTAACTATGCTTGTATTACCCGACCTCAGTGCAGCTTTTGACACCATCGATCACAGATTAGAAAATGTAGTAGGAATTAAGGGTACAGCCCTCTCCTGGCCCAGATCCTATCTGACCCATCGTTATCTTTATGTAGACTTAAATGGTGATTATTCTGCATATTCTCTAGTAGAGTTTGGCGTTCCGCAGGGTTCAGTTTTAGGTCCACTGCTTTTTTCCCTCTACATGCTTCCTCTGGGCAACATAATCCGTAAGCACGGTATTAGTTTTCATTGTTATGCTGATGACACACAGTTATATGTCTCAGCAAAACCTGATGAGAAAAAACAGCTTACTAAAGTTGAGCAATGTGTGCAGGACATAAAAAATTGGAGGCTAATTAACGTCCTTCTGCTTAATCCGGATAAGACAGAAGTTCTAGTCATAGGACCGCATACAGCTAGGAGTAAAATTTTAGATCACACTGTAACTTTAGATGGCCTTTCTGTTTCATCAAGTGCAACAGTGAAAGGCCTTGGTGTGATTATTGATTCCAGCCTTTCATTTGAAGCTCATGTAGATAATGTTACCAGGATAGCATTCTTTTACCTCAGAAATATTGCCAAGATAAGAAATTTATTGTCACTAAACGATACAGAAAAACTAGTTCATGCTTTTATCACCTCTAGGTTGGACTATTGCAGTGGTTCTCAAACATTTTCTGTCATTTCCCACTTAAGGGGGTGGGCGAATTTTCAAGCCCCACTTGTCAACAAAATGATAACGAAAACGGCCAAGTGTACTATTTATTGAAAAATCTATTTCTAAACCAATAAGATCAAATAACACTAAGTTTAAAACAAATAAAATACACGTGCAATTGTTATAACAGGCTTACTTTGTCACTTATCTAGAGCTTTCTTTGAAAGAAGTTGAGTGGCTTATTAACGTGACTGGGGTGTGTCTCTAAGTGTCTCTCTATTTTGTTGGGTCTCATGCTGGGTTTCTCCTCTGCCCCCACCATAAATCCAAGCGCAACATAGGCTTCATCATGTTTTCCTTTTGGCTGGCTTTTTGGTTGGTTAGGCTGATCTTGCTGAATCACTTGCTTTTTTGTGGTCCATGTAACAAATGTATCCATTGATGTTATTATGCTCATTACATACAGTACGCTACTGTGTTATCGTCTAAAATGGTTATCGTCAAAAGGTGCATTTATTCGTTCTAGAGCTAAGTGGTTGGAAAAAGGAGAAAAGAATAAGTTATTTTTGCATTAGAAAAAAGAAATTACATATTAATTATATAAATCTGAATTTAAAACAGATAAATGTTCTAATGTTTTTGAGTCTATTAAGGAATTTATCTCACCTATCTCATCCAAATTTAAATCTTTCCTGAAGAACTTAGGAAAGATGAGATGATCACAGCTATCGGTTCAATGAAACAAAATAAGTCCCCAGGTACAGATGGTCTTTCAGTGGAGTTTTACCTTTGTTTCTGGGACCTAATTGAGAACCTTTTATTTGAAATGTATAAGGAATGTATTAAAACAAAGGAAATATCATCTTCTATGAAACAAGGGTTAATAACTCTGTTGCCTAAGCCTGATAAAGATCAGTTGATCTTAGACAACTGGCGTCCTATAACATTACTGAACGTAGACTATAAATTATCTCATATTTATGCAAATCGATTGAAAAAAGGTCTAAGTGAGTCTATCAGTAAGTGTCAAACAGGATTTATGGCTGGAAGGCATATAAATTGGAACATTAGACTAATTTTGGATTTGTAAGATTATTCGAATTTGGTAGAGTCAGAAGCGTTAATGGTTTTTCTAGGTTTCCACAAAGCTTTTAATACAATCGAGCATCAATTTATGTTTAAGGCTTTACAATTTCTCTATTATTGAAATGTTTCATAAAGGTATTAATAGCTCCATAAACTTATATCCAAATACTTCTAAAAGATTTTCTGTTTGTAGAGGAGTGCGTCAAGGTTGTCCTATATCCCCGTTTTTGTTTCTTATAGTTGTAGAGTGTCTCTCTAATAAAATATTGAACTCTTTACTTGTGAAAGAATAAGTATCTTTAGTAAAGAGATTAGATTATCTCAACTTGCAGATGATACTGTTCTTTTTTTGAGAAATAAAGAACTGTTGCCTGCCTAGGAATAAATATTACTGAAGATCTGACAGAGAGACAAGAGTTAAACTTTTCCCCTAAACTACAAAAAGCTCAAAGAATCTTTAATAATTGGCTTCAAAGAGACCTGACTATAATAGGCAGAGTTTTATTAACCAAGGTAGAAGGGGTATCTAGATTTATTTATCCAGCATTGTCACTTTTCGTTCATGATTGTACTTGTAAAAAAAATAATGACCTGTTAATACAATTTGTTTGGAGGAATAGACATCATTATTTAAGAAAATAAATTCTTCAAGGCCCTCAGAAATGAAAGCGGATTTGAACTTTTGGATTTTTGTGATTTAAATGATACTTTTAAAGTGAAATGGCTTAGGAATTGCTTGTTTAAACCTGACTCAATTTGTTTTTTTTATACCTTTTACTAATTTCAAAAAGGTTGGAGAATTGCGTTTTTTGTTAATGTGCGATTATTCTATTAATAAATTACCTGTGGCATTATCCAATTTCTATCAACAAGCTCTGAAGGCTTGGAAGTTATGTACATAACTTTTCTCCTCATAAAGTAATCCTGTTGAATAATGCTTACATTTAAGTTAATCGTAAATCTCTTTATTTACAAAGCTGGATGGATAAAGGTATCTGTTATTTGTCTGACATTTTAGACCAATCAGCTAATTTGCCTTCTTATGAAAATTTTATGAACGAATGGTAATTTTTTATAAAATATAAAGATTATAATTATGTTATGAAAGCCACCCGAACAGGTTAACTTATGTTGATGAGAGGTCATATGATGTCATATAATATTTGTCGATCTAAACCTGCTCTCTGTCTGAATGGAGTTGATATTAATAGTAAAAAATGTACAATTAAGTTTATTAGACAGTTGTTTTATAAAAATAGATCACTACAGCCTCGAGAGAAAATTTTCTGGAATGTTTATTTTACAGATATTATATGGAAAAAGGCTTGGTTGTTACCTTACAGATTTTGTTATCTCTAACAAACATAGAGAATTACATTTGAAAATTCTTCATAACATTAACATCAGTAATTATACTTTGTCAAAGTTTACGGATATTGATGAAAAATTTTCATTTTGTCTGGATGACCCAGAAAAATTAGCTCATCTTTTTTATGAATGTGTACATTTAAAGAAGTTTTGGGGAGAAGTGTCCCTGTATATCCAGAAGAAAACAGGTTACAATTGTGATTTGACTGTAAAAGATGTGTTATTTTATTTTGAATCAAAGAGTATAGCCATTAATTTTATGTTGAATCTTATAATTTTATTTGGTAAATTTCATATTCATAAAAGTAAAAGAAATAGTAATTCGAAGCCTTGTTTAAAGGCTTGCTTAGTTGATACAAAACTATACATGTATTCTTTTCAGATAGATTATCGACAGTAAAAAGTGTAAGCAAACACTACTATATGCTAAAGAACTGAATCTTTTTGTTTGTCTTGTTTATATTTATTTTTATTTTTTATTTTAAATTAATTTTTTACTTTTTGGATGTCTTGATAGTTTTGTATATTTGTTATTGTTGTGTTCAGTTCTAAAAAACAACAACAACAACAATAACAAATGCTACACGCAGGGCTCAACTTAAACAGACTAATTCTCACTAATGACTCGCCTCGGTTCAGGTGCGTGCTCTCTCACCTGACCGAGGCGCCCTATGGGAAATGAAGTCTAACTCAAAACAAAACTTGTGCGTGAACAACAAAACACAAACCAAGTCTGGGCGTTTGTCACCCTCTAGGGGTTAACCCTTACAGTTCTCACCTATACACTCGGAGAAACTAAAATGCACCCCTCCCCACTTTGCATGGTTTTAACAAACTATGGAGGAACTTGGACCTTGCTTCAGGCCTCTTCTTAAATTTGTGTAAATTTAAAATCTTCTGGATTCTACATTCTAAAATTGACATTGTTACCATTTTTAACCTATGGAATGCGATTAAAATATTTTAATGATTAAAATGTTTTTATTATGACATGCATTGAATTGTTATTAATCACTCTGCACTGTTTTTATTTACTCTACAATGTTTACATTTTAGATTTTATTAAAAAAAAAAAAATCCAAATAAAATGATTCCCTTTTTATTCCCCTATTATTTTCCCTTAGTAAAATAGCATTAAAAATGATGAGTTGTGTATCGAACAAATAAAAACAATACAAGGCATGTTTTGATTAGGAAACTTTCTAGCTCTTCCATTCCAGTGATTAAAAAACGGTAAAAATGTCAATTTTGAAATCCACAAACGCTTAGTGGTCCGAACGCAACGTAATAATCTTTGTATGATAAAATAACTTGTGGCATAAATCTACACAAAGCGCTTCAGTTTCAACTCAAACAGCAAAAAAACATAATAATAATCAAAAGAATAATATTGTTCTTTTTGCTGTTTATGTCCACCATTTAATAATTATTTAATTATCAATAATTTAAGCTACTCACATCGCGCTTGCTTTCACTTTAAAACAAATGCAGTGTTTAATCAGCAAGTATAGACTACCAACATAGTCTAATCAGCGCTCAGCCGCACGCATAAAGTTTACATAAATCACTGATCAATAGCTCATGATACATACATTTATACAATTTATTCATACAGCTGTACCTGTATTACATGGAAAGTTACAGTTTTGTTACAAAATGATTTACTCCGATAAAGAGCCGTATAAGAACTGTGGCAGCGGGCACACAAATCTGCTCGTGTCGGCTCATATCTGGAACATTTTGATCAAAGGGGAGATTAAAAGGGGAAAAGTGAAAGTGTGTACGAACAACATAACACAATGCATGTGTGTGAATGTCTGAAATGTGGTTGTCAATAAACCATTTAGTGAATGTAAAATGTTTGCGTGAACCTGCGGCGCACATGCCCTCTTTCACTTTGCAGAGTTTTGATCTAAAGTCAGATGAGCGCGCATGTTGATATGAGAGATTTATAAGAGATTGCTCTTCCCCAGAAATACAACAAACACACATTTATACGTGTTAAATAAGCGCTTTCCTTGCGGCGCTGTGTGAAACGCAGGCCAATGTAAGCCGCTTTATTTCAGTCATAATATATTAACATATTTTTGCTTTGTAGTGGACCGTGCGTGCACAACCTCTCGTAATAAAAATGCTTTTATGAATGTGGGCTATTTTCATCTACTTCAAATATTTGTTAATTTCTATTAAATTAGGTTTGAAAAAAGCAGAAAATAAAGAATAAACAAGTTGTTGGGTCAAAATAACACAACCAGGTGTTTATTTGTAAATGACTCACTACATCTCAGTTGACCCAACATGAGCAACCCAACAATGTGTTTATAGTACTTGAAATAACCCAGCATAAACCACCCAACGATGTGTTTACAGAAACAACACAGCATTTTTAGTGTGTCTTTTTTGAGTTATTGTAATGTTTTATTCTGAAAGGCTATTTTATCAGTTATTTCTATATTTAAAGGGGTCATCCAATCCTATTTTTCATTTAATGGTAATATGATTCTTTAGGGTCCTAATGAAAAGTTTGTAATATACTTTAATTAAAAATTCTCAATGGTTGTGTAAAAAAAACACTACTTTTACGTGGTAAAAACTAGCTCTGTTCTCAGCAACCTATTTTAGTACATGCTCCGTTAAATGCTTATGATCTCTGCTGAGCCCGCCCCCCAGTTCTGTGGGCGTCTTTTCACAACACACATGGGGTATAACCACGGGAGTGTAGCCCAGTGCGGGCAATGCTTTGGACTGCATTACCCACAAAGCATTGCCCACAAAGCAATGTTGCATATGTGATAACGCTCCTCTCAGGATGGGCCCTGCTTTGTACATGTGCACTCTGGGAGGCTCACAACTCCTGCTGCTCATAAGCTGTTAAAACTCCGCCAAGACTCATGCTCAGCCTATGACTACGCCATAGAGTTCCAGACCCTAGCACTCTCCAGCGGGTGGGACGGTCGGGGTCTGAGTGAAAGCTTTCTCGAAGGACTGATGAAGACATACCAGGAAGAGCTAATCTCCCAAGAACCACCTTTGTCAATCCAAGATGTCATGGATATGGCCGGCTGAGTGGATTCATGTCTCCACATTTGAAGCTCGGCCAGACTCTCATCACCCAGAGACATCAGAGTGGAGGATGTCTGTTTTGACTGTGCTAGGGGCAAACACACCAACACCGCACCGGCAGGTCTCCTCAGACCATTTCCTTCCCGTTAATGGGCTGATATTGCCCTGGACTTTGTCACAGGACTAGCCTCCTCCAACGGCGACTCTTGCATCATGACTGTGGTGGATCAGTTTTCCAAAGCCACCCATTGTATTCTGCTACCCAAACTACTGTCCGCCAAGGAGACCACCGACCTCATGATAACGCACGTTTTCACAGTCTCACAGTCTACCCAAGGACATCATCATTGACCATGGGCCCAAGTTAACCTCACAGTTTTGGAAGGCATTTTGCAAACTCATTGGAGCCATCCCCAGCCTGTCCTCAGGTTTTTACCCGCAATCCAATGGCCAGACCGAGGGGAAGATTCAGTCCTTCGAGGTTGTCCTAAGGTGCATGGCTTTCCAAGATGTCTCCTCTTGTAGCAAGTTCCTACCCTGGGTGGAATAAGCCCATAGCTCCCAAGTCTCGTCCTCTACCAGGTTGTCTCTCCTCCAGTGCTGCCTAAGGTATCAACCACCCTTAATATGGGAATCAGGAGGAGGCCAGAGTTCTGTCTGCCCAAGCCTTTGTTCGCCATTGTAAAAGAACCTGGTCTCAAGCCAGGAAGACACTGCTACAATTCAGCAAGACTAACAAGAAGGAAGCGGTCTGTAGGCGCTCATAGACCCCTAAATATAGAATAGGGCAGAGAGTCATGCTTTCCACCCGAGATCTGCCTCTAAAGACTTTTTCCCGCAAACTCTCTCCCTGTTACATCAGCCCCTTCACTATCACAAAGATTGTCAACCCCTGCGCCGTCAAGCGGATTAACCCCACGTTTTACATGTCACGGTTATGCCATCTTGCTGTGCGCTGCTTAAATCGCATGACTATCTTGTGTTATTTTCCCACCATTTTGGGTGGTCTTAACATGCTCAAAAACTCATGAAAACCTCAGGTTGGAGCGGGCGTCACATTATATTGAGTGACATCATATTTAATACCATTACATTTAATAACATCACAGTGTGATGCTTTTTCCCAGAATCTGCGGCCTATTCTATACATGTACACATCACACATGTTAACACTGACACGTACACGCACACACATGCTTGCACACAAAAACACACTCATACATACACACCCACTACAAATGTTAACACTCTTACCTACACAAACACACTAATATATCACTCACATAATCACACACACATCTCTCTCACATGCAAGCAAAGTTTCTGTAAACACACACACATACATGCATACATACACCCACACCCTAACAAGTCACATGTCTCACACACATACACTACCGTTCAAAAGTTTTAGAACACTTGCAAATTTATTTATTTTTTGTTAAGTGATTTATTTTCTACATTCTACAACAATACTGGGGATTTCAAAACTATAAAATAACACATATGGAATTAGGTAATTACGTAACAACAAGAAAAACAACAGTAAGTTGTTATTTTAAGACACAGAGGTCAGCCTTTCTGTAATAGTTCTTGCAAGAACAGTATTGTCAAGTGCATTTGCAAAATCCGTCAAGCACCATAATGAAACTGGCTCTCATAAAGACCATCCCAGGAGGGCAAAACCAAAACCTACCTCTGCCGCAGACGAGAAGTTCATGTAGAGTTATTAGCCTGAAAAATGACCAATTAACAGCACCTCAGATTAGAGGCGTTATAAAGTCTTTACAGAGCATGAGTACCAGAAATATCTCAATATTAACTGTTCAAAGTAGATTAATGCATTTTTTGGACGCCTTCAGCATTCATTTACAATGTAGAAAGAAATAAAAATCAGGAACCATCATGGAGTTAGAAAGTGTTCTAAAACTTTTGAACGGTAGTGTATATCACAAATGTTAACACACAGAATAGGCTTATGTTATCTCAATACATTGAGGATGGAAAATTGTAGAGGGATTTTTGATATCTCAAACAGGTCAGCCGTGATGATGAGTCAAACTTACTGTGTGCTAAAAAAAGATTTATAACTTTCAGTGTGAAATTATATTGAGTGACATTACCACACATACCTCACACACACAAACACACACACACACACACTCACACACACACACACACACACACTCACACACACACACACTACCAGGCCTACAGTATGCGAGCAGTGTTGCCAACTCGTCAGTAAGGAAAGTAGCTATTGGCTGTCGTAGAAGTCGCTAGAAGTCGCTAGATGACGTAATCACGTAATTTGCATAATGCACGCTGCACAGTGTGAAAAAGCAGTTTTACATGTTTCTCCAATGTGATCACATGCCAGCATAGAACAGTGTTCAGCGATAACTAATGCCATGGTGGCTTCAGCTTTTTTTGAAGGGCCTTTTTTTTTTTTTTTACCATAAATGGCCGTTTGTTTTGTGTAAAACTATTGTAAGGCTTTGCCTTTTGTGTATGTTTCTGAGTTGACATGTGTTTTTTTATAGCGCAAAGTTTGGCATAAAAATCAGTCTTGCAATACAGGCAGTATGCACGTGTATTATCTCCAATAAAATGCTTCAACCATCCGTTGAATTTAGGATTTGATTCCCACTCCTTTCTGAATTTCTGAGAGTATAGTTTTGACTGAGACATGATGAACTAGCGAGCTATATATTTATGCTAAAGTCACAGTGGATGAGGTAAGTAATGAGGCTGTTTGAGTCAAATGCAGCGATTTATTCTTGTGCAGCAATTTATTTTAGACAAAGAACATTTTTTAATATGCTTCGGAACAGGATACTTTTTATTTACATCCCGCTTACAAGCCAGGGCGGGATCACTTAACGGCGGATTCGCGCATGGGCAATTCAATTGCAGTCGAGACTCGTAGGAGTGAGCATCTCCTGCTGTAACTGCAGCTGGGGGCGGGGGGGGGACTCCTGCGAGAGGACAGGCCTGTCTGTGAGTGCTTTGGGATGGGGGAGGGGCCGGCGGCGGCAGCTGCTGTGGCAAGTTGAGAAGAGTCAGTACAGACACATCAGAGTCTCCAAAAGTCTCCAGTAACACAAGAAAAAGTCGCCAGATTTGTCGCTAGTCGCTTTTTAAAAAAATTGTCGCTAGAGGGATTTGAAAAGTCGCTAAATATAGCGACAAAGTAGCTAAGTTGGCAACACTGTATGCGAGATATAAAAAGATATAGAGAATGAGGATGCAAAATTGCTGTGGAATATATAATATTTCAAACAGGTCAGCTGTGACGATGTAATTAATCTTATGTAGAAAAGCAATTAATTACCTTTCTTTGTGACGTTATATTAAGTGAAATGACAGTGACATCATACTGTAGTGTGATGCTTTTTTCCCATCATCTGGGGCTTTTTGGACGGTCTAAACATAAAGCTCCTTCTTTTCTTAAATTATTCTAAAGTCCGCAAATGCTCCACAATGCCTTGCAGCCTTGGCGTCATAATCCCTGCTTCATTATATAAATATAATATAATATAAGATGAAAAAATATATAAGGTATATTAGATTAAATATTTTTGTGAAAGGACTTTGTGATCATGATATAGGTTTAAGAGTAAAAGAACATCCCCAGAGAATGATGGCCTAACAGGTGAATTTCATAAGGTATTCCAAGATTATGTATTATTTGAATTTTTATTACTGGTTTTAAAGGAAACTTTAGAAACCTATAGGCTTCCCCAATTGATGTGTCAAGGCCTAATTACATTGATACCTAAACCTAATCATGACTGCTTGCTTCTTGACAATTACATAACTTTAATTATTTATTATGTAAAATTTTTGTCTCAAATATTTGCACAAAGAATAAAGTTATGTTTAGATACAATTATAGATGAAAGTCAGTCAGACTTTATGCAAGGATGACATATTAGTATTGATATTAGATTAATTTTAGATTTAATAGATTACAAGGATTACATAGCTGATAGTAGGTTCATTTTATTTATAGTTTTATATAAAGCCTTTGATACAAGAAAAAATACCTTTTAATTTAATTTATTAATTTTTTTTTTTTAGGTTTTGCTTAATTCTTTAAAAGGGTTATACAAACTTTATATGGTGACTGTATTACTGTATATGATGCAGATCAATCCCTGCTATCTGTTTCACCCAAATGAGGATGGTTTCCTGTTGAGTCTGGTTCCTCTCAAGGTTTCGTTTTATTACCATCTTAGAGAGTTTTTCCTTGCCACTGTCGTCGTCGTCCTCGGCTTGCTCAACAGGGACAATCATATCATTTTGCTTCATACAAATTCACATTTCATACAAACTTAATTCTTTTGATTGTGTAAAGCTGCTTTGTGACATGTAATGGCATGTAAATTGTTAAAAGCGCTATAAAAATAAAATTTATGGTCTTACAATTTTGGTCTTACAATTAATAAATAATAAAGGAGATTTGCTTACATATTTCGAATTCTTATAGAAATTTGGTATTCCAGTATCTCTATGTGAATATAGTGGTATTGTAGACAATACAATACCAGCAGGATTTGTGAGACTTCTGAAGGGTCTATATCGACTCCTTTAAATACTAATAAATAGTTGCTTAAATGGTATTGTTATAAAAGACAAAAAATGTAGTAAAACATTTTTAAAGATGTTTAATTTTTTGCCCTTCAATATTTCGATATAAATTCTTTTGGAATGCCCAATATCTTTTATTTTAGTGTTGACTGAGAATTTATTTTTAAACATTACTAGGACTTTTAAGCTGGAAAGCAACTAGAACCACTTAAGGAACTAAATTTCTCCTTTCTATTATAATTATATAAGTATACCCAGCTTGTTATTGTTGTTATTGTCAATGTTATTTTCATTTGTATCTTATTTCCTCTTTCTATAATAAAATATATGAATATAATGTTTATAAAACTTTATACATGTTTATTAAATGCTAACAGGACATTTTTGTTACTCAAAAAAAAAAATACATTTTTGTTTAAATTATACGGCCTTCCTGCCATCCTGTAATTATATTGAACCATTTCTAGATAACGAGTTCCGACTGTAAACTGAATTTACAAAGTATTTTATATATAACATTCTGAAAACAAAAAGTCGGGATACAATAATGCAAGCTGATTTGGCTGCTTTACTCCGTGTTTTACGGTAATTGTCTTGCGGTGAAATTTCCCTTGTAGATCAGCTGACTTGAAGAGAGAGATTTGAGAAGAGAAATAAGGAAAACAGCTATGGCTGCCGAGATTCATTCAAGGCCACAGAGCTCCAGACCTATACTGCTTAACAAAATCGAAGGGCACCAAGATTCAGTGACTGCTGTTATTTTAATTCCGAAGGAGGACGGAGTCATCACGGTCAGCGAAGACAGGTACAATCGTCCTGCGGCTCCTTATAAGATTTGTGCTGCTAGACGATTAGCCAGTTAGGCTAGCAAG
Source organism: Clarias gariepinus (assembly GCF_024256425.1). Taxonomy (NCBI): domain Eukaryota; kingdom Metazoa; phylum Chordata; class Actinopteri; order Siluriformes; family Clariidae; genus Clarias; species Clarias gariepinus. Next base: position 19,802,063 of record NC_071110.1, read on the forward strand.
CTGTATTCGAATTACGGTTCGAATTACATGTTTTTAATTTTTTATTAAAAAGTACAACAACAACAATAATAATAATAATAATTATTGTTGTTGCTGCTGTTTTTAATTGACAGAATTGAACCTTAATACGTTAGGTAAGAAGGTAATGAATATTTAATAAGACGGAGAGGCGCTACAGGTGCCTTAGGGCACTCATAGACAGACTAAAAAAAAAATGTCCACTGTTTTTCCCCACACTAACCAACTGATCACGGCTTATTGATCACTCTATTGTTGCATCACACTACCTTTCCTGCACTGCTTAAAGAATTACGGATGTTTGTACCACACGCGGTTTATAAATGTTTGCAAAAATGTATGTTTTGTATATACAGTAATATATGTAGCTTTTATTCTGTTTGGATTGTTCATGTTACCCTTGCGCAGTCATTGATTGTACATCAGTATATCTCCTACATGTATCCTATTTATACTACATACTGCACCCCCTGTACATCAATACCTCTGGACGTACACTATATTGCCAAAAGTATTGCTTACCTGCCTTCACGTGCATATGAACTGAGTAACATCCAATTCTTAATCCATAGGGTTTGAATTTTGACATAAATGTGTTTTCTGCTTGGTGTGTTTCCTCCCAGTACTCTGGTTTCCTTCTGTAATTCAAAGACATGTGGTTTAGGTTGATTTGCATTAACAAATTGCCCTTTGTCTGTAGTGGCGTGTGAATGTGTGTTTGTGCCATGTGATGGGTTGGCACTCTATCCACGGTGTCCCTTGCTATGTGTACCGTGTTTCCTGGGCTCCAGGCCCCATGTAACCATGCTTAGGATAAGCAGAATGGGTGAATGTTTATTTTCTGATGTCTAGCAGTTAATCTATGAAGATGGTGGTTTGGAGATTAAATAACTGATTTCTATTTAAAGTCTAAGCCATGAGAAAATTTTATAATGCTGAACTGCTCTTGTTGTCAGTTTTCTCTTTTGTGTGCCAGAAAGCTTTGTGGTTCTGAACTGACAGGTTTTTCAATTCTTGTTGCAGGACTATCCGCATATGGATGAAGAGAGACAGTGGGCAGTACTGGCCTAGCATTTACCATACTGTGTCCTGTGAGTTCAAAGCAAACATGAATATTCTGTTAAACTGTTATAAACATTCAGCATTGAACTGATCTCTGTACAACCATTACATAAAATAATCCGTTTTAACCACCCAAAAAATTACCAGTTTTAAACACTATAATCATATTTTTGCATATAAAAGCTTAATATTTAGGAAAAAAACATGTAAATTAATAAAAATATTAAATAAATGGACAGTAAACCTTACTTAACTATAATTTGATTACACTTCGCACGGGCTGCTTTTAAACCAAAAACTGCATGTGTTTTTTTTTTTTTTTTTCTTTGGTTTGTTTTTTGAGGTTGAAACTGCCAGGTATAACTTCTATAGGAAGACCAAAGAGATGATTCATGGATGCAGTGAGAGAGGACATGAAGTTAGTTGGTGTTAGAGAAGAGGATGCAGAGAATAGGGTTAGATGGAGGCAGATGATTCGCTGTGGCGACCCCTAAAAGGGAACAGTCAAGACAAAGAAGAAGAAGTTTCCTAGCGCTGCATAATCCTTCTGTGTTTTAGTGGATGCATCAAAATGCATCAGACTTAGCAGTCAGTTTTGGGTCATTATCTCCCTTCATGATGATTCCTTCCAGTTAGATTAGATTATTTTTTTTACAAATTGCCAGACAGAATGTTTCTGGAGACTTCTGAATTTATTCTGTTGAATTACATTATCAGTAAAATTAGTAACTGAGATCCAGAAGCAGTCAGCATCTCAATCCCTGCCACCACTATCACAAGCCCCGTCCCCGATAACCCACCCCCCTGTGTTATTCCCGCTGTTATACCCCTTGACTAGCGGTGAGAAGCGGTATTAGGCACTGTGAGCCGTCTTGAGTAACTGCCTGATGTTTTGTGAGGACTGATGCGCGGAAAGATGGAAACATAATTACAGCCCCAAAACTCGCAGTGAATCATGATGAACCATACTTATGGCCACCGCGCAAGACCGCATATGTGAGATAGGGGAATTATGGGCCAAACTTCGCTAAATGATAATGGTAGAGTAATTATAAAGGTCTTGACTAAAACAACATGCATGAGGAATCACAAAGGATTTTCTGCAATAGAAAAGTACTCCAACTCGTTACTTTTATCAGGGAGTAACACTATAATGTAACTGATTACTTTTTAATGACATTCATTTGTAATGTAATTAGTTACTTTTTAATGTAAAAAGTAACGTCCCCAGAACTGGTATATGGTATGTCTTCTATATTTATTTTTGGAGCCTTCAACCCTGCCCTGTTGCGGTAGTTGATGTCGGTTTTCATTTTGGTTTATAATTTTATCATACAATGCAGTATTTGCAGGCAAAACACAGGACTCAAGTCAAGAGTAGACATTCAGAGCTAGTAATAATACAAGTCTAATAGTGTTCACTTGGATAACAATATTTTTAATACTTGAAAAATGGGTGGGTTTAGATGAATTGTGCAAATTTGTTTACAAAAATAATATTTTAAATTTCAGGAAATGAAAACTGAATTTTTTTATTTTGATCTTCCCAAATAAAGCACTTCATTGCAAAACCTTAGTGTATAGCATAAGCAGAAGAATTGGCCCTACTATTCCATAGAGTTTGGAAAACTTAGAGTACTGTATATGACTATTCAGCTTATATTTTTTTGGGATTGGCCCTCTGCTTGTATTGCCTATTTTATTTAGCATATTTAGAATCCAGTTTCTGTCTTAATAAATCAAAACATGATGTAACGAGATAAAGAATTTAGCTCATGTTCATATTTTTCAATCTCTGTTTTTTTGCCTTCTCCCAGCTCCATGTACATGTGTGGCATACCACCAAGAAAGCAGGCGGATCTTCATAGGACAGGACAATGGATCTATTGTGGTAATTTAGTTTCTATTCCTTCCTACTGGCCAACTTAGATAGGGACATTATTCTACAGAGTGTTTGCAACTGACATTGCTGATTTCCTTCATCCACTTTTGGTGGGCTGTTTTCTGACTACCGTAATTTTATTTAGTCTTGGATTGGTGTCTATAAAATCCTAAATGCCAGAAAAGTGATGCATGGGCTGATGTTTCGAACAGAAGACAAAGGTAAAAACATTAATTCATACAAAATACCTGCCAGTGTTTCCCTGGAAGTTATTACATTGGTCTCTTTAAAATATCTAAAACCTAAAGTTATGTTGTTGGATTGCATTTTCATTTCATGGATTGGAGACCTGGAGCCTATCCCAGAAGGCTTAGGGCACGAGGCAGGGTACACCCTGGACCGGGTGGCAATTGTTTGCAAGGCACACACAAATACACACATTCACACACTACAGTCAATTTGGGAATGCCAATTAGTCTAACCTGCATGTCTTTGGACTGTGCGAGGAAACCGGAGTACCCAGAGAAAACCCACCAAGCACAGGGAGAACATGCAAACTCCATGGACACATCTTCTACTGTTTAATAAGCAGAATTTGTCTGCCAGCCTGCTGTTTTTCTGGTCTTTGTCCACAATCTTTTTGGTGTACATGAAAAATGAATTTACTACTAATCACATTTATATATTTAAATCAAGGTTGGGAAAACGGGGGTGGTTCTGGGATCAGATCTTTGCAACGTGGAGAATTTTACATGTATAATGTCTTGCTATTAATAGTAAATATCCTTTTTATGCCATATTTTTCTAAAAAAAAAATATGCTGGGCGTTAGTCCTATGACTTGGGCGTGAGCTTTGCACCTGGTTCTCCATATTCTCCAGTGTATCCTCACAGGTCTAAAATATACTTGCGGTGGTAGTCCTCAGAATGGGCTGGCACGCACAAACACACACACACACACACACACACGCGCAGAGATGTTGCCATTAAGAATGCATTTTTTTTCTTGCGGAAGGCTGCAATTCATCTTGTGGAAGGCGCAATTTGTCTCACAAGCACCATTTTAGAATTTAAATGAATGTGTTGTGCTTCACAGAATAATCGTCAGATGGCCCATGGAAGGACTTTATAAGTCATGCTTTAAAATTCATAATAGCAAGTTTGTTATATAGTTTTTGTAATTTCATGACAGGGAAAAAAACAATAAAAGACAGGACAATTTCTTGATTTTATCTTAAAATTATTTTTATTTCCTCATGGTAGGCTATTTGATGGTGCTAACTATGTGAATGTCATGATTCATGAAAATGTGTCGACATTGAGCACCATCTGAAGACATGAATGAAGAAACAAACAAACAAAAAAAATATATTTTTTAAGTAAATATTCATAATGCACATAATAATTTTTCCCCCCAAAAAAGAATGGCATGAATCCACACAAAGCGCTTATGGATTTTTTTTTTTTTTTTTTTTTGCTGTTTGTGTCCAGCATTGAATAATTATTTCATCAGTTATTTGACCATGAAATAATGGCTGGAATGTGGTTGTGAATTTATGACTGAAATAAAGCTGCTCATTGGTGTGTTCACAAAGGGTAGCGTTTTAATTAAAAGGCTGATAAATGTGTGTGCAAAATATGACCAAATTTATCAATTAAAAATGCCTACATACTCCCCCAGAAACGCCACACACAAAAGTATATACTGTAGGCTACTCTCTCAATAAACACTGGCTTTTAGAACGCGATGGCATTCTCCAATGTGACCTGCTTTATTCAAGTCATAATATAATATAACACATTCTTGCTGTGTAGGTAATTTTTTGGTGTGTGTATAAGAAATGCATTTCAATGAATGTTTTCAGAAACCTTTTTTTTTCTGTTTTCCCAAAAAGAAGCTTCTTTTATGGCCTGTTTTATGGCGTTTAGTTTTATAGTGTTCATCTTGAGCGCAAAGTTTTGACATTTTGAGAGCAGATAAAGCACTCTATGCTCATGCAGTGTCTCCTCTGCGCACTCAACAACTTGGTTCTGTAGGTGCAGTGTCTCCCCTGTGCACTCAATATTCTTTTTCTGTGCGTGCGCGCAACTCTGCCTGCATGCGCGTGCAATAGTGATGCGCGGGTCATTGTGTAACTCGCGGGTTGGGGCGGGTAAAGAAATTGTCACTTTATTTGCGGAGCGGGTTGGGGCAGGTCATTAAAAACAAAATTAAATAAAAAATCCATTGTAAAAGAAAATTACATGTCAGTTGTGCTCAAAAAAACATCCTCGCATGCTACACATTGCAGCACAAGACACAGCTCAAGCGATCGTAAAGGCTGACGAAACTGAACCAGTTAAAACACTGCCTGTTACAGTGAGTCACGAAACGAGTGTGTGTACTGGGGCTGGAGATGACTGTTTTCTCTCCATAGTACCTGTCAAAATAAAGTCCAAGAAAGGTAACAAGACAGTAGAAGTATACGCCTTTATGGACCCAGGCAGCTCTGCTACCTTTTGCACAGAGTCATTAGCAAGGCAATTAAACGTACAAGCTAAAAAAATTGACATCATGTTAAGCACCATGAATGCGAGGAAACAAGTAGAAAGTTGCGTGCTTACTGACCTAGAGGTTAGTAGTCTGAAAGAAAACACCTTTGTTGAACTCCCCAAAGTGTTCACACAAAAGAGTATCCCAGTCTCAGTGGAAAACATTCCACAACAGCACGGCAGTGATAAGTGGCCATACCTCAGCGAAGTAAAACTGCCTCACATTAATGCTGGAGTTGAAATTCTCATAGGTAACAAAGAGCACAGGCTCCTAGAACCATGGCGAGTAATTAACAGCAGGCACAATGGGCCATACGCAGTAAGAGGTCATGCAGTCAACGTCCCCACACCTCATCTAAGTCGACAAGACGGGCAAGAGTGCTATATACCTCACCATGGCGTATACCATCCACAAAAGAAAAAGCTAAGGGTAGTCTTTGACTGCGCTGCCAGCTATCAGGGAATATTATTAAATAGCGAGCTTCTGCAGGGACCCGACCTGACAAACTCACTCATTGGGGTGCTCACACGCTTTAGACAAGAGGAAGTTGCCATGATGGCAGATGTGGAAGCCATGTACTATCAGATTAGAGTTCTGGAAAAAGACACAGATTTGTTGCGTTTCCTGTGGTGGCCGAATGGAGACGTGAGTCAGGACTTGGTTGAGTATAAAATGGTCGTTCATTTGTTTGGTGCAAAATCATCTCCAAGTGTAGCTAACTTCGCCCTTAGAAAAACAGCAGAAAAAAACTGCAGCAATGCATCTGCTGAGGCAGTCAACACAGTACTTTTACGTAGACGACTGCTTGAAGTCTGTTTCTAGTCATAGTCAAGCAGTTGCGCTATATAGTAATCTCACCAAACTGTGCGCAAGCGGATGGTTTCACCTCACCAAGTGGGCAAGTAATAGTCGTACATTACTAACTTCCATCCCTGAGAGTGAAAGAATCAAAGACATGAGGGACATTGAGTAAAGACGCACTCCCTGTTGAGAGAGCTCTGGGGGTACTATGGTGTATTAATTCAGACAGGCTCAAGTTTAAGATTAGTTTAAAAGTGCGGCCTGTGACTGGAAGAGGAATCTTGTCAGTCACCAGTTCAATTTATGACCCCTTAGGCTTCCTTGCACCAGTCATACTGCCAGCTAAGATCTTAATGCAGCAGTTATGTAAAGAAAGACTCGCTTAGGACGATGACATTCCCGAACAATTTATAAAAAGATGGAGGGCCTGGCTACAAGAGTTGCATCAATTGTCTGAGTTTAGTGTAGCAAGATGCGTAAAACCAGTTGACTTTGGAGTTACAACTATAGCACAACTCCTCCACTTCTCAGATGCAAGTGAAATGGGATATGGAGTTGTCTCATATATTAGGTTAGTAAATGCTGATGGACTCACACACTGTGCATTCATGATGGGGAATTCTCGCGTAGTGCCCTTGAAACAAACTACTATCCCCCGAATGGAATTGACAGCGGCCGTGGTTGCTGTAAACAACGACAAAATGTTGAAAGGTCAACTGGAAATAAAACTGCTGGACTCTGTGTTTTGGACCGACAGCACAACTGTCTTGAGATACATTGAGAGTCAACAGAGCCACATCAGTGGAGGTATGTCAACACTTTAAAAAACCCAGCTGACGCTGCTTCCAGAGGAGTTTTCTGTGAAAAATTCATGAAAAACAACAATTGGATCCATGGTCCCCCCTTACTTAAAAAAACAGAGTAAATGGCCTGAGAACATTCATGATCTGTCGACGAAAGAGGATGACATTGAGATTAAACACTCAACCTCAGTGAATCTCGTAAAGACTACAGAGAGCACAGATGCTGTGAGTAAATTAATTAACTATCACTCTGACTGGTACAAGCTAAAAAGATCCGTTGCCTGGATTCTTTGCGTTAAAGACATGCTTAAACAGAGAACAAAAAGGATTAAGGGACAGGCAAACAACTCAATAACAGAAAAAACCATAAGTCTCTAACAATTAAGGACTTAACAATGGCAGAAAACGTCAACTTAAAAGTCATTAAGTTCGCTCAAAACCAAAAATTCAAAGACGAAATCTCCACGTTACAAAAGGGTAATGCATCTGTAAAAGGAAACCGCTGTCTCTCCAAACTAGATCCAGTACTGCAGGATGGAGTGCTAAGAGTTGGAGGACGTCTTGGTAGGTCTGCAATGCCTGAGCATGCAAAACACCCTGTCATTATACCCAAAGACTCACACATTACAACTCTAATCTTAAGAAACATTCACAAACAGGTCGGACATTGTGGAAGGAATTATATGCTTTCAAAATTGCGGCAGAAATACTGGATTCTGACTGCAAATTCCCTTGTGAGGAAGTTTCTGTCCAGTTGTACATGCAGAAAGATCAGAGCAAAGAATAGTGAACAAAAAATGTCAGAACTGCCACGTGATAGAATAACACCAGATCACCCACCGTTCACTAACATAGGGGTAGACTATTTTGGACCCCTCGAGGTCAAACGGGGTAGAAGTAATGTTAAAAGATATGGCGTATTGTTTACTTGTCTGACAACAAGAGCCGTGCACATTGAAGTCGCACAGTCATTAGATACAGACTCCTGCTTAAATGCTATTCGACGCTTCATGTGCAGAAGAGGCCAGGTGTCAGTTATCCAACAGTGGAATCAGTCAAAAATCGAAGGCGTTCTCATGCAAAAGGGGATACAATGGATATTTAATCCTCCTGCTGGGTCTCACTTCGGTGGAATATGGGAAAGGCAGATAAGATCAGTTAAAAAAATCTAGAGGTCTGTACTGAAAGAACAAACACTAAACGATGAGAGCTTGCTTACATTCCTGTGTAAGGTGGAAGCTATAATGAATGACCGTCCCCTTACCACTGCTACAGACGATCCCACAGACCTGGAGCCCCTGACACCTAACCACCTGCTGCTGATGAAAAAACAGCCAAACTTGCCTCCTGGACTTTTCAAAAAGGAGGACATTTACGCACGTCGCAAGTGGAAGCAAATTCAATACCTTGCCGACCTATTCTGGAAGCGATGGGTGCATGAATACTTGCCCTTGCTTCAGGAGCGGCAAAAATGGTCTCAGGTGAGAAAAAAACCTCACGATCGGAGACGTAGTTCTAATAATTGATGAGTCTTCTCCAAGAAATTCATGGGTCGTCGGACGGATCACGAAAGTGTTCCCTGAAAAAAAGGACTTGTGAGACGTGTACTGGTCCAAAACTAAAACAAGCACCCTGGAAAGACCCATCGATAAGCTGTGCCTCATATGTGAAATGGACTGTTAATTACCTTATAAAGTAGTCATGTTCCTTTCATTTGTTACGCAGCGATATGAATACCTTAAGTTAAACCGTTAACAAATGTTTAAAGTGTTAAAGTTAATTAAAATTTTAATCCAATAGTAAATGCTGTGGTCCAATTGTAAAAAAAAAAAGGAAAAAACAACACAAAAAAATGTGTGGAATTGTCAGTCTTCCTGCCTGTCAATTAGGAGCTGGAAATGTAAGGGCCATATTTCATTCTTGTGATTTGTTGTTATGTTTATCTCATTTCAGTTTATTAGTTAAGCATTAAGCACTAAGTATCATACTCATAATTTGTATTGTGACATTATTTCATGAGTTGTTCTGTGACATCATCCCACAGTTATGCAGTTTCATGTCTATCACGCACATGGTTGTTGTTAAGACACGGAAGGATACAGAAAGGTGTGGAGCACACAAGCTTTGACCGTGAGACAGTAAGCTAAAAGGAATACAGTAAAATGAGTTGTTGTAACTGTAATCTATCGAAGCTACAGAACACAGCAAGCGACTTGTCGTGACTACAGTGGATTTATGCAAGAAACTGTAACAACCGTTGTACTTTGATGTTGAAAATAAACAAGAGACAAAGAAATCAACGAAACGTCTGAAGTCGTGAGTGACACTGTGTAACAAAAGACACGCATCAGAACTTGTGAATAACATGCACGTACATTCATGTATGTTGTGTGCAATTTCCTATAGCCTATATTAAATATTTGGGAATATTTTTTATATTTTATTAAGTTCTTTGATAAGGTTACGTCACGTGACAAGTCAAGAAAGCACCAAGCAGCTACCGCTGCCAGTCACAACAAAAACAAAGAAATAGAAGATTAGGTGTGGAAGAAATTAAGTTCGGGAATTTACATCATTAAAAGAAAAAACAATCAGGCTGCTAAATCTAATGTTTTAGCATTCTTCTTTTACACAGCGAATGTAAAAACGCTACTGAACATTTCAGTGTGATAAATAAAAAAAAATGTCAGTGGTTATTTAGCATAGGCTGTAAACTGTAGGCCTGTCCTATACAAATCTAAAATAAAAAATAGTTAAGCTCAGATTACAAATGCTGCTTTGTAAATGTTTAAAATGTGTATCATTATCTTGTTATTAATATGACCTGATTTATCATTCATATTCATAATCATATTTTGTTGCCAGTTTACAGGTTGATGTTTCCAAACACTTTCAGGCTGAAATAAAGGCTGTTTTAATTTGAATTACAATGCCTAGTATGTCTATTTAATGGTCGCAGGTGCGGGGCGGGTTGTAAAAATAGATACAGTGGTGCGGGGCGGGCTGGGGCGGGCCTAATATTTTAATTAAAGCGGGACTCGCGGGTTGGAAAAATACCCGACCCGCACATCACTAGCGTGCAACACCTTTTTTTTGTGCACTCAACTCTACCTGAACTGCACCCTATTTACTATGCGAAACTGTGATGCTTCGAAGAGCTTGTGCGACATTTTTATGCCTTTTACGCCAGCTGGTATTTTGCTGGTAACAACAACTTCCTCTCACTACACCGTTCTGAGGCTGTGGAAAATGCTGCTGTTTCTTGCTTTTTGCTGTCTCCATCCTTCTCCCTCTCTATTCTGCTCAGTCTCTTTGTGCTGCCACCCAAAAATATTCAAATGGAGAGAGTTTATAATTAATTGAACATATCCATTTAGTTTGTCTATATCGATTCATATTTTTTTTCTAGTTAGATATCCAGTCACTATGGGCAATGCAGAAAGGTTATTAATTTCCGTCATTTTGACCTTGGTTCTCTCACCTGACCTGATCCTGTTTTTGTCTCAAAAAACTTTCCTAATCATTAACTAACTGCTAATTATTCTCAATATCTTTCCAAAGTGCAGACTACTAAGGTTATGTAACCTATGCCACCATCTACTATATCAGAGTGTAACATCACACCTTCAAGAATATTGCACATTAAACCATTAGCTAAGTCTGTAATTGTTGGTCAAGTCTCTAATTGTAGAACATGATGCATTATTATTTTCCTCGACCTTAGTTGTTTTAAGGTTACATTTAGGGGTGTTTAATTTATACACTCACCTAAAGGATACAAGTTCAAGTAGGCTTTATTGTCACTTCAACCATATACAGTTAGTACACAGTGAAACGAAACAACATTTCTCCAGGACCAAGGTGCTACATGCAAAATAAACTTACAACATTAATTATTAGGAACACTATACTAATACGGTGTTTGCCCCCCTTTCGCCTTCAGAACTGCCTTAATTCTACGTGGCATTGATTCAAGGTGCTGAAAGCATTCTTTAGAAATGTTGGCCCATATTGATAGAATAGCATTTTGCAGTTGATGGAGATTAGTGGGATGCACATCCAGGGCACGAAGCTCCTGTTCCACCACATCCCAAAGATGCTCTATTGGGTTGAGATCTGGTGAGTGTGGGGGCCATTTTAGTACAGTGAACTCATTGTCATGTTCAAGAAACCAATTTGAAATGATTCAAGCTTTGTGACATGGTGCATTATCCTGCCAGAAGTAGCCATCAGAGGATGGGTACATGGTGGTCATAAAGGGATGGACATGGTCAAAAACAATGCTCAGGTAGCCCGTGGCATTTAAATGATGCCCAATTGGCACTAAGAGGCCTAAAGTGTGCCAAGAAAACATCCCCCCACACCATTACACCACCACCACCAGCCTGCACAGTGGTAACAAGGCATGATGGATCCATTTTCTCATTCTGTTTACGCCAAATTCTGACTCTACCGTTTGAATGTCTCAACATGTCTCAATGTCTCTTTTTTTTTTTATCCCTATTTGTAGTGGAGATGAGTGGTCCCCGGTGGGGTCTTCCGCTGTTGTAGCCCATCCGCCTCAAGGTTGTGCGTGTTGTGGCATCACAAATGCTTTGCTGCATACCTCGGTTGTAACGAGTGATTATTTCAGTCAAAGTTGCTCTTCTATCAGCTTGAATCAGTTGGCCCATTCTCCTCTGACCTCTAGCATCAACAAGGCATTTTCTCCCACAGGACTGCTGCATACTGGATGTTTTTCCCTTTTCACACTATTCTTTGTAAACCCTAGAAATGGTTGTGCCTGAAAATCTCAGTAACTGAGAAGATTGTGAAATACTCACCAGCCCGTCTGGCACCAACAACCATGCCACGCTCAAAATTGCTTAAATCACCTTTCTTTTCCATTCTGACATTCAGTTTGGAGTTCAGGGGATTGTCTTGTTTAGGACCACACCCCAAATGCATTGAAGCAACTGCCATGTGATTGGTTGATTAGATAATTGCATTAATGAGAAATTAAACAGGTGTTCCTAATAATCCTTTAGGTGAGTGTATATAATATACAGTACATGCTCAGTGGTAGGTGTTTCGCCTGCCATGGCATGGCATTCCCAGCCAGTGCCCAAAACCCCAGCCACTGGATGCAGTGCTGGTCCCTAGCCCGGATAAAATGGGAGGGTTGTGTCAGGAAGGGCATCCGGCGTAAAACCTGTGCCAAGTTGTAGTGTGGACTGGATAGTCCGCTGTGGCGACCCCTTGTCGGGAGCAGCCGAAAGACCAACAACAACATATACAGTGGGTACAGAAAGTATTCAGACCCCCTTAAATTTTTCACTTTGTTATATTGCAGCCATTTGCTAAAATCACCCCATATGGCTGCAATATAACAAGTGAAAAATTTAAGGGAGTCTAAATGCTTTCCGTACTCACTGTGTGGGGGTGGGGGTGTGTATGTATGTGTTTTTTATATATGTGTTTTTTATATATGTGTTTTTATATATATATATATATATATATATATATATATATATATATAGAGAGAGAGAGAGAGAGAGAATATATAAAATTCTTTTTTTTGATGAATAAATGTATGAATTAATTTATTTATTTGTATCATGCAGGAGTTTCTTATTTCAGAAGATTTTAACAAGATGAATCCCATGAAAACTTACCCAGGTAACTTCAAAATTACATGCACAAGTGATTTGTAGTGTTTTTTTTAAAAAGCATATAAAGAAGAATTAAACCATTTTCTTACAATGCCATGAAAAAATGTAAACATTGTTGAATAGGGGTGTAGGTTTACCCCCTGTCCAAGATATATCGGGTCTGTCTTTTAGAATTGAAAAATTTAGTATCGTCAACAACAATACTCTAGTAGGCTGTGGTTGATACTAAGGGGCTCAAAGTGCACCAAGAAAATTTTAGTTCAATGTTGCTGACAGAAGTAAAACTTGCAACTATTGCCGATTTGCTTCAAGGTTCGACATGTTGTAACAAGATGTCATTTATTTGTAATTTAAAAGTATGAAAGAGTGAAAATTTTACTCTGAACATCAAGCAATTTGGATTCTGTGCCTCTCCAGTCTTCCTCCAGACCTTGACTTCTAAGTAGAATTCACATTTTTTCATTCAAAGGAGGTCTTTGGACCACTGAGCAGTGGTCAAGTTGTCAAGCAATAGTCAAGTGGTCAAGCAATGTTCCATAGTCCAGGTAAAACAATTCTGCAGTTGTCTCTGGTTCAGAAGTGGCTTAATACCTGGAATACAACTGTTTTAGCCCATTTTTAAGATGTCTGTGCGTGGAGGCTCTGGCTTCACTACACTCCTTATAAAGCTCTTTCAGGTTCTTGATTTTAGCTTTGCTTGATCTTCATAAAGCTGTGGTCTTTTCAACAATATGCTTTGCAAAGACTTACCCCCTTTAAAAATTCCTTTAAAATAATGAAGTTTGAAGTATGTTTCTTTATATCTTGAAATTAATTTTGTTTTATCCAGCTGTTTTTATTTAATGTATATTTTTAACATCCAAGTGAAAGTTATAACACAAAATGTCAGAAACAATAGGAGAAAAAAAAAAATTACTGGTTAGGCTTCTTAGTGGCTCACAAAGCCATTTGCCTTCAACTGATAAGCTGTGGTCATTTTGATTAGCTCATCCTGAAAATAACTTTACTGGAGCATTTTAGTCCCTTGTAGTTCAAGTGAAGCAAACGATCAACTATGTGTGGCAAGGCACTGTCAAAAGATCTCCAGGATAAAGCACAAGTCAAGAGATCAATAGAAAAAAAAAAAAAATTAATTACTGCCTTAAAGCACAGTAAAGTCTTATTATTAAGACGTGTAAGGTATTTGGCACAACACTGACCCTCTCTGGATAAGGACATTGTTCCAAAGTAAATGAAAGAGCCAAGAGGAAACTGGTCAGCAAGGCTACAAAGAGAGGCTACAAAGCAGTTGCAGGAATTTATGACAGAGTGGTCATTGTGTGCATGTGACTACAATATTACAAATGTGTCTTGTAATGGAGGACACAAATGTGTCTTCTAAAGGCCCCTACTCAAAAAAGGCTGTTACACTGGAGCTTGGCAGAAGATTCTGAGGCTACATGAAAAAAGATGTTATGGTCAAATGACTTAAATGTAATTATTTGGCATTAACACCATACAATATGTCTGGTGGGAATCCAAATAACACTATTCCTACAATAAAGTATGAAGGTATGAGAGTGTTCCTCTGCAGCATGGACTGGACCACTTAACAGGATAGAAAGAAAAATAGATGGGGCAAAATACTGTCGCTATTCAATTACTTCTTATTTGTATAGCCCTTTTAACAACTGTCATTGTTGCAAAGCAGCTTTAAACAACCTAGCTGTGTTAGGCAGCTGAAAGTTTAATATAACAGTTGATGTCTTTAAGTTAATATGGAGTCCAGTTCGTTATTGAAGGCTTAGGTAGACTGTAGGCAATTTCAGCCCTGAACTATTGAGCGACTGCAGTCACAAGTCCTCTGAGAACAGCTGTTTGTATCAGCCGAGGCCTGGACCGTCTTCTGATAAAGTGGAACACTTCCCAATCACCACATGTATCCTAAACAGACCACATGGGGCATCCATGCAATAAGATCTCCAACCAGATACGGGGCACCATGACAAGTCAGATAGGTCTAGAGGGAAGAGGGGTACTGGATTACTGGCAGCTCAGGAGCGACATGTGAAGCTCGACAAAGAGACCGGGAGAGGGAAGGAGAAGGAGAGATAACAGTTGTGTATGGTCACAGTCACAATGTTAAATGTGAATGTATATATATAATGTTTAGTGCAAGAAAGGGCCTCTGGCAGGACTAAGACAGCTTATCTAAGAGGTAGAGCCAGAAGAAAATGCAGAATTAAGAGTTCCTGAGATGTGAAGCGAGCAATTAATTCACTGTCTAAAACCTTAAGTGATCAGCGAGAGTGGGAAAGCTACAGCATCTAAACATACCAGTTCACCATAATAATCTACGTCCACAAGTCCCCCATACCTGCTCCTTTACCCAAGGCAAATGTACAGATGGGACATGAGCAATTTTTTCTGCGGCATGATGCAATTCTACCCGCTGACTGCCGCGCTATTCTGCGAGTGCGCGTCTTGCAATTTTCGTCCAAGTGTTGTACTTCACAGAACTCCCACCAGGTGGCACATGGAAGAACTCTGCCAGAGCACAATATACGTATAATCATTTAAAGTCCGCAATGTATAATATAGTCTATATGCGCATGTAACTTAGTGATTGTGTGAAAACATAACAGCTACAATAAATTCTGAACAAATAGACACAGTTCTTATATATTAATGCTATATATATATATATATTACACACTACTGTACAAAAGTTTTAGAACACTTTCTAACTTCATGATGGTTCCTGATTTTTATTTCGCTCTGATTTATTAATGCTGAAGGCGTCCAAAAAATGCATTAATCTCCTTTGAACAGTTGATATTGAGATGTGTCTGCTACTTACAGTATGCTCTGTAAAGACTTCATAAGGCCTCTAATCTGAGGTGCTGTTAATTGGTCATTTTTCAGGCTGATGACTCTAAATGAACTTCTCGTCTGCAGCAGAGGTAGATTTTGGTCTCGCCCTCCTGGGATAGCCTTCATGAGAGCCAGTTTCATTATGGTGCTTGACGGATTTTGCAAATGCACTTGACAATACTGTTCTCGCAAGAACTATTACAGAAAGGCTGACCTCTGTGTCTTAAAATAACAACAACTTCTTTGTCTTTCGGCTGTTCCCTTTCAGGGGTCGCCACAGCAAATCATTTGCCTCCATCTAACCCTATCCTCTGCATCCTCTTCTTTCACACCAACTAACTTCATGTCCTCGCTCACTGCATCCATAAATCTCCTCTTTGGTCTTCTTCTAGACCTCCTGCCTGGCAGTTCCAACCAATTCACAATCTCTCCTCTGAACATGACCAAACCACCTCAATCTGGCCTCTCTGACTTTATCTCCAAAACATCTAACGTGGGTTGTCCCTCTGATAAACTTATTCTTGATCCTATCCATCCTTGTCACTCCCAAAGAGAACCTCAACATCTTCAGCTCTGCTACCTCCAACTCTGCCTCCTGTCTTTTCTTCAGCGCCACTGTCTCTAAGCCGTAGAGCATTGCTGGTCTCACCACTGTCCTGTACAAATTCCTTTCATTCTCGCTGATACTCTTTTATCGCACAACACACCTGACACTTTTCTCCACCCATTCCAACCTGCCTGTACCCGCCTCTTTACCTCCTTTGAACACACTCCGTTGCTCTGGACCATTGACCCTAAGTACTTAAAATCCTGCACCTTCTTTACCTCTGCTCCCTGTAGCCTCACCAATCCTCCTGGGTCCCTCTCATTTACACACATGTATTCCGTCTTGCTGCGGCTAACCTTCATTCCTCTGCTTTCCAGAGCATACCTCCACCTCTCCAAATTTTCCGCCACCTGTTCCCTGCTCTCGCTACAGAGCACAATGTCATCTGCAAACATCAGTCCATGGGGACTCCTGTCTTACCTCATCTGTCATCCTGTCCATCACCAGAGCAAACAAAAAGGGGCTTAGAGCCGATCCTTGATGCAGACCCACCTCCACCTTGAACTTGTCGGTCACACCTACAGCACATCTTACCACTTTCTTACAGCTCTCATACATGTTCTGCACCACTCTAACATACTTATCTGCCACTCCAGACCTTCTCATACAATACCACAGCTCCTCTCTTGGCACCCTGTCATACGCTTTCTCTAAATCTAAAAAGACACAATGCAACTCCGTTACCTTCTCTGTACTTCTCCGCCAGCATCCTCAAAGCAAATACCACATCTGATGTACTCTTTCTAGGCATGAAACCATATTGCTGCTTACAAATGCTCACCTCTGCCCTTAACCTAGCTTCCACTACTCTTATCCACAGCTTCATTGTCTGGCTCATTAGCTTTATACCTCTATAATTGCCACAGCTTTGCACAGCTCCCTTGTTCTTAAAAATTGGCACCAATACACTTCTCCTCCATTCCTCTGGAATCCTCTCACTCTCAAAGATCTTGTTAAACAAACTTGTCAGAAACTTTACTGCCACCTCTCCTAAGCACTTTCATACCTCCACAGGTATGTCATCAGGACCAACAGCCTTTCCACTCTTCATCCTCTTAAACGCCCTTCTCACCTCACTTCTACTAATATTTGCTACTTCCTGTTCCACAACAGTCACCTCTTCTACTCTTTGTTCTCTTTTAATTTCCTAATTCATCAACTCCTTAAAGTACTCCTTCCATCTTCCCATCACCCTCCTGGCATCTGTCTGTACATTTACATCTCTATCTTTAATCACTCTAACCTGCTGCACATCCTTCCCATCTCTATCTCTCTGCCTTGCCAAGCTGTACAGATCCACCTCTCCCTCCTTACTGTCTAGCCTAGCATACAAGTCATCATATGCTCTTTGTTTGGCCTTTGCCACCTCTACTTAACCTCTGTCTTAAAATAACAACCAACTGTTGTTTTTCTTGTTGTTACGTAATTACCTCATCCCATCAGTGTTATTTTATAGTTTTGAAATCCCCAGTATTGTTGTAGAATGTAGAAAATAAACCACTAAACAAAAACAAAGAAATTTGCAAGTGTTCTAAAAATTTTGAACGGTTATATATGTATATGTTTGTGTATGTATGTATGTGTGTTTGTATATACACACAGTGGAACCTTGGATTACGAGTATAATTTGTTCCGGAAGTGGGCTCGTATTCCAAAACACTCGTAAACCAAATCTAATTTTCCTGTAAGAAATAATGGAAACTTAAATTATTCGTTTTACAGCCCAAAAATAAATACATAAAAATAATTAATACAAAATATTAAGTAAAAATAAAACAAATTAATCTGCACGTTACCTTTCAAAAAAGTTAAAAATAAATCCCGGCAGATAAGCGTTTCCCTTTGTGCATGCAGGCGCTGTGTATGTGTGTGTGCGTGTGTGTTAAGCTAGAGTAAGTGGAGACTCTTGATTTCAGCCCCTCCTGTCTCCCCCTCCTCATCTTACACATTAAAAATTCTTCTCTCGTTTAAACACACTCACACACATTAACTGAAAGACTGTTGTTCTCATCTAAATTATTAAAGCTTCTCCGCTTTATTTTAATGTTGCTCGTGACAGTTAATCCATGTTCGTGTAATGATGAGAAGGACAAACTGGTCGATGCCTCTGTTCTTTTATTTTCTGCATTGTCAGGTTATAGTACAAACTTTCGGGTGGATCCTGCACTTAAATCCAACAAAAAAAACTACTGAAGAACAAAACTCGGGCTCAATATCCTAACTTAAATCTCACATTCGCGTTCACACACACCGGACTGCATTACCCACAATGCATCTCCCGCACTGGACTACACTTATGTAAACAGCGGTCATAAATCAACGTCTCTCTCCCGCTACACTGTTTAATCTAAAAAAAAGCAATAAACATCGCTAATGACACTTGTGTGAGCGCAAACTAACAATCACTGCTGTAAAGTAAAACAAACAAATGACCCAGCACCTTACCTCTGAAAAGATTTGCGACAGAGTTTCTCCGGAGAGCAGAGTGTGTGTCTCTTGCCTCTTTCTGTGCGCGCGTGTGTTTGTGAATGAGGGTTTCACACACACAGCCGGCACAGTGTCTAATTACGCTCGCACGCGCGCACACACACACACACTCACCGCGATGAGGAAGAAAATAGATTTTTTACCTCTGTATTGAGAATTTCTTTTGCCTTACTCGCGCGCACACACGTGTGTTATAAGAAACAGTACACGCGCTGTACACACGCGCTTCCGAACACACAATAAAATATGTTTCACACACACGTAGTCACAGTGTTATAGTAAACAGTACACGCGTGCACTGTTATTGCACGCGTGTACGCGTGTACCAGTAAGAGACGAGCACTAAGACCCAGCAGAGGAGATGAATACCCGCAGAGCAAGAGAGAGAAAAACCGTTGGCTCAGTTGTGATGACGCGACGCTCGGTGTCAAAACAAGAAGCGCATGCGTTATACATGATACTCGGAGCTCGTAAACCACGACAACGCTAGTTTTTTAAGTCAAAATTTATTTAAAATCTTTCCTCGTCTTCCGGAACACTCGTAAACCGCGTTACTCGTAATCCGAGGTCCGAGGTGTATGTGTGTGTGTATATATATATATATATATATATATATGTTTAGAATTTTACAGTTTCTTTTTCGGGTTCTGCCAAAGTCGCGTGCATTTTCGGAAGCCACGCAGGTTTTATGTGACGGACGGATGTGAAATAAATCAAATATCTATATATAATAATATTGTTGTTGTTGTAACAGTGTTTTCAAAAATACACACGACATTAATGTTGGCATCTCATCTGTGGAGAAAACAGTTGTGTGAGGACAGGTGAATGCAGCGAAAAAATTTACTTAAACGGAAACTGATTAATGCTACTGTATATATACTAACACTGTGTAAAAATTTGTTAAAACGTGAGTAAAAATAGTCTGCATTTTTGTGTATAAATGAATGTATTAACACTAGAATTACTGACTTTTTTTATTTTCTGGTGCAAGTCCCGGGGTGTTGTTCACCCCTCCTGAGATTTTCACAGTTCAATACTTTTGTTCTCACAACTAGTGTTGACTTCGTTATCTAAATATTACTGTTAAATCATGCATTATAATGACTTTAAACAACTAAAACGACTTTAATGACTAAATGACTTTAATGTCTATTATTGCATATAAATAGTGTCATGCCGATGTTTGCTACAATATTGAATTATTTTTAAATACAACAAACGTTTTTTTTTGTATTTAAAGAGTTTCTGTAGGCCTATTTGCATTTCTATTAGCTTTTAACCTCATGTTTAGCACAAATTAGGGCCCAATACAAATTGGTATTACACATCGGTTGCTGAATTTAATCTCACAACAGACATGGAGGCGAAGACATTCTATAAGAAAGTCACAGTTTGCGCTAGCAAAAAAGCAAAGGGTAAGAATGCATTTTTATTCACACCATTTCTTATTAAGTTTGTGTTGTCCTTTCTTTTTTTAACCTCATAATCGCTCTACAGAAATCTGGAAAGAACAAGCCATGCCCAGGCAGGAAAGCAGAAGCAGCAACTCTTGTAAAAAAGAAATCGGTATGTACAGTAATTTTTTTTTATTTTTTTATTATAACTGATATATACTCATGTACTGTATATGTCCATGTTGTAATAAAGGTATTAAATTACTCTTAAAATTGGTTTCTTTAGGCTGCACTGTGCACAGGCTTTTCACTCCCAGCGGAGTGAAAGTTTCGAAGCAGGAGTTAACGACCTTGACAAGAAAGCTTCTGAATTTGGAGGCAAGGGTTGGCTGGTTGGAGGAGCGTTTGTAGAAAAAAAAAAAAAAGCACACCAGTTTCGGCCGCCGACAACAGATAGGGGCATCTCCACAGATGGCTTTCCCGCGTTGATGTTGATGGAGACTCCCATTCTAGACAATGACACGAAGCACACTGGTGCAAGAAATGTCATTGCCGCAAAGGGCATTAACTGGGTCAAGACTCCAGCTGAATCTCCTGATATGAATCCCATTGTGATGGTATGGCATGCAATGAAAGACTATATTAGAAAAACAGCAAAACCAACTACAAAGACCGATTTAATTGCTGCCATAGAAAAGTTCTGGTTTGAAGAACTAAATGATATTATATGCAACTACATAAATAGACTGCTAAGTTCTTTCAGTCATGGTTACGAATCAGGGTTGACATACTGGAATGTAGTAGATGTAAAAAAAAAAAAAACACAAATTAAAGTGTAATCCATCCTAATCTGTATTTCTGCCTATGTAACCATTCAATAAAAACCTTACAGTAATGAAAACGTGGTCTGATTGTATTAAATAAAAATATAAGTAGAAAAGCATCTTCAGCTTGCTCTTTTAGTTGGAAAATAGCATATTAACTAGAAGCGCCGCGCCATAGTCACCTACTTTTAACGCGGTTCAGCTGTCATTTGACCGCCTATTATTTTGAAGGGGTAGCTGTTGCTGACACACAATGATCGCTAGATGGCGCTTTCACCCAAAGCAAATAGTTTAGCTTCAAGATAAACTTGCAATTGTGCAATATGTCATTCATTCCCACGTTAATAATCAGCGGCATTTTCTTTTTATATTCAACTGAGAAAACCTCCTACAGAGTCTCTAAGGGGAGTCACTAAGTCTCTACTTACAAGATAAATAATTTTATAACGTTTTGAGAAAATTCATTAGTTCGTTGTTTCTATTTGAAGCTTCTGAACTTCTCGGATGTTTTTTTAGACACCACGATTATGCCTTGTTTAGTTCGGTGTTGCTAGGCAACAGACAACGCGCCTATTCAGGAATGTGGAAATGTAGAAAAGATGTGTGGCCTCTCAATGAGAACTAAACTAATAGTTTCCGGTAACTACACTGGGTGTAACATCTGCATAGTGACACTAAACAGCTGAACAACTTCACTTTTCCGTTTACCTCTGAGAAAAAAAGCTGTAATTTGTTTGTTTATATTTAGAATTTTTATAACAGTACAAGAAAATAACAGTTTGTTCTGTGCAGTTAGTGCCCTTGTAGAGAATAAATAAATGAATAACACATTCCAATCCCCTCTCAAGAGTGTCCCATAGTCTATTGGTAGTTTTAATTATTTGGCAGAAACTAATTAACACTAACCTAACACCATTGATCAGGAGTTTCAGCTGAAACTAATTCTATACATGAAAATGTAGATGCAGATTGCAAATGTATAAATATGCATGCTATTTTATATATATATATATATATATATATATATACTTTTAAAATAAAATTACCATATAAAGTATATATAATCGCTAAAAATTTAAGATTCCAAATGTATAAATATGCATGCTGTTTATAAAGTAGACACTTTTTTTAATGTTGTAATCTTTCTCGTGTTTACCTTGTACTGTACAATGTATATTTATTTTTTATGAGTTACTGTAAATAAACTACATAAGCAGTTGATTTACCAGAAAGGACTTTTCTGTTTTTTTTTGTGTGCTAAACTAAACATCAGGGTGAAGTAATAGCGATGATATATATAATAGCATGCATATTTATACATTTGGAATCTGCATCTTCATTTTATGTATAGAATTAGTTTCCGCTGAATTAGAGTCAGTTTGCAGCAGTGGCGATTTTTTTTAGACTGCAAAGGAAGCTCAGCTTCCCCTATAATGTCACAAAATTAATGGTCAAATTATGTACTATTGTATTAACATTTTATTGACTAAAAATGCGTTAGAAAACGTTCATCTCAAAGACGAGTTCGTTCAGAATCCGTTACATTCACATTTAGGCATTTGGCAGACGCTCTTATCCAGAGCGACTTACATTTTTATCTCATTACACGCTTCTGCATGATGATTGGAGGAGCTGTTTAAAGGGCGGAACCCCTATTTTGATTGATAGCATGTCTTAAGTATACATCAGCGCTACAGAAATTCAAATTCAGTCCCATTGTCAGGTTATAGTTCGGGTTTCGGGTGACTCCCGCACTTAAATCCAACTAAAAAGTACTGAAAAGAAAATAAAACTCAGGCTTGATATCCCAGCTTATATCTCGCATTCGCGTTCAACTTCACACACACCGGACTGCATTACCCACAATGCATCTCCCGCACTGGACTACACTCCCGTAAACAGCTGTCGTAAATCAACCTCTCTCTCCCGCAACAACACGCTCTTTGTCGGCGGCGCCCGTGTGATCGACGCACTCATTCATATGAGTAGGAAAAAGATGCAATATTATGGTTTTTGTCATTTTTTAAATATTTGCCTACTGACTGGGCCAGCCCACGCTGGCCAGCGGCCCACCGGGAAAACTCCTGGTACTTCAGATGGCCAGTCCGCCACTGCCCATGCTGATTTGCAGGTGAAGTGCTACAATGAACTGCTGCACTCACATCTTTTGTTTGTACAAATCATTCTTTAAATAATTTTTAAAAAAACATATTATAGCCTTCTTGACTTTGCTCACTGTTTCAGCATTGTAAAGGTAGTTAGTTCATATAATTAAAGTAGCTCGTGGAAGGGGACACTAGCCAGAATTTACGTACAAATAACATAATGAGTTTTATGATGAAGTCCTAATATGAGCTTTCCCTGTTTCAAAAGCTAGCAGCCGCCACTGGTTTGCAGATGTTACACCCAGTGTAGTTAATACTTGGATTAGTTCTCATTGAGAGGCCACACATCTTTTCCACATTCCAGAATAGGCGCGTTGTCCGTTGCCTAGCAACACCGAATGAAACGAGGCATAGTCATGCTGTTTGCTTCGGTTATGACATAGCATAGTTTATCTGCTGTGGTAGATCTAATTTATTCAAACCCAATAATAAAGCTTTATATCCTCAGAAGGGGTCATTACATTGTTTTAGCATAGATCTGCTCCATCTAAAGCACTGTCACACTAAAAAAACAACCGGCACTTCAGAAGCTTTAAATAGAATGAACAAACTAATGAATTTTCTCAAAAAATTTATAAAATTAAGTAGAGCCAAACCCCTAAATCTCCTTAAAAATATCGCTGATTATCAATGCGGGAATGAATGGCGAATGGTTGATATTTCACGGAAGCATATGTTTGTGTATATATATATATATATATATATATATATATATATATATATATATATATATATATATATATATATATAATGAAACCTGAGATAGTTACATATACACACTCAATGACACATAAATAGTATGTCAGAATCGCAGGAAACGGCATGACCGACGCGCAGCTGTCAGCAATTTCACGTAAATAAGAGCAAAATTGCTTTATACTGGCTTTTACTGGTGCGATTTTAAAAATGTAAGCATGCAGGGTGATTAAGCTCACAGATTTAGGAAAAGTCATGAAAGGAGGGTCTGGAATTTGATAGAGTGTAAAGTTTTGTTTTTTTTTCCCATAGTGGTCAAATGACCGCTGCTCGGCGCTTCTAGTGTTAAGCTGATTAAACTAACTAATGACAAGATTGTGAAAATAGCGGTCACAGTTATCACAGGTAGTCTGAGCACCGGTCGAACCGGTTTTTACATGTAAATTATATTTTGCACCTCATTGGGGGAAGAGATGGCGAGAAGAGATTGAGTCAAGCGCATACTAAAACCTTCCCCCAATTTAATCCACTAACAAACATGATGCAGTCTACAGTATATTGAAGCTGTAAAGCAATCAAGGTACAATATTTAATTAGATAAAGACAGATCAGTGAATCAAAACTATTATAGTATAAGGAGGCTCCTGTTTTGCATATCCCTTTGGATGAAAAACATTTTTTGGCCAGGAAAGCATGACAGCGGACTTGGTCCCAGACACTTAGTTTTACAGTGGAGGTGGGGGGTGGGTGGTGTGAGATGGTTTCAGCTAAATAATTTGTTGATGGTGGGGGGTATTTTGAGCACAAAAATAAACACGTTTTATTTTGGTTCTTACCATATCAGTCTTAAAATATATCACCATAGGAGCACGGCTCCGGAGCTGCAGCAGAGGCATGAAAGACTTGCACTTTCACTTAACAAAAGGCAGCGTTATGATCAAAAGGATGATAAACGCGTGCGATTTATTGATAAAAATGCAGACATACATCCCCCCTACTCATGAGTGCTCGGATTAAAAGCGAACGCAATTATCAATTTATTGTGTTTATTTAACTTCATTCAGCCGTTTAAAGGGGTCATACAGGCCTACATGCACTTTTTAAAGCTGTTTGGACTAAACTGTGTGTTAGGAGAGTGCGTACACAACCACTCTACGATGATAAAGAGCCGCCCAGTGGTTTTCTTTTCATTTATTACAATAACATGCCCCTTCTGAAATCAGGCCAATCGCAAATGCCTGTCACTGTGACACCACACCACAAGAGGCCGCTCCTACACTAGTTGATTGACACTGGTGTTTTAGCAAAGACCCGCCCCGAGTAAAAAGACGTTGTCGGCCATTGTTTTTCGCCGCTGGAGCAAAAAAAAAGCGAGTGTGTTGTACAGTTGTTGGGTGTAGTAGCGAACACAACAGTTGTCATTCACTACCGACGTCTGAGCCACTGAGGACGCAGTGTCTCAATTTTGTTTTTAAAGCTAACATTCCCGCCGATCTACCTAAATGCGTTCATGTTTGCGCTAATCATTTTTCACCAGACTGCTTAATAAACGCGGGTCAATATAAAGCAGGTTTTACTAGGAAGCAGCTCCTAAAAAATGGATCTGTACTAACGCTTCGTGTTCCTGCTTCATCTTCACCAGGCTTAGTGAGTGTAATTCCTTTTTCTATGAATCTTTGCAGATCGCCTTTTCTAATAATCACGATGAATGCGGAGTATAGTCTCATAGAACATGGTTATGGCTTTTTCTCTGTGTACATCCGTCTCTATATAATCCCTAATCGCCCATTTATAATAAACAATGCATTAAGGTGATTGTCTAGTTGCAAACTATATTATGCTTACCTTTGTAACGTTAGATGGTTTATAAGGGTGTCTGTCGAAGATTAAGAAGTCATGTAAACACATCGCATTCATATCTCTCTCAGTAAGCTTCTCCGCTTTTGTTGTTGTTGCTCGTGGCAGCGTAACAGCCCGTTTTTCTTTATGCCCATGCAGTGATGAGAAAGACAAATCGAGTCGATGCATGTCCATTCTTTTAATTTTTGCGTTGTCAGGCGATATTACAAACTTCCGGGTGGGTTCCGTACTTAAATTAAACCAAAAACGACTTAAGAAAACAGGCTCAAGCTCTATATTCCAGCGTTTTTCAGTTTGGACTGCATTACCCACAAAGCATTGCCCGTGTGGGCAATGCCTTGTGGGTAATGCAGTCCAAAGCATCGCCCGCACTGGACTACATTCCCGTGGCTATACCCCACGTGTGTTGTGAAGACACGCCCCACAGAACTGGGGGGGGCTCAGCAGAGATCATAAGCATTTAAAGGAACATGCACTGAAATAGGTTGCTGAGAACAGAGCTAGTTTTTACCAGTTAAAAGTAGTGTTTTTTTTTTTTACACAACCATTAACAATTTTTTATTAAATATATTACAAACTTTTCATTAGGACCCTAAAGATCATTAAAATTTAATGAAAACTGTGTCTGGATGACCCCTTTAAGTTATATGAAAAATACCGCTCCTACCAGCCCACTATTATTTTCTGTTTTAATGTTAAGATGTTTGTGCAAAAACTGTTACAGTATTACAGTAAATAAAAAAAAAGTATCAAATCCAACTATTAAGTCTGATTTAATTGCTATCATTGATATTTTTTTTTTTCAATCTATTTTATGTTTTGCTGGGGAAATAAAATTTGGGCAGAGACATCCGCTCTGTCATGTAAATGTATCTAAAACCCCCCCTACAGTATTTGCCAACAGCGCACACAGTTTGATAACTTCACACCTATTATGGATGAAAGGTGAGAAGAGATTCCGCAGAATCTTCTGACACAGTGCTTGCTCTGAAGGGCTATACTCAACAAGAATATAGAGAATAAGAATCATATTTATAATAAGATAATGAATTAAATATAAAAAATTATCAAATAAGGACTTTATCTAAAAGCCAGACTGACTGAAGTAGTTGAATATGCTTATACTGTAGATACGCAGGTTCCATTTACATAAAGGTACAATTGCAAGTAAATTACAAACTGCATGTAATGTAAAATATGAATAAAACAGTATTAGACACAAATATATGATATGGTAGTATATACAATAAAAAATCTATTTACACATGAGTGCTCAAATGTAAGGCAAACGCAATTATTACAAACTGGATTCCAAAAAAGTTGGGACACTAAACAAATCAGGAATAAAAACTGAATGCAATGATGTGGAGGTGCCAACTTCTAATATTTTATTCAGAATAGAACATAAATCACAGAACAAAAGTTTAAACTGAGAAAATGTATCATTTTAAGGGGAAAATATGTTGATTCAAAATTTCATGGTGTCAACAAATCCCAAAAAAGTTGGGACAAGTATCAATAAGAGGCTGGAAAAAGTAAATTTGAGCATAACGAGGAGCTGGAAGACCAATTAACACTAATTGGGTCAATTGGCAACATGATTGGGTATAAAAAGAGCTTCTCAGAATGGCAGTGTCTCTCGGAAGCCAAGATGGGTAGAGGATCACCAATTCCCACAATGTTGCACAGAAAGATAGTGGAGCAATATCAGAAAGGTGTTACCCAGCGAAAAATTGCAAAGACTTTGCAGTTATCATCAACTGTGCATAACATCATCCGAAGATTCAGAGAATCTGGAACAATCTCTGTGCGTAAGGGTGAAGGGTGTAAAACCATTCTGGATGCGGGCCCTTAAACGACACTCCACCATAAACAGGAATGCTACTGTAAAGGAAATCACAGAATGGGCTCAGGATTACTTCCAGAAACCATTGTTAGTGAACATAATTCACCGTGCCATCCGCCGTTGCCAGCTGAA
This sequence comes from Clarias gariepinus, assembly GCF_024256425.1. Classification (NCBI taxonomy): domain Eukaryota; kingdom Metazoa; phylum Chordata; class Actinopteri; order Siluriformes; family Clariidae; genus Clarias; species Clarias gariepinus. Next base: position 19,829,679 of record NC_071110.1, read on the forward strand.
ACTCTACAGTGCAAAGAAGAAGCCATTTCTAAGCAAGATCCACAACTCGGGCGTTTTCACTGGGCCAGGGATCAATTAAAATGTAGTGTGGCAAAATGGAAGACTGTTCTGTTGTCAGACGAGTCACGATTCGAAGTTCTTTTCGGAAATCTGGGACGCCATTTCATCCGGACCAAAGAGGACAAGGAAAACCCAAATTGTTATCAACGCTCAGTTCAGAAGCCTGCATCTCCGATGGTATGGGGTTGCATGAGTGCGTGTGGCATGGGCAGCTTGCATGTCTGGAAAGTCACCATCAATGCAGAAAAATATATTCAGGTTCTAGAACAACATATGCTCCCATCCAGACGTCATCTCTTTCAGGGAAGATCCTGCATCAACAAGATAATGCCAGACCACATTTTGCATCAATCACAACATTATGGCTCCGTAGGAAAAGGATCCGGGTACTGACATGGCCAGTCTGCAGTCCAGATCTTTCACCTATAGAGAACATTTGGCGCATCATAAAGAGGAAGGTGCGACAAAGAAGGCCCAAGACGATTAAACAGTTAGAGGCCTGTATTAGACACGAATGCGAGAGCATTCCTATTTCTAAACTTAAGAAACTGGTCTCCTCGGTCCCCAGACGTCTGTTGAGTGTTGTAAGAAGAAGGGGAGATGCCACACAGTGGTGAAAATGGCCTTGTCCCAGTTTTTTCGGGATTTGTTGACACCATGAAATTTTTAATCAACATATTTTTCCCTTAAAATGATAAATTTTCTCAGTTTAAACTTTTGTTCCGTGATTTATGTTTTATTCTGAATAAAATATTAGAAGTTGGCACCTCCACATCATTGCATTCAGATTTTATTTACGATTTGTATAGTGTCCCAACTTTTTTGGAATTCGGTTTGTAATTTATTGTGTACAGTATATTTAACTTCATTTAGCTGTTTAAGTTATATGAAAAATATTTTTTTTATATTTTGAGCTCAAAAATAAACACGTTTTATTTTAAACTTAGAATATCAGCCTAAAAATATATCATCATAGGACCACGGCTCCGAGCCGCAGCAGAGGCCTGAATATATATTTAAAGAAGCCTTTTAATTTAAAGAAGCAGAGGCCTGCATATATATTTAAAGAAAAAGTGACACAAACATAATAAAACACGACCTTAATCCAATCTAGTGTTTTTTTTCAACTAAGGTGTATGAAGGCTGCTGTCCCGCACGCACCCGACTTTGCAACCAATCTAAAGCACTGCTATTTTAATGTTATGACTTTAGCTTTTGTTTTTTGGTTTTCACAATAAAACCTCACAAAATAAAGTTATGATATTAAAAACATAAATATAAAAAAAATATTACAGTAAATATAATTTCCACAAGTTTACGTAAATTTTTTGTTTTAATCTGCGCCTAAGAACTGCAACCTGAAACATGACTGCCACCTACTGGTCTGAAACATCGCATCTTTTAAAATCTCGCGCACTGCCGCGAGTCGCCATGAGATTCCTGTCCCTCTGACGCACATTTTTTATTGCCCCATCTGTATTTACAAAAATGCTTGGCTAAATAAATAGGTTTTTAGAACATTAATTGGAAGGGCTATTCCATAACCTTGGAGCTTTGTAAGAAAAAGTTCTGCCCCCTGCTGTGTTTACATTATATGTAGTACTGACGAGCAGCCTGCATTGATCAAAGTAGGCATGACAAATTAAGACACTAGCAGTTCACTCAGATACTGTGGCGCATTTAATGCTTTATACATCAAAAGTATTATTTTAAAATCGATGCAAAATTTCACAGGGAGCCGATGCAGTATGGATAGGGTTAATTCCTACTACATTTTACAACCTATGAAATACTATGATTAATGGTGTCAAAAACTTCATTGAGGTCGAGTGACATCTCAGTGATCATACTTGCAACCCTGATCAAGGCCCAATAGGAGGTCATTTACTACTTTAACAAGGGCTGTCTCTGTGCTGTGATGAGGCCTAAATCCTGGTACACTTTGTGTATGCTACTCCTACTACTACTGCTACTTTGTGTATGTCGATATGAACATAGCTGCTGCACTACTATTTTTTCCAGAATCTTAGAGATAAAGGGGAGGTTTGATATTGGCATGTAATTGGACAGCTGACAGTGGTCGAAGTCAGGTTTCTTAAATAGTGGTTTAATAAGTGTTAATTTAAAAGATTTTGGAACATACCCACCTTTGAGTAAAGAATTAATTATTGTCAACAGGTTCCATTGTTCTATTGTACGGTTCCATTATTATGGCGATCCAATTAAAGTTAATAACTCTGGGAGACTACTGGAAAAGCTCTGTGTAGTAGTTCATGTGAATGTATGTAGCGCAGTGCTGTGTATACATAATTACTATGACACACATTCATTGAGCCAAGATAGTGATCTGAGATAACTTCAGACTGTAGAATTGTGATTATATTTATTAAATCTGAAGGATATTATTAAATCTAAAGTGTGATCTGCTTTATGAGTGGATCCTACTACACACTGATTTACTCCTACAGAGTCCTGTATTGACATAAATGCTGTTCTTAGAGGATCTTCTGGATTTAAAAGTAATATTAAAATCTCCAACAATTAATGCTTCATCTACAGAAATGACTAGGTTTGAGATGAAATCTGCAAATTTTCAGACAATGTCAGAGTACGACCCAGGGAGTCTGTTAATGATAATTTGCAGGATCAACTAAGCAGACTTAATACTTGTAGCTACACTTATGTTACTATAGAGGACATCAAATGCATTTAATTTGTGTACATGAAGGATTGACAGATTATCACTGTAAATTCTTTTAAGACAATGTATTTCTTTCTGTATCAAGAAGGACTAGCTTTGGTTTAATCAAGGTTTTTATTAAACACAATATATAAAACTCCTGATCTGTGATGATTTTATTTACACTAAGTGCTTTAGATGTAAGAGATCTAATATTTACCAGCCCTAGCTTCAGATCAGAGGTGCTGGCTGTATATTCTGTGTGTTCTGAACTTTTGGTCTCTATAATAATTAAATCACTAAAACAGATTTTGGGTCTTTCTAAATTTTTGTTTAGCTCGGAGAACAGACACAGTCTCAATATGGTTAGTGATGTAAGTATGTATCCAATGTTGTAAACATTAAAGCACTTTTTGTAAGTCGCTCTGGATAAGGGCGTCTGCCAAATGCCTAAATGTAAATGTAAATGTAAATGTAGTGACGGCTCTAGCGCAGCTAGCAGACGTTTGGTTTAGCCTATTTGTCTGCTCCCTGGCCTGGGCTCTGGGTAGTCACTGATTAACTAGGCCTGTTCTGAGACTATGAGCTATACTACAAGAAATGAGAGCAGCACCATCCCGAGTGGGATGGACACCGTCCCACTCCAACACGCCATCTTTGCCCTTAGATGTACTCCAATTGTCTATAAAGCCCACATTATTAAAGAAGCTAAAAAAGGTTTCCTTTTCAACGTTAAAAATCTAGGGAATGACGGCTGTAGTCCAAAAATGATCATCAAATTTAACTCAACTTGAGCAGTTATCCACAATCAAACTCCAACGAACAGTTTGCAAACATTGCAATGTCTTGATATTGCAAAGCTAGTAGAGACATATCCCAACAATCCCTAATTAAAGCAAAAGGTGGTTCAACAAGGATGACACAAGATGGTAATCCTCTTCTGACTCATGATTCTGTTAATTTTATTTTTATTGAGTAAATACAGTTGAATAAAACAAAAACTGTGCCTGTCCTCATTTCAGGCTGCAAAGCAACAAAATGTGATTACTTTAATGCTTAGTGTTTCTTTTTTATACCCACTGTCCACAACTCTGGTCTATTCCATGCATATACAAACTAAACCAAGGGATACTCTGATCGTTAAGTTATTATTTTATGTAGTTTTAGGTTTTTGGCCAATAGAAAACTCCAGACATACTGTAATTGTACAGGAAAGCAAGAAATGTTTTAGATATATACTTTTAGGTAACCAAGACCATACATGTTCCCATGTGGTTCATAACTTGACTAATGATAAAGCAATTGTGCATCTTTAATGAGATTCCAAAATATCATTAGCTTCATAGAGTTGGACCTTTGCTGCCATTTTGCTAGCTCACTTTTGGTTAGTCCCAAAAGTTAATATTTCCTTACTCAAGGAATGTCAAATTCTTGGACAAGTTGGGTTACTTATTTCTTTGTGTCATCCATATTGTATAGTCAAACACAGTTAAGAAATAAAAATGGTGTTAATAACGTTAAACTGTGTGTATGTCAGGAGCTACAGTCTACCCGACTCCACATTAAGCTAATAACTGCCTGTATTTTATGTTTGTCAGCTTGTTTTCCTTTGCATTTTAGCTCATCAGGGTCGTGTGTCAGACTTGGTGTTTTCCTTGCCGAGTCAGTGGGTAGTGAGTACAGGGTATGACAAGAGTGTTAGCTGGATGTGCACCCAGAGTGGGGCCATGCTAGGGTGCCACTACTTTAGCTCTTGGGCCTCATGTCTTCAGTATCCTTTAGACACTGCAGGTACCTGATATCTTTGTTCTTTCTGGGATTGTGAATGTTCTGTAATTTTTTCATCTGTATGCAGTTGATGTCTTCTGTTTCCATTGTGTTCGAAATTCTAAATTTTTCTGTGAGCTTCCTTGACTGCATGTTTTAGGTATGATGATGATACCCAGCATGCATTTGTTGGTGACTACTCAGGACAAATCACCTTGCTAAAATTGGAGGGAGAGACGTATTCTGCCATAACTACTTTGAAAGGACATGAAGGTAAAGTTTACATGAACAGATATGTGTACATATATTGCTTATCCAGTTTTAAAAAGAACACTTGTGCAACAGCTTATTTTTTAAGTTGGCCCTTACAGTGGAACCTTGTATTACGAGCATAATTTGTTTTGGAAGCGGGCTCGTATTCCAAAACGCTCGTAAACAAAATTTAGTTTTCCCATAAAAAAATAATGGAAACTCAAATTATTTGTTTCACAGCCCAAAAAAATAAATACATAAAAGTAATTAATACAAAATACTAAGTAAAAATAAAACGAAAATAAACCTACACTTGAAAATAAAAGTAAAAATAAATCCCGACCGATAAGTGTTTCCGTTTATGCGTGCAGGCACTGTGTGTTTGTGTATGTGTGTGAAGCTATAGTAAGAGGAGACTCTTACTTTCAGCCCCTCTTTTCTCCCCCTTCTCATTTTACACAGTCAACCTTTTTCCTCTCTTATTTGAATTTCACACAAACACACACACATACACAGACATAACGGAAAGACTGTTTTTTTTTTTGAAAAATTAGCAAGGAACATTGCTAATGACGCTTGTGTAAGCACATACTAACGGACTGCTGTAAAGTAAAACAAACAAATGAACCTACACTTTACCTTTGAACAGAATCGCGACAGAGCAGTGTTTCTGTGTAGAGCAGAGTGTGAGAGTGTGTTTAACAGCACAGTGTCAAATTATGTGCGCGCACACATAACGACAGTCTAAGGAAGAAAATTGATTTTTAACCTTCTGATAATCTTCTCTTTTGCTTTACACGCGCACACACACACGTTATAAGAAACTGTGCATGCACGCTGTACACACACGCTTACAAACACAGCGCCCAGCAGGTAAGAGGATTACCCACAATTCCGCAGCACAAGAGAGAGAAAAACCGTTGGCTCAATTGTAATCACGTGACGTCGGCGTCAAAACAAGAAGCACATGCATGATGCATGATACTCGGTACCCGTAAACCAAGACTTGCTCGTTTTTCAAGTCGAAATGTATTAATCTTTGCTCGTCCTACGGAACACTTGCAAACCGCGTTACTCGTAATCTGAGGTTTCACTGTAATTCAATCAATTTCTATTAGCACAGTGCATAAACTAGTGCAGGTACATGTCAAGAGCTTCAGGTAATGTTCACATCAAAAACCTGAATGAGTAGAAAATGTAATCTGTAATCACTCTTTACAACTGTGAAGAATAGAAAAGCATCTTGGCTTGTAGAATCAGATGCTTTCTTGTGCATACAAGAGACTATCACCTAAACAGAACTAGCAAAAAGAAAAAACTTTTTTTCCTCCCTCCTTCCAATCTCCCACTGTTCAGTTTTGTTGAGTTTGTGTTCGTGATAGTCTCAGACTCTTATTCTTAACAGGAGTCAAACCTGATGTGGTCTGTGATGTGTTGTAGCATATTCACCTAAAAGTTTGTTTTGTTGTGCATTTTGCCATGTTTTTCTTACTATCTTTGTACTGTGTGCTTATTTAAGCTACTATTCATGTCAGCTCCGACCATTTTGTTTTTTTGTTTTTTTTGGTCTTTTTCATCAACAAAATTCTGGGAGATCGTGAAAAATGTTCAAACAGGCCTGTCTTTGTACTAACAGTTAAAGTCACAGAGAAACAATAACATTTTCTCCCAGTTCTGATGTTTGATTTGAGGATTAACTGTAAAGCTATTGACCTGTGTCAGCATAATTTGACATATTGTGCTGCTGCCAGATGATTAAATAAAAAGAATAACTGAACAAATGAGAAGGTGAAGGAAAAGGAATGAGACTATGGGGAGATATAGTCAGAAACTGTAGCCTTCTACTTGTACTTATGGTTATTTCCAAAATTTAATTGGATGAACGAGATTGTATTTATATGCTGTATTAGGGTCATTGACGGATAAGACTTTTTAATAGGCCAATTTTAAAATACCAAAAATATGGATATGTTTGGCCATTTTCTAAACATTTGGAATGTAGTGTACACATGCTTTTTTAAAGAAAAGTAAAAAAATTGACATTTTAATGTTTTAACACTTATTTTATAATACATAGCCTTAAAAAAGTCATCTGGGGCGACCGTAATATATCTCAAAATTCCTATTTTTATGTATCATTAAGACTAGTTGAACTCATATCAGTAAATAGATAAACTGATAAAGAAGGATAAACTTTAGTGCCATTTCATTTTATGAAAACCATTATTTTACAAGTTTATTCTATAATATCAAAGTCTCCCTTATAATCCAGTTACAATACTGATTTTTACTTCAAAAGCAAAAAAACTAAATTGGCATTTATACAGATATTACACATTCAACAATAGCATACCACTGATTAATATTTGAGGCTAAACTAATGGATATTTGGTTATGAATTTAGTGTAATTATTGCCATTTGTTGGTTACCCCACATGACATATGGTCGCCCCAAATGATAAGAAAACCACAGGTATAAAAATTTCAGTTAAAATGTACACAAAAGAGTTCAAGACGAAAGAAAATTTAACTCTTTTTATTCGAATAACATTTCAACATTTAAATATAACAAATCAGAAGGACATTAACATTTAAAATTATATAATTTTTATTGCAACACACATTAAATGCTTCAAGAACTTAAGAAGCTGAGTAAAGGATCTCTTTTTTGGAACCTTTTTGATTTATTGGACAGGGATGAACACTACTTGCATCTCAATTAACCTTTCAACATTTAAATATCACAAATAATAAGTTTCTTTTTCTGGCCTTTTCCTTTTCTTTTCTCATTGTAAGGGCCAGATTTCATTCTTGTAATTTGTTGTTGTGTTTATTTCATTTAAATTTGTTAGTTAAGCATTATACATTAAGTCCATTGGGTTTATTAGTTTAAGCACTTAGTATTATAGTTGTAAGTTGTATTGTGACATAATTTCATAAGTTGTCCTGTGACATCATCCCACAGTTGTGTAGTTGCATGTCTATCACGCACGTTGGTTGCAAGTTGTTGTTACGACACGGAAGGATACAGAAAGGTGTGGAGAACACAAGCTTTTGACCGTGATACTATGAGGTAAAGGATACAGTAAAATAAGTTGTTGTAACTGTAATCTACCGAAGCTACAGAACACAGCAAACGACTTGTCGTGACTACAGTGGATTTATGCAAGAAATTGTAACAACCGTTGTACTTTGATGTTAAGATACTCTGCTCTTGCTGCAGGGTCGGAGTTGACTTTCTGTCTATGACGAGCAGTCTTCTCTTTGCTTGTTAATCGTGCCATCTAGGAAATAGGTAAAATAGGTTAAAACTTGTTTAAAATGACTAATACATGTATAGTCAGATAAATAGAATGTCATTGTGTAGTTTTTTTTTTTTTTTTTTTACATTTTTCCTGTAGGATTGTACTACACCAAAAAATAAATGTTTCTCCCTATAAAAGGAATGGAAAATGGCTGAATAAAAAAAAAAAAAAAATATATATATATATATATATATATATATATATATATATATATATATATATATATATATATATAATTATGCTTAAACAAATAACTCTATGTATACAATTGATGTATAGGATATGAAAACTACAAATATAGGACATATATCTATCATTTAAAACACTCAGCAGTGGTCGCCCCACATGATACTCGGTCTCGGTATACTATGGATAGAATCAACATAATTCGGACAACATTCGTTTGTATATCATGATAGAAATATATGTGCAAATGCTTTATAGTTTTGTCAATGAGTGTAAAACATGTTTGAAATTATGCCAACTAGGAAAAGGGATATATTTAAGTTGATTTAAAGTGTTTTTAAACCAGTTTTCCTAACAAAAGTCAAGGCCGGACGGTCGCCCCATATGATGTTTTGGCACTTCGGATAGCAGAAAAATTATGAAAAACCTAAAAATTTGGAGAAGTTAGAGTGGTTTAGTAGTTAAAGAAGGTATAACAAGTAGATGAGAAATTATGTATTTTTTAGTTTTTTCTGCAAAATAAAATTAACCCGGACAGAAAAAGGGGGCGTCACGTCATTGACCCATTAACATCTGTAACAGTTGGTCTATTCCCAAATGGGTAGCTACACTGCCTGGGCAAAAAAGTTACAGTTTGGATTTAAATAAGCAAATATGTAAGCCTTTCATTGGACACATAATGTAGATATTATATTTCTCTATTTAGTATGTAATTGATGCACTGAGTAGCTTCTTACTTTGTAAACAATCATGTTGAAATATGTACCTAGTGGTTGTGGAAATTATTTTACTGCTTTTGTGGGTCAAAAAACAGTTAATCACACTTAAAAGTTGCATGGCTTAAAAAAAAAAATCTGTGCACTGTTTGTTTACTATAATGTGTACTGTTTACTACAACGGTAATTATTATTTGTTTACTAAAACAGTAAACTATTATTTGTATTTACACACACATGTGGCAAGTGACAGGTGTGGGGAATATAGTGATTACAAGTTGATTATTAAAAAGTTGACTCAACCTTTGTGTTGTGTGTCACACCGGGCATAGAGAAAAGAAAGTAGTGTAAAGAGTTGTCTGTGAGGCCTTCAAAGAAAAGAACACAGTCAAATATGGTGGAGGTTCAAATATGTTTTGGGGTTGCTTTGCTGCACTGGATGCCTCGATTTTTAGATTTACTTTTAATTCATATCTTTACATTTGTATTTATAAACATTACAGCAAAGAGGCTTGTATTTTTAATAATAATGGGATGAGAACAAAAAAAGCATATTGACCCTCTATAATTCCTATACAGTTCCATAGTTGCATAGTGCACTATTAAAATGTGTAAACAACCTTTCTTTGTACAAATTATAGAGAGACAAAACATTTTGGAAGAAACAGTTACCTTACATACTATCATGTTGATAATCCTAACAAAGAACTTAACTTTTCTAAATCTCCCTATGTCTTACCACACATAAAATTATACTCTTGGACCTAATGTTACCTGGTTATCTGTTCTTTAGGGTCAGGTTCAGGACTCTGTGGTTGTGTCGTCATTTCTACATATTGCCTTTTTGCTCTGCACCTCTGCTGTGCCTCTCTCCAATACCGGTACTTGTACCTTTGCTGCTTTTCACACAGATCAGCTACTATATTTGTCTGTTGTGCATTTTTATTTTTTGTGTCATCTCTGTCTTTTCTTAAATTTTTTGCCTTACCAAAAGGGTTTGCATCTCGCTATGTCCTGTATTTCCATTGCCTTTCTGCTGCTGACAGTTTCATTTACCCATTATTCCGTTTCAGAATCAGTTTTTTTGCAAAATCAGTTTTTATTTTTGTTTCTGGTGGGTCATGTAATGTGGTGTTTGTATTTAGGCAGTTCACGTTTGTGGTTTGCTTTGTTAAAATCAGAGTTTGGGTGCTGTTGCTTTTTGTCTGAGGTAAACGGAGGTAAACTTCCGCAGCGAATAGAAAACCTTGCATTGGTAAAGTATGCCTCTAGATTGGGACGGCACATCTTTATCGGTCTTTCGTGATGTAAAAGCATGTCCCGCCGCCTCGCATTTTCACTCTTGATTTTGTGTTGTGATCAGCTGGAAGCCTGGCAGATGTAGTGCGTTGTCCGGAATGGCTTAATTCAGCCAGGTGTCCGTAAAACACAGAGCGGCAGAGTTTGAAAAGTCCTTATTTTTCTGGCAGAGCAGAAAAAGTTTATCCATTTTGTTGGGTAGAGAGCGGAGATTCGCCAGATTTATAGTCAGCAGCACAGTTCTAAAGCCACATTGTCGGAGCTTGACAAACGCGTCGGCTGTCTTCCCCTGTCTGCGCTTTTTAAAGCATTTGAACAGCGCTGCTGCTCCGCCTGTTCAGCAAAACGTCAGAATAATTTAAAACTGGTTAAAATTGTGTGTTGTGTTCTGCTGAATGTTCAGCAGTTTATCCCTGGTATAACTGATAACATTTAAAAAACAGAAAACAGGACAAACTAACAAAAACAGTAAGACTACTGGAGAGCTCCACACCAAGGCAGCCATGCACGGCACCATCATGATATTTTAATGATATTTCCTTTCTTCTTAATGATCTACAACTAATGTATCATTAATAGTAAAATGGCCCAGATTGCATAAAAAAAATAAAGTGACACAAAATGCTTAAATGTGATTTTGGAATACACATTTTAAACCATTAACAGAGTTGACATTTTTCACCATTTTATACTTTAGCTGTTTTTAAAAAAAGTGAATGCGAAATTCAATGCAAATATCATAATAACAATAATACAGAGGAACCTCAGATTGGCAGTAACCTGCTTTAACTTGAAACACTTGTTTTGACGTTGAGCATCATGTGATCACAACTGAGCCAATGGTTTTTCTTTCTTTTGCGAGAGATCAGGATTTATTTGTACTTTTTTTAAAGGTTAAGTGCAGGTTAATTTGTTTTAAATATTTGTATGTGTATATATAAATTTCGATATATTTATAATCATTATTTCTTATGGGGAAATTCGCTTCGATTTACAAGTGTTTTGATATACGAACATACTTCTGGAACGAATTATGTTCGCAATTTTCCACCAGAGGATGTGGCCATCAAGCAAGTCAAATGCTTTTTCTATGAATGCTTTAAAGATTTTTATGCCTTTTTATAGCAGAGGTAACCAAGTTGACCAGAAAATAAAGACACAAGTTTATTTTTTATTATTGAAAAATACAAGACATAAAATTGATATTTGATGCAATTGTTATGTAACCTATTAGAGTAAACATACCAAAAGATTAAAATTGGATCTAATTATTTCATGATAACTCAAGTTGAAAGTATGAATCAGGAGGGAAAGACAGTCGATAATAGCTGTAGTAAAAGTCTTTAAGTTAATATTTTCCAGATAAAATGTCCCTAAATATTTATAAAAGCATTATCATTAGTGATAGGTTGATATAATTTGTGTTGTTATTAGTGTTATTAAAATAACAGTAGGGTTTATCCGGAAGATGCAAAATGATTCCTCAAGTCAAAAATTGCCCAGATCCAGTTATCTAGCCATCACAATTTGGCTTGTGTCAAACTCAGTTAAATCCTTATGTTTGCCCATTTTTTTTCTGCTTCCCACACGGATCTCCAGGGCCAAAACTTTTAATTACAGTGGAACCTTGGATTACGTACATAATTCGTTCCGGAAGTGGGCTCGTATTCCAAAACACTCATAAACCAAATTTTATTTTCCCATAAAAAATAATGGAAACTCAAATTATTCATTCCACAGCCAAAAAAAATTAAAACATGAAAATAGGTAATACAAAATATTAAGAATAAATGAAACAAATTAACCTGCAATTTACCTTTAAAAAAAGTAAAAAGAAATCCCGAGAGATAAGTATTTCCGTTTATGCGTGTAGGTGCTGTTTGTGTGTGTGTGTGTGTGTGTGTGTGTGTGAAGCGAAAGTAAGGGGAGAGAGGGAATCAGACCCTTCCCTCTTCCTCTTCTCACTTATGTTTCTTTCACTCACACACACACACACACACACACACACACACACACGCAAACACACACACACACATATACACTAATGGAAATTAGCAAGGAACATCGCTAATAACTCTTGGGTAAGCGCATGCTAACGGAATAACTGCTGTAAAGTAAAAAAACAAACAAATAACCTGCACTTTACCTTTGAAAAGCATCGCAACAGAGCAGTGTTTCTGTGTAGAGCAGAGTGTGTGTGTGTGTCTCTGTATAAAGGCGAGACAAGGAGGGTTGTGTGTGTAAAGGGGCATGGTGTCCAATGATGTGCGTCATAACAGCAGGCTGACACACACAGAGAGAAAATAGATCTAAACCTTCTCTAATGAGACTTGCTTTTGCTTTACACGTGCACACGCATGTTATAATAAACAGTACATGTGTACTGTACACACGCATACAAACACAAAATAAAATATGTTTTAAACGCACACACGGTCACCTTGTTGTAGTAAACAGTACACGCGTGCACAGATTTTAATTTATACCAGTGAGAGACATGCACTAAGACCAAGCAGGGAAGACAATTACCCACAATTCCGCAGCGCAAAAGAGAGAAAAAACATAGACGTGTGTATAAGTGTATGTGTAGGGGTATATCAAAATCCATTTGATTTTGCGATTGACCCAAAATAACTGACTGACCTGTTGAGTTAAGCACATGACATGCAGTGCAAAATTGTTCAGCTTATTGAGCTCTGTATTAGTAAAGGGTTTCGCGTGCAAGTGGTTCAAATCCCACAACCACCAAGTTGCCACTGTTGGGCCCTTAAGCAAGGCCCTTAACCCTCAACTGCTCAGATGTGTAATGAGATAAGAAATGTAAGTCGCTCTGGATAAGAGCGTCTGCCAAATGCCCAAATGTAAATGTAAAAATTTTGCATCCTCAATGTCTTTAGATTACATAAGCCTAGTTTATATAAGTCCCCTCAGAGAAATATACAGTGGGTACTCAAGGGGAATGTCTATGACTGCAACGCAATCTGTCGCGGCAAACGGCAACAGCCAAAATAAAATGGCTGCAATTAATTTTGTTTAGACAGACTGTGGTCAGTGGTCATTTAAGCCGCATCGCGCGCGCTTTCACTAAAAAAATAAAAATGCAGTGTTTAATCAGCAAGTATATATATCGCCTCTCTTTATGATAGAGGAATATTCTGACTGAAACAAAGCTGCTTGTGTCGGCTCATATCGGGAGCATTTTGATCAAAGGGGAAATTAGAAGGGGAAAAGTAAAAGTGTGTATAAACAACATAGCACAATGCATGTGTATGAATGGCCGAAATGTGGTTGTGAATAAATCTTTTAGTGAATGTAAAAGGATCTAAGGTCAGATAAACGTGCGCGCCGATATGAGAGATTTATAAGAGATTTCCCATGCCGATGTGAGCCGCCCTATCTCAGTCATAATATACAAATATGTTTTAGCTGTGTAGTGGACCGCGCGCACACAACCTCTCGCGGGCGAGCCTTTCTCTAAATACGCTGTTTTAATTGGGAGTGAGGATAAGAAACACCGCACCGGCAGAACTAGACTAATGATTATGAATGCGTCAGGGAACAGCAAGGAAACTGACTGGCCATTTAAATAATTAATTGATAAGTTGATGTCTTTTCGTTTCAGCTGTGAGTGGATGCGCTGCAGTAATCCACATTTTAAATGAGTTACATAAGCTGATTTTTTCTCTATTAGTTTATATAAAAGCAGACATTTTGCTTTCTGTAAGTATATATTTTTCATATATGTGAGGCGAGTATACACGGAGTTCACCAAAACCGATAGAGAATAGCGCTGTATCCCTGTTTTCTTTTATTATTTTACAACATCATAACGTCTTATAAAGGCTATGTAGCTTATATAGGTTTATTATATAGTTTTTGCCCATTATTCTGACAACACCTGTGACTCACATTTTCTGATACACACAGCCAGAGTTTTCTGGCTACGTGAGTGTTAAACATGATAAAATATAAAGGCTTACTGTGTTAACATTTACTTTGCATAAATTCGATGGAACTAAGAAACGCCTATATTTAAGTTCTTAATTTGTACTGTAATTTTAGTACTGTGATGATAAATTCGTTTAATGTTTCACTTGTATTTTATAAGGTTTTGCCGGCGGTGGTACAGTGCAACAGGGGTGCTGGGATGTAAAAATGTAATTTGTTAAAATGTTTTCATAATTTATTAAAGAACATTATGATGATCATAACAGGCTACTGCATTTAATTCTTATAATAATGCAAAAACACCGACATCTGCTGACGCAGTAGCACGTCCTGACAATGTTTAAATTTTTATGGTCATTTATTTAACAGTTAATAAATCTACTACAAATTTAAAGAACACAAAATATAAGATGACAAAAAACATACATGTGTAGCTTTTCTAATTACACATGATAAAATCTAGAGGCTCACTGTGTTAACGTTTACTTTGCTTAAATTCGATCCTAATAAAATTTAATTTAAATTCTACATTTGTACTGTAATTTTAATACTGTAATTATGAATTCGTTTAACTACAATGTTTCACTTGCTTTTATCCGCTACTACGTGCAGCTCTAAAGGAGCGCATCTTATTAATCCTTGAGAGAATGAACTGATGCCCGAGGCATCAGTCTATAATTATATAACGCCACTCAAACTCAAATGCTGCCACCGTGAGGTGTGGTGGTAAAACCAGAATACCGCATGAGTAACATCTGTATCTAAATCCATCGGGTGCATTTTGGCAAATGACACAAAGTAACTGATTTCCTGTTGAGTTGAACCCATTGCAGTGCGAAAGTGGTTAGGCTCAATAAGCTCTAAATGTGTAAATGAGTTTGGACCCTCAGAAAGTCCAAAATGATTGGAAAAAATCCATAGGAAAACAAGAGGGTCCTGCGCCATTGCCACCCGGGCACACCACAGCCATCGTCAAGTGCACTGCACAACTTGCACACTTTAAACAATATGACGTAATAGGGCTAATGTCAGCCTCTGCCCTAAATATTTGTCATGTCAACTGTGTGTGTGCGTGCGTGCGCGAGAGTAAAAGGTGTGTGTGCGTGCGTGCATGCGTGAGTGAGAGATGTGTGTGTTAACATTTGTAATGTATAAGTGTGTTTGGGCATTAGTGTTTGAGCGTTTGCGTGTGTGTGCGTCGATATGTGTAAATGGTAACATTTTTGTATGTGTACGCGCTGCAGGTCTTGGGGGGGAAGCATTACACTAAAATGTTACTCAATATAAGGGTACACAAAGTTAATAACCACTTTTTAGCTTAAGTGTAAGGCATCGTCAGGGCTGACCCGTTCAAGATATCAAAAACCTCTTTTACAGTTTTGCATCCTCAATGTCTTTAGATCACATAGGCCTGGTTTGGTGTAAAATATATTTTTATATTTAGTTGAAAACAACGATGAGCGGGCCCAAGCATCTTGCGCCATCACCACCCCGGGGTGTACGGCACGGCCTGTGGGTTATTTGAGCATGTTAAGACCTAAAAAATGCAATTGCCGCCCAGGTGCACTACACAACTTGCACACGTCACACGCTTTATAGGGCTGATATAGTAGTTTATAGTTTGGGCCCTATATATATCTTCTTTGTCTTTCGGCTGTTCCCTTTCAGGGGTCGCCACAGCGAATCATCAGCGGGCCCTATATATTCAATTCAATTCAATTCAATTTTATTTGTATAGCGCTTTTAGCAATTTTCATTGCCGCAAAGCAGCTTTACATAGTCAAAAGAATTATTTAGGTTTGTATGAAATGTGAATTTGTATGGATCAAAATGGTCAGTTTGTCCCTGGTGAGCAAGCCGAGGGCGACAGTGGCAAGGAAAAACTCCCTGAGATGGTAAAAGGAAGAAACCTTGAGAGGAACCAGACTCAACAGGGAACCCATCCTCATTTGGGTAAAACAGAGAGCAGTAAATGATCTTCATTTATACAGTGTGTAGGGTGGCAGGCAGTTTAGCATAACAGTTGATGTTAATATGGAGTCCAGGTAGTTTTTGAAGACTCTAGGTAGACTTGTAGGAAGTTCCAGTCCTAAACTAACGAACTGTCAAGTCCCCAGAGAAACAGTTGCCAACACCAGTCGAGGCCAGAACCATTTTCTAGGTAGAGAGACTCATTCCCAGACACCAGACGCATCCCAGAGAGACACACGGGGCATCCATGTGACGAAATCTTCAGCCAGAAGCGGGGCACCAGGATGGGTCAGACAGGTCCGGAGGGCAGAGGGAGTCTGGATCACTGGCAGCTCAGGAACGACATGTGTAGCTCGACAGAGAGAGAGAGAAAGAGTGAAAGGGGGGACAGGAGGAGAGAGGAAAAAGAAAGAGGGGGGGAAAGAGAAGAAGAAGAGAGATGGCAGTTAGGTATGGTCACAGTCACACAATGTATAATGTGAATGTATATTAACTGTAGAGTGCAAGCAGAGACTCCGGCAGGACTAACTATGACAGCATAACTAAAAGGGAAAGCCAGAAGGAAACACAAACATGAGGGCTTCCTGACATGTAAAGCAAACAATCACCTCACCGTCAGCAAACCTGAGTGATTAATGAGAGTGAGGAAGACAGCATCCAAACATACCAGTTCACCATAATACTCTACGTCCATGAGTCCCCCAGATCTGCTCCTTTACCTATGGAAAATCTATTTATAAAAATGCTTGGCT
This sequence comes from Clarias gariepinus, assembly GCF_024256425.1. Classification (NCBI taxonomy): domain Eukaryota; kingdom Metazoa; phylum Chordata; class Actinopteri; order Siluriformes; family Clariidae; genus Clarias; species Clarias gariepinus. The sequence goes on from NC_071110.1 coordinate 19,846,615, forward strand.
AAATAAATAGGTTTTTAGCCTGGACTTAAACACTGAGACTGTGTCTGAGTCCCGAACACTATTTGGAAGACTATTCCATAACTTTGGGGCTTTGTAAGAAAAAGCTCTGCCCCCAGCTGTATTTTTCATAATACGCGGTACTGACAAGCAGCCTGCATCCTTTGATCGAAGTAGGTGTGGCGGATCGTAAGACACTAGCAGTTCGCTCAGGTACTGCGGCGCGAGACCATTTAATGCTTTATATGTCAAGAGTAGTATTTTGAAATCAATGCGAAATTTCACAGGGAGCCAATGGAGTGAAGATAAGATAGGGGTGATGTGCTCATATCTTCTGGTTCTGGTGAGGACTCTCGCTGCTGCATTCTGGACTAGCTGAAGCTTATTTATGCATCTAGCTGAACAACCAGACAGTAAGGCATTACAATAGTCCAACCTAGAGGTGATAAAAGCATGAACTAGTTTTTCTGCGTCGTTTAGCGACAATAAATTTCTTATTCTGGCAATATTTCTGAGGTGAAAGAATGCTATCCTGGTAATATTATCTACATGTGCTTCAAATAAAAGGCTGGAATCAATAATCACACCAAGGTCTTGTACTGTTGCATTTGATGGAACAGAAAGGCCATCTAAAGTTACGGTGTGATCTAAAATTTTACTCCTAGCTGTATGCGGTCCTATGACTAGAACTTCTGTCTTATCCGGATTTAGCAGAAGGAAGTTAATTAGCATCCAATTTCTTATGTCCTGCACACATTGCTCAATTTTAGTAAGCTGTTTTTTCTCATCAGGTTTTGCTGAGACATATAACTGTGTATCGTCGGCATAACAATGAAAACTAATACCATGCTTACGGATTATGTTGCCCAGAGGAAGCATGTAAAGGGAAAAAAGCAGTGGACCTAAAACTGAACCCTGCGGAACGCCAAACTCCACTAGAGAACATGCAGAATAATCACCATTTAAGTCTACATACTGATAACGATGGGTCAGATAGGATCTGAGCCAGGAGAGGGCTGTACCCTTAATTCCCACTACATTTTCTAATCTGTGAAGAAGAATAGCGTGATCAACAGTGTCAAAAGCTGCACTGAGGTCAAGTAATACAAGCATAGTTACACAACCCTGATCAGAGGCCAATAGAATGTCATTTACTACTTTAACGAGCGCTGTCTCTGTACTGTGATGAGGCCTAAATCCTGACTGATACAGTTCATGTATGCCATTTCTATGTATATATAAGCATAGCTGCTCCGCTACTATCTTTTCCAGGATCTTAGAGATAAAGGGGAGGTTTGATATTGGTCTGTAACTGGACAGCTGACACGGGTCGAGGTCAGGTTTCTTAATTATTGGTTTGATAACTGCTAATTTAAAAGATTTTGGAACATAACCAATGCTGAGTGAAGAATTAATTATTCTCAACAGGGGTTCTATTATTGCTGGTACTATCTGTTTAAGAAAATGTGTCGGTACAGGATCTAATATACAGGTTGATGAATTTGCAGAAGAGATGAGTGAAATTAGTTCATTCTCTTCAAGGGGAGTAAAGTATTCTAGGTTCTGGTCTGACATGGCTAGATTAACATCTGCATCAATTACATTGTTCGGTTTCAAAACCTCAATTTTATGCCTAATATTTACAATTTTATTATTAAAAAAGTTCATGAAGTCCTCACTATTGCATGATGTTGTTGTGGAGATTTCTGCAGTGGTCTTATTTCTGGTTAATTTGGCTACAGCATTAAATAAGAATCTAGGATTATTTTTGTTATTTTCTATAAGAGTGGAGAGATATGTTGATCTAGCTACACTAAGAGCTTTTCTATAGTTCAGGATGCTCTCCTTCCATGCTATTTGAAATACTAGTAATTAAGTTTGACGCCATTTACGTTCTAATTTCCGAGCGGTCTGTTTTAAAGTGCGCGTGTGATCGTTATACCAGGGAGCAAGTTTTTTATCTCTAATAATTTTTCTTTTGACTGGAGCTACATTATCTAGGGTATAGCGAAATGTCGACTCTAAATATTCAGTCGCCTGATCGAGTTCTGTGGGGTCAGACGGTGATCTAATCGAAGTTGGGAACTCTGGGAGATTGCTGATAAAACTCTGTTTGGTAGTTGATGTGAATGTACGTTTCATACGGTAGCGCGGCGCTGTGTGTACATTATTATTGTGACACACTTGAATTGAGACAAGATAGTGGTCTGAGATAACTTCAGATAGTGGTATTGTGAATAAATTTCTTATACTTAATCCAAATAATATTATTAAATCTAAAGTGTGACCTGCTTTATGAGTGGGTCCTACTACACACTGATTTACTCCTACCAAGTCCAGTATAGACATAAATGCAGTTCTCAGAGGGTCTTCTGGGTATATATATATATATATATATTTTTTCTCCCATAATTTAGTTGTGGCCAATTCCTCCCCGTCACTAGGGGGCTCCCACATTAAGGCTTCTACTACCATTCAGCCGGCAGGGCGAAGACTATCACGTGTTTCCTCCGAACCGCGTGACGTCAGCCGACCTCATCTTTTTGGACTGCTCGCTCACGCACCGTTAGGGGCGGAGTAACACACTCTGAGGAAAGCGCTAGCCGCTCCTTCCGCGTGCACGAGGTCACAGACGCCCCTGATTGGCTGTAGAGCCGTGATTAATGTGGGAGCGCAAGTACCTCTCATCCCTCCCCCCTGAGAGAGCTCGGCCAATCAGCTCTCTCTGTGCCTCCGGCTGTGAGAGGAAAACAGCATCACCCAGGGTTCGAACCAGCGATCTCCGGATGATAGGGCGAGCACTTTACCACTGCGCCACTCGGGGGCTCAGGGCCCTAAATATTTTTTAATTCAATTTTATTTGTATAGTGCTTTTAACAATCGTCATTGTCGCAAAGCAGATTTACACAATTAAAATAATTATTTAAGTCTGTATGGAATGTGAATGTGTATAAATCAAAATGGTCAGATAGTCCCTGGTGAGAAAGCCAAGGGTGACAGTGGCAAGTAAAAAAACTTCCTGAGATGGCATTTGGAAGAAACCTTGAGAGGAACTAGACTCAACAGGGAACCCATCCTTATTTGGGTGAAACAGAGAGCAGGAATTTATCTGCTTTCATACTGTGTGTTAGGTGGCAGCCAGTTCAGCTATAACAGTTAATGCTAATTGATGTTAATATGGAGTCCAGGTAGTGTTTGGAGACTCAGGTAGACTTGTAGGAAATTCCAGTCCTGAACTATCGAGCAACTGCGGCCACGTCAAGTCCTCAGAGAAACAGCTGTCAACACCAGTCGAGGCCAGAACCGTCTTTGAGGTAGAATGAAACCGTCTCCAGACACTGGACGCATCCCAAAGAGACACACAGGGCATCCATGTGACAAACTCTCCGACCAGAAGCAGGGCACCAGGATGGGTCAGACAGATCCAGAGGGCAGAGGTAATCTGGATCACTGGCAGCTCAGGAATGACATGTGTAGCTCGATAGAGCGAGTACAAGAGAGAGGGGGAGAGAGAACAGAAGAGGAAAGAGCAGAAGAGGGGAAATAACAGGTATGGTTGCAGTCACATAATGTATAATGTGAATGTATATTTAGTGTAGCGTGCAAGCAGAGACTCCAGCAGGACTAGCTATAACAGCATAACTTAAAGGAAAAGCCAGAAGGACACAGACATGAAGGCCCCCTGAGATGTAAAGCAAATAATCACCTCACCGTCAACAAACCTCTGTGATCAATGAGAGTGGGGAAGACAGCATCTACTGTAAACATAACAGTTCACCCCAGATCTGCTCCTTTGCCCAAGACAAATCTATTTATGAAAATGCGTGATTAAATAAATAGGTTTTTAGCCTGAACTTAAACACTGAGACTGTGTCTGAGTCCCGAACACTATTTGGAAGGCTATTCCATAACTTTGGGGCTTTGTAAGAAAAACCTCTGCCCCCAGCTCTGCTCTTTTGATCGAAATAGGCGTGGCTGATCGTAAGACACTAGCAGTTCACTCGGCACGAGGCCATTTAATACTTTATATGTCGAGTAGTATTTTAAAATCAATGCGAAATTTCACAGGGAGCCAATGAAGTGAAGATAAGATTGGTGTGATGTGCTCATATCTTCTGGTTCTAGTGAGGACTCATGCTGCTGCATTCTGGACTAGCTGAAGCTTGTTTATGCACCTAGTTGAACAACCAGACAGTAAGGCATTACAATAGTCCAACCTAGAGGTAATAAAAGCATGAACTAATTTTTCTGCATCATTTATTGACAATATATTTCTTATCTTGGCAATATTTCTGAGATGAAAGAATGCTATCCTGGTAATTTTATCTACATGAGCTTCAAATGAAAGGCTGAAATCTATAATCACACCAAAGTCTTTTACTGTTGCACTTGATGGAACAGTCGGCCATTTAAAGTTACAGTGTGATCTAAAATCTTACTTCTAGCTGTACAGTCGTGGCCAAAAGTTTTGAGAATGACACAAATATTAGTTTTCACAAAGTTTGCTGCCAAACTGTTTTTAGATCTTTGTTTCAGTTGTTTCCGCGATGTACTGAAATATAATTACAGGCACTAAAAACATACGTTTCAAAGACTTTTATCGACAATTACATGACATTTATGCAAAGAGTCCAGCAGGACTAACTATAACAGCATAACTAAAAGGAAAGTGTGAGCCCTTTTTTTTCAGGACCTCTGCAGTTCGACTGGGCATGCTCTCAATCAACTTCTGGGCCAAATCCTGACTGATAGCAAACCCATTCTTGTATAATCACTTTGTTTGTCCACCCGCCTCTTGAGAATTGACCACAAGTTCTTAATGGGATTAAGATCTGGGGAGTTTCCAGGCCATAGACCCAAAATCAACGTTTTGTTCCCCAAGCCACTTAGTTATCACTTTTGTTTTATGGCACGGTGCTCCATCGTGCTGGAAAATGCATTGTTCTTCACCGAACTGTTGTTGGATTGTTGGAAGAAGTTGCTGGTGGAGGGTGTTTTGGTACCATTTATTATTCATGGCTGTGTTTTTGGGCAAAACTGTGAGCAAGCGCACTCCCTTGGATGAGAAGCAACCCCACACATGAATGGTCTCCGGATGCTTTACTGTTGGCATGACACAGGACTGATGGTAGCGCTCACCTTTTCTTCTTCGGACAAGCCTTTTTCCAGATGCCCCAAACAATCGGAAAGAGGCTTCATCTGAGAATATGACTTTGCCCCAGTCCTCAGCAGTCCATTCACCATACTTTTCTGCAGAAGATCAATATGTCCCTAAGGTTTTTTTTTTTGAGAGAGAAGTGGCTTCTTTGCTGCCCTTCTTGACACCAGGCCATCTTCCAGAAGTCTTCGCCTCACTGCGCGTGCAGATGCGCTCACACCTGCCTGCTGCCATTCCTGAGCAAGCCCTGCACTGGTGGCACTCCAACCCCGCAGCTGAATCCTCTTTGGGAGACGATCCTAGCGCTTGCTGGACTTTCTTGGACGCCCTGAAGTTCTTAACAAGAATTGAACCTCTTTCTTTGAAGTTCTTGATGATCCTATAAATTGTTGATTTAGGTGCAATCTTAGTAGCCACAATATCCTTGCCTGTGAAGCCATTTTTATGCAACGTAATGATGGCTGCACACGTTTCTTTGCATGAATACTATGATCAATGGTGTCAAAAGCTGCACGGAGGGCAAGTAATACAAGCATAGTTACACAACCTTGATCAGAGGCCAATAGAAGGTCATTTACTACTTCAACAAGTGCTGTCTCTGTGTTGTGATGAGGCCTAAATCATAACTGATAAAGTTTGTGTATTCTATTTCTATGTAGATATGAGCATAGCTGCTTAGCTCTGATCTTTTCCAAAATCTTAGAGGGGAGGTTTGATATCGGCCTGTAATTGGACAGCTGACAAGGGTCGAGGTCAGGTTTCTTAATTATGGATTTAATAACTGTTAATTTAAAAGATTTTGGAACATACAAAATGCTGAGTGAGGAATTAATATTCTCAACAGGCGTTCTGTTATAAATAGTGTGTGGTGTGAGAGTCTATGTAGTAACATTATGTGATGTGTGTGAGAAATATAACTTGTTTGTGTGTGTGGGTGAGTCTGTGCATGTGTGTGATGTATGTGTGTGTGTTTCTGTGTCCGTGTGAGAGAGATGCAAGTGTTGACATTTGTGAAAATCTTGTGTGAGGGCCCAGTGCCCAGTGGGAATACAGGGTTATGGGTAGCCAAAGCTCACTGGATGCACGAGCGACAACAGTAAAGACAAGCTGAAGGCTGCAACCTATTCCTAATAACGCCTTAGCAGTGCTTCCATGCCATGCCACGACACATTAATAAATCGGTGTAATAAATTGAGCCAGTGCATTTATTTATTATATTTTGATCTAAGGAAATATTCTAATATTTTGAGATAAATGTGTATGTGTACGTGTACATTTGATGGCTGTTGTGCATATCTTGCATTCGTTTGGTGTGTAGCATTTGCATGTCCTTAGAAATTAAAGCAACATACCCATAGATGTCCACAAGTTGGAATATGCATGTCAGCGGTATGGACCATGTGCTATATAGTCAGAAAGCATGTTGGAAATGGTGGAAGATTTTTGGGGAAAAAAAAGTTGTGCGACCAGGTCCACAAATATCCCCAGTTGTATCTGGTGTCTTTGCTGCTGCACAGTAACAAAAATTCATCAAAGCAGTTGGCGGGAGATAAATTTCATCTTAAACATCAACATGGAAACTAAGCTCTTCAAGTCACCATGTTCGTTGACTGTTTACAAACAGGTTTAATTCTCTGGTGTGTCTCCTTCTGGAATCCTATGGTAACCTTAGGAAAAATATAGGCAAGTATGTGAACAAATACACTCCTGACATTTCCGGTTGGCAAGTATGTTTCTGTTCTAAACTGTACTCGTCAAAATTGCATTAAAAATACTTAAAATATTCAATTTTAAATCTAATGAATACAGAATGAGTGTTTCACTTTTGATATTAAAATACAAAAGAACTTTTTATTTATTTATTATTATTATTATTATTTTATTTTTTTTACAATATTCAAATTTTGCAAAATGCTGATTTTGTGTGTGTACACTATATATACAAGGGGTGTTCAAAATTTAAACAAGGACTTTTGATTGTGCAGAATAACACAGTTATAATTATTATATAATTACTGTTTATTTCTCTATACAATCCCTATATAAATATTTATATAAGTGTATAATACACATTATGTACTGTACTTACCCTAGCACATGCTATATTCTGGTATGATTTGCTATATTCTACACTTCATCTACACTTCAATTACTAAATGTAACTGTAACCCCCCCTTTCAGCCACCAAAGGGTGTACACTCAACTATACATTAATTAAAGTTAATCCAAACAAGATCCTGGGTTCCAAGTTCTTAATAACGGTGGCTGCAATTCCCTATTTACCCGCTCAAACAAAATTTTAAATATACATCTAACAGAAAGAGTAGCGCGGTGCCTCCACTGTGGAAATATTAAACTGAAATGAAGCTATTCAGTATATACCATATTTCCCCAGAATACTAAGAAGAAAAAAAACAGATTATCACATCCCCAATAAAACACATTCAACAATACATATACATAACCAGGGCAATTTATTAAACCCAAGGAAAACTACCAGAATTTGTTAGGTAACCTAAGTAAACAAAATAATAATAAATAAAAAGAAATAAAGAGCAGAGTACAGTTAAACTGTAAATTTACATTTACCCTTCACTGCAGCGCCATGAAAACATGGAGAGAAAATAATAAAAGAACCAGTTGCTCGGCGCAGGACGTTGGGGCCCGTTCGTTGGTGCACTTTTGGCCGTACCAAGGGAAAAAAAAAAAAAGTTACCACAGTACGTTCTCGCAGCCAAGTCGAGGGTGTGTGTGCGTGTGGGTCAGTATCAGTGTAGATGTAAGTTACCCGCAACCTTGTTCAGGGTAGAAACTCAATGCAGCGAGGCGCCCGCGAGCAAGTTCTGCCGAGGAGGGATTTCTTTCAGCACGTCTCAAGTTTGCGCAGCGTCACGGTGCAGACAAACTCGCAGCCGAACACTTCCGAGTCCTGGCGTATCGGTCACTCTCCTCTGTGGTCGGGTTTCCCGTCCGGCAGTGGAATAAAGCAGCAAAAACTCCAAACAACACTTTTCAGAAAGAGAAAACTGCTCCGAATCTCCGCACGTTGCTCTCGCGCTCTCCTTCCGCGCTCTCTCTCTGTCTTTTTTTTTCCGCTTTCCCCCCCCCAAAGAAAAACTTCCCGCAATATTTAGTCACTCATCTTCTCATTGGTCCATTCACGTCTCATTAGCAAACCAATCAACATGGATGAAAATTATTGGCCAACACATTATAACAAAAACGCGGCAACTCTTACCAAGGCATTCTGGGTAATGTAGTCCCAGTATACAATACAGTAACATCTTAAAAAAAATACAGCACAATGGAATTACAAAAACAAAATATGCAATTCTCCGTATTACATTTTCACAGGTCCTTACACTCTCCCCCCACCAAATAACAGCATGCCCCCAGGCTGAGGGATAGAGGAAAGAGAAATAAACAAATAAAAAAAATAAACATCTAAACAAATCACAGTCTGACATTTACCCAGGACAATGGATGTAAGGCAAGGGACAGGAGAAACCCTTCTGCATGCATGTATTACAAAGTGCATGGAAATTACACCACCAAGCATGTGACCTATTATACTTGGCAGGGAAACTGAAATTCGTAGCAGTCATGAGATGAACGCCACAACATTTAGAACCTACTAAATAATCCTTAGCTGGCCCACCGGGTTCATCAAAAGTTAGACGGGCAGGGGGTTTTCTCTCTCTGTTCGACCTGCGTACAACTTCTGAGGAAGATACCGTGCTAGCTACAGGTTGAACATCAGAAATGCACACATCCTGATTTACAGGTACAGAATCCTCTACAATCTCTACAGTCTCTGGCAAATCAACAGGGATTTCAGTCTCTATATAATCAGTTTGTGCAGGAGTGGGTAAGTGACATGGAATGGAGGTACTGGGCACCTCGGACGCACTGGGCACAGCCTTGTTGGGCTGAGGGGGAGGCTGGTCCTCAACATAACACCCAAACTCAGACTCTGACTCTGAAACATCACCGTCATTTTGAGCATTCACCTGAGGATGAAGTGGTTCCGGTTCAGAAACCTGACATTTCCCTTTTTCCTTCCTAGGCCTTATAGCTCGGGGTCGGGGAACATCTGTATGCTCAACCACAGGACTCAGTCTCACATCCTGTGCCAAAGGCAAAATATGGTTACGATGCATCACCTTGACCCGTCCAGGACTATCCATAGACTTCAATCTGTACACAGGGAGGTCAGACAGTTGACTGTCAACTATATAAGGACAAGAGCCCCATCTGTCCGCAAGCTTGTGCTTACCTGTCAGACCCAAATTGCGAATTAAGACCCGATCTCCTGGGCTTAACCTATGATAGCGAACCTTCTGGTCATACCTTTCCTTATTGCTTTGATTCATCTTGTCAGCAGATGCTTTGGCTAACTGATACGCTGCATGCAATGACTGTTTCAACCTTGTCACATATTTTAGGTGCGAGGATGAGGAGGTGTCATCTGCGGATGCACCAAAACAAACGTCTATGGGGAGCCGGGCTTCCCTACCAAACATTAAGTAATATGGTGAATACCCGGTGGCTTCATTAGGAGTACAGTTATATGCATGTACCAGATGGGTAATGTGCTGGCTCCATTTTGATTTCTGCAATGAATCAAGAGTACCCAACATGTCTAACAGAGTTCTGTTGAACCTCTCAGGTTGTGGATCACCCTGAGGATGATACGGAGATGTCCTAGACTTCTTCACCCCCAGCACTGTCAACATCTCAGTCACCAGCTTACTCTCAAAATCCCTGCCCTGGTCTGAGTGTATGCGAGAAGGCAAACCATAGTGTATGAAATACTTGTCCCATAGGGTCTTTGCCACTGTGCAAGCTTTTTGGTCTGGTGTGGGAAACGCTTGGGCGTAGCGAGTAAAATGGTCAGTGACGACCAACACATTGCCGACATTCCGCGAATCAGGCTCTATAGAAAGAAAATCTATACAGACTAAGTCTAAGGGTCCCGAACTCTGCATGTGTGAAAGGGGAGCAGCTTTTTGAGGCAGTGTTTTTCTTTTAATGCAGCGTTCACAAGTCTTACAGTATTTCTCAACATCAAGCTTCATTCGAGGCCAGAAAAACCTGTCACGAACCAAACTGTAGGACTTGTCAAACCCCAAATGGCCAATATCATCATGCAGTGACTTCAGAACAAAGTGGTGAAACTGTTTAGGCAGCACCAATTGTCGGACCTGACGGTCACCAAACTTTACTGTCCGATATAGCAGCCCCTTGTCAACAGACAATTTTTCCCACTCCCTTTTCAGGACTCGAGTTTCTGCATTCCCCAGTCGGATGCTGTTAACAGGTCTCTTTTGACTGATCACTTCCCATATCTCACCTATGTACGGATCTTTCTTCTGAGCATCTTGAATCTCATCAATGTTAAACACAGGTAACTGCTCAGTCACTAGTGTAGTAGCATGACAGTATGCTTCAGGGACAGCAGACACATTGCAACCAACCATCTCTACGAAGCATGGAGAACCAGAACCCACCCCCTTAACAGACACAGCCTGACAAAGAGCTCGCACACCTGGTGCAGGAATTTCTAACCACTCATCATCTGAAGGATGACTGGAATGAGGACGCCTAGACAGTGCATCAGCATCAACATTTTTCCGCCCTGGCCTGTACTTCAGACTGAATGTGTAGGTGGACAATGCAGACAGCCAACGGTGACCAGTAGCATCCAACTTTGCTGATTTTGTAATGTATGTGAGGGGATTGTTGTCAGTTCTCACCTCAAAATTTACACCATAGAGGTAATCATGCAAGCGGTCCACAATCGCCCACTTCAGAGCCAAAAATTCCAGTTTGTGAGCTGGATAATTCCTCTCTGATGGAGAGAGACTGCGGCTAACAAAAGCAACAGGACGCAAGTCACCATCATGCTCCTGATACAGAACACCACCTAACCCATCATAACTGGCATCAACATGTAACACATATGGTTTTTGTGCATCAGCAAAAGCGAGTACAGGTGCCTGAGTCAGCTTTCCTTTAAGCTCCTGAAATGCAGCCTCACACTGCTCACTCCACTGGGAACCAAAAGGCTCAGAGGGTTTCACCCCAGGGCGCAACGAGCCTTTTAGCAGCTCATTCAAAGGTCGGCACAGTGTCGAAAAACCCTTCACAAAACGGCGGTAGTACCCGCAAAAACCCAGGAATGATCTGAGCTCAGTCACAGTTTGGGGTCGGGGCCAAGAAACAACAGCCTCTATCTTGGAGGGGTCAGTGGCTACTCCATCTTGGGAGACAATGTGCCCAACATAGTTCACAGATGCCTGACCAAACTGGCACTTGTCTAAAGATATTTTGAGACCTTCAGCTCTCAATCTATCCAAGACCTTCAAAAGCCGCTCTTCGTGCTCCTCCAGAGTATGCCCAAACACAATCAGATCATCCAAGTACACTAAAGCCTCCAAAAAATTCATGTCTCCCACTGTCCTCTCCATGACTCTCTGAAAGGTGGCAGGTGCCCCGCAGATACCCTGAGGCATGCGTTCGAACTGGTAAAACCCTAAAGGGCAAATGAATGCGGTTTTCTCCTTATCAGCATCACTCATAGGAACCTGATAGTAACCACTCCTCAAATCTAAAACCGTAAACCACTTGCTACCAGAGAGACAATGAAGGGCATCTTCAATCCGAGGCACAGTGTACTGATCAGGGATCGTCCGCTGATTGAGCGTCCGATAGTCAACACACATTCTGACCTTTCCTGACTTCTTACGCACAACAACAATGGGTGATGCATATGGACTCCTGGATTCAGCGATAATGCCATTTCTCTGAAGATCTTGTAAATGTTGACGAACGTCCTCCCAATCAGCAGGAGCCAAGCGACGGGATCTCTCCCGAAAAGGGCGAGGATCTGTCAACCTAATTTCATGCAAAGTGCTCTTTGAACAGCCCAAATCCCACTCATGACAAGAAAACACTTCCTTTCTCTGCATCATTTTCTCACACAAGCGCAGTTTAGCCTCCTCTGGCATGGGCGAGGCTCCAAAATCAAAAGCTGCAGGAGAAAGCTCGCCTACACTTCTCATGCTACCAGAGAGGGGAATCTGTGACACCACATCCACCGGGAATATGTGAGCAAGGGGACTGCCACGCTTCACCACAACATCTCTGGAGGAAATATTCTGCATTGTGACAGTTATGTGCCGACTGAAAACAGCAGCAACTGGATGAACCTCAGGTCTCACCTGCAACTCTAATGAAGACACATCATCATCGGCACACACTTGATCTACGAGCACTAAAGAATCCTTAATGGGCCCTGGGAACTTGGGCAACCCTGGCACCTGCAACACCTGTCCTGGTTTTAAGATGGCTGGTTTACGCTTAGTGTACCACACAGTTCCATGCTTCTCCAGATCTTTAGGTGCAACCAATGATGCTTTACAAGACTCAAAAGCTTCTCGGATCAGAGGATGTACCTGGAGAGTACTGATAAACCCCTCTCCTCCATGTTCCTGACAACACTCAAACAACTTCTTCACTAACTGTGTGTTTGTACCCACCAGAATAGCTATTCCACCTTTAGCCAGCGGGTCAGGACACACAAGAGCTAACGTGTCCACCACCTGATGCACGCCTGCAACAGCTTCCGTAAACTCAAGCTTGAGTGACAAATATCCATCATACGGGTATCTATGTGAACTTAGACCCCAAATTTCTAGATTCTCCAAAGGCTGTATGGGCAAATGTTTCAGATAGGCATCATAAAAACTACGGTACAAAATGGTAACCTGAGAGCCACTATCGAGAAGAGCTTTAGCATAAATCCCCTCTATCTGAACAGGCACCTGAGCTGAAGGTCCCACCAATCCAACAGGTAACTGCGGAGGACTGACTTTAATTGAGGACGTACAATGAATGGAACGCGTTCTTTTATTGGGAGCCCCATGCCGTTCCCTCACTGAGCTCCCAGCCAGTTTCCCTGCGGCCTAGCCCCTTTAATGAGCTTCTGATTTACCAATCTAAGATTCTCAGAATTTGCACAACTTCGCTTTGTATGGCCATCCTCCCCACACTTGTAGCAGAAAATGCCAGGCAAACTAGAAGACAATGAAAACTGTGGCATTTTAACCCTCTGGAGACCCTCTGGAATAGGGTTCACAGCTCCCAGATTACCAGCATTCTGGGCGACACGATCGGCTGGGGAAATCACTGGAGCTGCACTCAAAAGCTTCATCTGAGTTGCAAGCTCCTTAACTTCCTTCCTTAAGCTGTCCAATTCAGACATCACAGGACCGGACGGAACTGACGGAACAGCAGTCATGGCGACTGAGACTTTTGCATTTGTTCTAGCACTTAACCAATGCTCTTCCTCTCTCACCTCCCGCATCAGCTGGGAGAAAGAAGGTGGGTCTTGTAAAGTGTGAGTCACACGCACCCGCAAAGCCACCATGTCACTGGGGAGTGCCCCTTTAAACAGTTGTTCCATTCGTGCACGATTTACACCCACAGTATCAATGCCACCCTTCAGGAGAGCCCGATGGAGAAGTTTGTCCAATCTATACAAATAAGCAGAAAGTTTTTCACCATCGTCCTGAAAAGTGTGACGAAATGTGGCCATAAGATCTGCTCCGCTTTCAGTAGATCCATAAGCTGTGTCAAGAGCACATAAGTATTCAGTAGCTGTAGCAGAAGGATTACCAACTTTGAGGAACCTCACAATGTCTGCAGCAGGCCCTCGCAAACTCTCAACAATGCGTTGTCGTTTTGCCGCATCGGTGCATTGCCATTCACTGACCATCTGAGTGGCTTGCTCCATCCAGGCATCATACTCTTCCTCCCCTGGCGGAACAGGCTTTAAACCAGAAAACAACCTCAGTTTTCTATAGCTTGGTCCATCATTAGATGACTGAGTGCAGCGATCTACTAGCTTGCCTATGGCATCCACTAAATCAACATTAACGACAGGCTTGGTAGACTTATCTCCCACAACAGCCCTCACATCACCCATAGATTTACCTTCCTGCTGTAACAATGCCAGCAGCTTGGCCTCAAAATCATCACCTGCAACGACAGCCGGGTTAGGGGTTACCAGGCTACTCACTACATGAACAGGCCAAGGCCCGACTTCACCCTCAATCCCAACTTCAGGAGGTACACCAAGGCTTGGCGCCAACTCAGCAGAAGACTCCACTAAAATGAAAAGTTGCCTTCCAGTCACATCACCCCGCCGTCCACAGATACGTGTTTGACCAAAGACTTTCACAGTATTCAAAACACGGCTAAGCACGCCATCACTAACATCCAGTGGTACTCCACTAATCACAATGGCACGAGCCAAATCCACATTTTCTTCCCGGGTCCACTCGACTGCCTGACTAATATCCATATTACACACCAAAGACAATTTAAAATAAAATGAACAGACCTCAATATGGAATTAAATAAATCAGAGAAAGGACTGAATTTGGGTAAACAGGAGATAAAGATCCCAGCGGTGCCTCCAAAATGTAACCCCCCCTTTCAGCCACCAAAGGGTGTACACTCAACTATACATTAATTAAAGTTAATCCAAACAAGATCCTGGGTTCCAAGTTCTTAATAACGGTGGCTGCAATTCCCTATTTACCCGCTCAAACAAAATTTTAAATATACATCTAACAGAAAGAGTAGCGCGGTGCCTCCACTGTGGAAATATTAAACTGAAATGAAGCTATTCAGTATATACCATATTTCCCCAGAATACTAAGAAGAAAAAAAACAGATTATCACATCCCCAATAAAACACATTCAACAATACATATACATAACCAGGGCAATTTATTAAACCCAAGGAAAACTACCAGAATTTGTTAGGTAACCTAAGTAAACAAAATAATAATAAATAAAAAGAAATAAAGAGCAGAGTACAGTTAAACTGTAAATTTACATTTACCCTTCACTGCAGCGCCATGAAAACATGGAGAGAAAATAATAAAAGAACCAGTTGCTCGGCGCAGGACGTTGGGGCCCGTTCGTTGGTGCACTTTTGGCCGTACCAAGGGAAAAAAAAAAAAAGTTACCACAGTACGTTCTCGCAGCCAAGTCGAGGGTGTGTGTGCGTGTGGGTCAGTATCAGTGTAGATGTAAGTTACCCGCAACCTTGTTCAGGGTAGAAACTCAATGCAGCGAGGCGCCCGCGAGCAAGTTCTGCCGAGGAGGGATTTCTTTCAGCACGTCTCAAGTTTGCGCAGCGTCACGGTGCAGACAAACTCGCAGCCGAACACTTCCGAGTCCTGGCGTATCGGTCACTCTCCTCTGTGGTCGGGTTTCCCGTCCGGCAGTGGAATAAAGCAGCAAAAACTCCAAACAACACTTTTCAGAAAGAGAAAACTGCTCCGAATCTCCGCACGTTGCTCTCGCGCTCTCCTTCCGCGCTCTCTCTCTGTCTTTTTTTTTCCGCTTTCCCCCCCCCAAAGAAAAACTTCCCGCAATATTTAGTCACTCATCTTCTCATTGGTCCATTCACGTCTCATTAGCAAACCAATCAACATGGATGAAAATTATTGGCCAACACATTATAACAAAAACGCGGCAACTCTTACCAAGGCATTCTGGGTAATGTAGTCCCAGTATACAATACAGTAACATCTTAAAAAAAATACAGCACAATGGAATTACAAAAACAAAATATGCAATTCTCCGTATTACATTTTCACAGGTCCTTACATAACTTTGTGCAGAAATGTCTTGCATAGCTGATGTTTAATATGTAGATGTGCACTGTGTCCATCCAAGTGCAAAACCCATCAATGACCATAATAAATCTGGTTTTAACAAAGACCATCCCAGGAAAGCATGATGAAACTTACCTACAAAAGAGAAGTTAGAGTTACCAGCCTCAAAAGTCACAAATTAATTAAATCCTGAAGCTACAAAGCATAAGTAGCAGGCACATATCAATATTAACTGTTCAGAGGAGATTTTTGCATATTTTGGATGCTTTCAGCACTGTTTTCCAATGTAGTTAAAATTTAAGAAAGATCATAAAATTAGAATGTGTGTTCAAACTTTTGACTGGTACAGTATTTTATATACAGTGGGGAAAAAATATTTAGTCAGCCACCAATTGTGCAAGTTCTCCCACTCAACACTAGAAGCGCCGCGCCAGTGTCACCTACTTATAACATGGTTCAGCGGTCATTTGACCGCCTATTGTTTTGAATGGGAAGCTGTTGCTGACACACAATGATCGCTAGATGGCGCTTTCACCCAAAGCAAATAGTTTAGCTCCAAGATTAACTTGCACTTGGACAAGGCGCTATTCATTCCCGCGTTGATAATCAGCTGTATTTTTTTCTATATTCAACTGAGAAAACCTACTACAGAGTCTTTAAGGGGACAAAGGAAGAGGAAAAAAACAGCAGAAGAAAAAAAAAAGTCATGTTTTGCATTATAACCTAAAGTTTTTGGCATTACTTTTTCCAGCTGTTTTTTCTTCTCCTTTGTCCATCTAGGGGCTTCGTACTATAACAAAAAGGAAAACTCTACTTAATTTTATATCGTACAGAGAAAATGTATTAGTTTGTTCATTCTATTGAAGCTTCTGAACGTCTCGGATGGAGCAGGAGCAGCGATTTAGTTCTGAACTCCCTTCCGTGAAATTATTGCTAAAACAATATTGAATTTGAATAAATCAGATTTACCACAGCGGATAATAAACTATGCTATGTTATAACTGAAGCAAACACCACGATAATGCCTCGTTTCACTCAGTGTTGCTAGGCAACGGACCACGCGGCTAATCGGCGGGAACGTGGTTTACTTGGCCGCAGTGTATTATAAACCTGCGGCATGTTCTAAAAACGCAGGACACTAAAGAGACTTGTCTACTGACTGTGAAAAACACCCAAAGAAAGATGCCCAGGGTCCCTGCTCATCTGCGTGAAAGTGCATTAGGCATGCTGCAGGGAGGCATGAGGACTGCTGATGTGGCTAGGGCAATAAATTGCCATGTCCGCACTGTGAGCCGCCTAATTCAATTCAATTTTATTTGTATAGCCGCTTTTAACGATTTACATCATCACAAAGCAGCTTAACACAATCAAAAGAATTAAGTTTGTATGAAATGTGAATGTGTATGAATCAAAATTATACGATTGTCCCTGATGAGCAAGCCTAGGACGACAACGACAGTGGCAAGGAAAAACTCCCTGAGATGGTAATAGGAAAAAACCTTGAGAGGAACCAGACCCAACAGGGAATCCATCCTCATCTGGGCAAAAACAGATTGGAGGGATTGATGTGCATAATAATATGCGAGACTGGAAGTTCAGTATAAGAGGAGATGTGTAAGATTGAAGTCCAGTTTGTTCCTAAAGGCTCAGGTAGACTGTGGGAAATTCCAGTCCTGAACTATTGAGCGACTGAAGTCACAGGTCCCCAGAGAACAGCTGTCTGCATCAGTCGAGGACAGGACCACCTTCATGGAAAAGTGCAACCAACCCCAGTCACCACACGCATTCCAGGCAGACCACACGGGGGCATCCATGTGATAAGATCTCCAACCAGAAGCAAGACTCCAGGATAAGTTAGAGAGGTCCAGCGGGCAGAGGGGGTCTGGATCACTGGCAGCTCAGGAGCTACATGTATAGCTCGACAGAGAAATAGGTAGAGGAACAAGGAGAGACGGAGAGAGAGAGAGGATAGAGCAACCAGAAGCCATGGGTGGATAAATATATCCGCGACACTCTGAAATCTCGCACCGCGACCTACAGCACGGGACTCGCGTCGGGGGACATGGAACCATAAAAGCTTGCGTCATACAGCTTCCGGAAGGCGGTGAAAGAGACGAAGCAGCGCTACGGGAGAAAGCTAGAGTCACAACTTCAACAGAGTGACGGGGAAGACAAAGGAGCTGATAGTGGACTTCAGTACAAAGAGGAACTACCAGACCCCCGTCATTAACAGGAGCCTAGTGGAGAGAGTGGACAGCTTCAGATACCTCAGTGTTCACATTACACAGGATCTGGCATGGTCCTGTCACATCAACACCGTGGTAAAAAAGGCCCGGCAGCGTCTCTACCACCTCAGACGCTTGAGAGACTTTAGACTGCCCTCCAAGGTGCTCAGGAATTTCTACTCCTGCACCATAGAGAGCATCCTGACGGGAAACATCACGACCTGGTTCGGGAACAGCACCATGCAGGACAGACGAGCTCTACAGAGGGTGGTGCGATCAGCTGAGCGCATCATCCGCACCAAACTCCCTGACTTGATCTACAGCAAGCGGTGCTGGACCAAGGCCAGGAAGATCGTGAAGGACCTTAGCCACCCCAACAACTGTTTACTCTGTTGCGGTCTGGGAAGCGGTTCCGCTCCCTGAAGGCCAACACAGAGAGACTAAGGAGGAGCTTCTTCCCGCAGGCGATAAGGTCTCTCAACCACACCACTATGCAGAACTAACAGTCTTTTCACAATTGATCAATCGATCTTTTTACATCCATGGACACTATGGACAATTCCACGCACACCTACCTTTATATATACCCCACATGTTTACGTTTACATCCTGGACCAGTGCACAAAGACACTTTAATAACCTTTGCACAAAGACACTTTGTTCTATGCATATTTGCACACCATCTTTCTTACAAAATATCAAAATTTCTCAATTTCTTAAATGCTCTTGTACAGTACAGTATATTTCAATTTGTACAGTATATTTCTATTTTTATGTACAGCATATTTCTATTTTTATTTTAGTTCTATTTTTCCTAGTTTAATTTAATTTTTCTATTAAATTTTTCTATAATATTTCTTTTATTCATATTTATTTCTTATTATAAGCTTTATTTCTCTTTTAGGGTCACTGGCAGTCGTATAAGCATTTCACTACATTTCGTACTGTGTATGACTGTGTATGTGACAAATAGAATTTGAATTTGAAATTTGAGCAGAAAAGGAGAGAGCAAAATAGATGGAGAAATAACAGTTAGGTATGGTCACAGTCGAACAATGTAAAAGGTGAATGTATATTTGTACAGAGTGCAAGCAGAGACTCCGGCAGGACTAACTATGACAGCATAACTAAAAAGGGAGAGCCAGAAGGAAACACAGACATGAGGGCTTCCAGAGATGTAAAGCAACCAATCACCTCACCGTCAACAAACCTGAGTGATCAATGAGAGTGGGGAAGACAGCATCTAAACATACCAGTTCACCTAATACTCTACGTCCATGAGTCCACCAGATCTGCTCCTTTACCTAAGGCAAATCTATTTATAAAAATGCTTGGCTAAATAAATAGGTTTTTAGCTTGGACATAAACACTGAGACTGTGTCTGAGTCCCAAACATTATTTGGAAGACTATTCCATAACTTTGAGGCTTTGTAAGAAAAAGCTCTGCCCCCTGCTGTAGTTTTAATAATACGCGGTACTGACAAGCAGCCTGCATCCTTTGATCGAAGTAGGCGTGGCGGATTGTAAGACACTAGCAGTTCACTCAGATACTGCGGCGCGAGACCATTTAATGCTTTATACGTCAAGAGTAGTATTTTAAAATCGATACGAAATTTCACAGGAAGCCAATGCAATGTGAATAAGATAGGGGTGATGTGCTCATATCTTCTGGTTCTAATCAGGACTCTCGCTGCTGCATTCTGGACTAATTGAAGCTTGTTTAAGCACCTTATTGAACAACCAGACAGTAAGGCGTTACAATAATCCAACCTAGACGTGATAAAAGCATGAACTAGTTTTTCTGCCTCATTTGGTGACAATATATTTCTTATCTTGGCAATATTTCTGAGGTGAAAGAATGCTATCCTGGTAATATTATCTACATGTGCTTCAAATGAAAGGCTTGAATCTATAATCACACCGAGGTCTTTTACTGTTGCACTTGATGGAACAGAAAGGCCATTTAAAATCACAGTGTGATCAGAAAGCTTACTTCTAGCTGCTTGTGGTCCTATGACTAGAACTTCTGTCTTATCAGAATTAAGCAGAAGGAAATTAATTAACATCCAATCTCTCACAAATTGCTCAACTTTAGTAAGCTGGTTTTTCTCATCTGGTTTTGCTGAAATGTATACTTGTGTGTCATCATCACTAATACCATGTTTACGAATTATGTTGCCTAGAGGAAGCATGTAAGGTGAAAAAAGCAGTGGGCCTAAAACAGAACCCTGTGGAACACCAAACTCAACTTGAGAACATGAGGAATGGTCACCATCTAAATCTACAAACTGATAAGGATCAGTCAAATAGGATCTGAGCCATAAGAGGGCCGTTCCCTTAATTCCTATTACATTTTCTAATCTGTGAAGGAGAATACTATGATCAATAGTGTCCAAAGCTGCATTGAGGTCAAGTAACACAAGTATAGGGACACAACCCTGATCAGAGGCCACTAGGAGGTCATTTACTACTTTAACGAGTGCTGTCTCTGTGCTGTGATGAGGCCTAAATCCTGATTGATACAGTTCATGTTTGCTATTCCTATGTAAATATGAACATAGCTGCTGTGATACTACCTTTTCCAAAATTTGAAAGATAAAGGGGAGGTTTGATATCGGCCTGTAATTGGAAAGCTGACAGGGGTCAAGGTCAGGTTTTTTGATTAGTGGTTTAATAACTGCTAATTTAAGGGATTTAGGAACATACCCACTGCTGAGTGAACAGTTAATTACTTTTAACAGGGGTTCTGTTATTGCTGGAACTATCTGCTTAAGAAAATGTGTCGGTATAGGATCTAATTCACAGGTTGACGATTTTGAAGAGGAGATGAGTGAAATTAGTTCATTCGCTTCAAGGGGAGTAAAGTATTCTAGGTTCTGATGTGATGTGATTAATTTATCATCTGTATCACTTAAATTGTCTGGTTTCAAAGCCTGAATTTTTTGCCTAATATTTATGTTAGGTCTTGTTTTTAGTTAATTTAGCTATGGTATTAAATAAAAATCTAGGATTATTTTTGTTATTTTCTATAAGAGTGGAGAGATACATTGACCTAGCTCTTCTATAGTTCAGGATGCTCTCCTTCCATGCTATTTGGAAAACTAACAATTTAGTTTGACGCCATTTGCGCTCTAATTTCCGAGCGGTTTGTTTTAGAGTGCATGTGTGATCGTTATACCAAGGAGCGAGTTTCTTATCTCTAATAATTTTTCTTTTAACTGGAGCTACATTATCTAAGCTATAACGAAGTGTTTACTCTAGATATTCAGTCGCTTGATCGAGTTCTGTGGAATCAAATGGCGATCCAATCAAAGTTGATAACTCTGGAAGATTATCGATAAAGCTCTGTGTGGTATTTGATGTAAATGTACGTTTAAGGCGGTAGCGCGGTGCTGTGCGTACATTATTACTATGAGACACTTTAATCGAGACAAGACAATGATCTGATATAACTTCAGACTGTGGAATTGTAATTATGTTTCTTATACTTAATCCGAAGGATAATATTAAGTCCAAAGTGTGACCTGCTTTATGAGTGGGTCCTACTACACACTGATTTACTCCTACTGAGTCCAGTATGGACATTAATGCTGTTTTCAGAGGGTCTTTTGGATTCTCAAAATGAATATTAAAATCTCCAGCAATTAACGCTTTGTCTACGGAAACGACAAGGTTTGAAAGGAAATCTGCAAATTCACAGAGAATTTCATACAAACTTAAATAATTCCTTTGATTGTGTAAAGCTGCTTTGCGGCAATGAAAATTGCTAAAAGCACTATACAAATGAAATTGAATGGAATTTTGCCCTCAAAGGTCTTCCAATTATCTATGAAGCCCACGTTGTTTTCAGACCATAACCTGCTGTAAGTTATGTCACCACGTCTCATTGGGATGGGACCAGAGGATATTACGTCATCGGACATCGCCTTCGCTAATTTAAACACCTCTATAAAGTTATTCTTACTAACCTCTGACTGACGAAGGCGTATCATTAGCTCCAGCATGTACCACTATCTTTGAGAACCTATGCTGTGGGCTAGCCCTAGCGTTAGCTTTGGCTGAACGAGTATGCCACCGAGTCGTCACCCACTCGCCCCGCTGTGAGGGCTCTAATGCCGGAGTCGGGGGCTGGTTATCTCCGCCTGCGGCACCCAGACTGCTCGCTACAGGATTAACGCTGCTCTCACACTCTCTAACCCTCTCTAAAGTCTGGATGCGCCGCTCTAATGCTGATATCTTCTCCGTCAGAGTGCTCACTAACACACACCTATCACAAATAAAATTACCACTAACGACAGAGGAAGAATGTCTAAACATCCTGCACTCTACACACTGAACGAGCTGAATATTAGACATGATGTCGTACCTGAGTCGGAGTTGTAGTTATTTGGTGATGGATTCCGCTTGTTGTTCTCAGATGATTCGCGCGTTCTCCGAAAAAGCGCTAAGACAGCGCTACAGGGAGACAGGAAGGACAGCTGATCATCCTCGCAGTGAAAACGTGTAACAACACCTGCACAGGATCAGTACATCCGAATATCACACCTGCGTGACGGGTACAGGATGGCCACAACAACTGCCCGAGTCAGACCAGGAACACACAATCCCTCCATCAGTTCTCAGACTGTCCGCAATAGGCAGTCAATGAGGAGAAGATGCACTGCAGTACTTCAAGCAGCTAGTGGCCACATCAGATACTGACTGGTACTTTTGATTTTGATCCTTCCTTCATTCAGGGACACATTGTGAAACATTTTTAGTTTATGTCTTATGGTGTTGACTCTTTTAGTGTTCATACAAATATTTACACATTAAGTTTACTGAAAGTAAAAACAGGTGAAAGTCAGAGGACGTTTCTTTTTTTGCTGAGTATATATAATAGCATGCATCTTATATATATATATATATATATATATATATATATATATATATATATATATAAAGTGTCTATCGGTATATCGCAGGTTTGTGATTCGAGCAGCGCTGCTCAACTTGGTTCGCGCTCCCCGATCCACCGGGCTGCGCAAATAAACCAGATCATTGCTGCGCTGTCCACTGGGCCGTGCAGATATTAAGTTCAATCAGGTGCCACGGTTTCGTCCCACTTTTGATGTGTTTGGCTTCACATACACTTTGACAATGGAAAAGACGGTGCAGCAGTGAGTTTGCTTACATGTGACAAAACCAACAACGAGGAGATTGTAAAGGAAAAAGGTGCATCGTCTGTGTTGTGGAACTGGTTTGGGTATAAGAAAAGTGATACGAATGAGACGAACGTGATTTGCGAGGTATGCAAGTGCACTGTTTTAACAAGTGGTGAAAAAAACATCAAACCTTTTCTATTATCTGAAATCCAAGCATCCAAACGAATATGGCCAAAGAACAAAAATGCGGCAAACCTCAGCAATTCACAGTTTAAATAAAATTACATTATGTAAAATAGTTTCTTTGTGTTTGAATTTTTATTTATGCATTTTCAGATACAAATTGCTATATTGTGATGTATATCGTTATCGAGGTGGAAAATAGCTTCTACCGTGATAGATTTTGGTTATATCGCCCACCCCAATACACACACACACACACATATATATATATATATATATATATATATATATATATATATATATATAATTACCATTATAATTACCATTGCAGCGTTTTTTCAGTTACAACAAGCACAGCGATGAGTCCACGTCCGCTGAATTTGACAGACTGAAGACAAATTACCGTTGTCTGACAGACCCCTACGTAAAGCCTATAGTAAAAGCCTAAGTAAATGATTATAGTCAAATTTACCTCGTGTTTTCTACTATAAGTTTATCATAAACCAAATCTAAGCTAAGCGTTACATTTTTAAGTTCTTGTCCTGTTGGCAGGAATCCACTATAGTAAAAGCCTTTAGTAAATTTGACTATATTCATCTACTTAGAGCTGTTCATTTACTATATATATATATATATATATATATATATATATATATATATATATATATATATATAAAATTGAAGCATGATAAAGTGATTATACCGTGTATATATATATATATATATATATATATATATATATATATACGGTATAATCACTTTATCAGCATACGGTATAAGGTGAGCAAGCGCATTTATGTCCTTTTGGCATTAAGAAATGTATTTTAGATAAAGCCTGTGGTTAGCATATCTGTCAAAATGGCTGACACCACATGTAAGTCATTTTCAGTCATTCAACAAAAGAACAGCATTTTTAAATGCTGAAGCAGTGTTGTTGAGCATATTCTAACATGGAGAAGAGCTTGATGATGATGGAAAAAGTAAGCCGGGTCAATATCATTTTAACGTCTGTTGGAGATGTCAGTGTTAAAAGTATAATTAAATATTGTAACATAATATAATAAAAGTCTGATATTTTCCATTTAACTTCCTATTAATTTAAGTAGACCTTAGACTGTTAGAAATGCATGTTGCATGTTGGTTACTTTATATACAGTAAAACCTCAGATTACGAGTAACGCGGTTTGGGAGTGTTCCGCAAGACGAGCAAAGATTTGTAATAAATTTTGACTTTAAAAAAACTAGCATTGTCTTGGTTTACGAGCACAGAGTATCATGTATCACGCATGCGCTTCTTGATTTGACGCCGAGCATCACATGATCACAACTAAGCCAACGTTTTTTGTCTCTCTTGCGCTGCGGGTAATCATCTCCCCTGCTGGTTCTTAGTGCTCGTCTCTTAATGGTATAATCAACGTGTGTGTGTTTTCTTCCTCTTGCGCTGCAGAGTGTGTATTGTGTGTGCGCGTAATTTGACACCATGCCGGTTCACTCTCTCTCTTGCCTTTAATGTGTGTGTTTGAGTGTGTGTGTGTTTCTTTCTCTTGCACTGCAGAATGTGTGTGTTGTGTGTTCATGTGCGTAATGCCAGTTCACTCCCTCTCCCTCTCTCTCTCACTCACTCTCGCTCGCCTTTAATGTGTGTGTGTGTTTTTCTTTCTCTTGCGCACAGGCGCTGTAAGTGTGTGTGTTTTTCTCTCTCTTGCGCTGCAGTGTGTGTGTTATGTGTTTGCGCGTGCACAATTTACCGCCATGCCGGTTGTGTGTGAGTGAAGCACCCCCTCTCTGCTTGCGGAGTGTGTGTGTTGCGGAGTGCGTGTGTTGTGTGTGCGCACGCAATTTAACACCGCGCTGGTTCACACACACACACACACACACACACTCGTCTTTAGTGTGTGTCAGTGTTTGTGTGTGTGTGAAGCAGAGAGGGGGTGCTTGCTCACCCACAACCAGCATGGCAAATTTTATTTTGTATTTAAAAGCGCATGTGTACGTAATTTGACACTGTGCTGGTTCACACGCTCTCTCTCGCCTTTAGTATGTGTGTGTGTGAAGCCCCCCCCTCTCTAAACGGCATCTAAACTGAGCGATCGGGGGGGAAAGGGCCTTAGTCAGGGAGGTGACCAAGAAATCTGTCAGATCTCGAGAGGTCCACTGTGGAGAGAGGAGAACCTTTCAGAAAGACAACCATCTCTGCAGTAATCCACCAATCAGGCCTATATGGTAGAGTGGCCAGAGATTCTCATCAGACCTGAAAAATTTTTTTCTCATCTGCCATGCAGAAGGCCCGGGTTCAATTCCCAGCCAGTGCCCAAACCCCAGGCACTGGATGCAGTGCCAATCCCAAGCCCGGATAAAATGGAAGGGTTGCGTCAGGAAGGGCATCCGGAGTAAAAACTGTGCCAGGTCTAAGATTCCTTCAGGTGCCATTTGGAAAACTCCAGGCGCTGCCATGTGCCTTTTACTAAGGAGTGGCTTCCGTCTGGACCTTCTCCCCCGATCAGTATAGACGGCCCTCCAGATCTAGGAAGAGTCCTGGTGGTTTCGAACTTTTTCCACTTATGGATGATGGAGGCCACTGCGCTTATTGGGACCTTCAAAGCAGCAGAAATTTCCTTCCCCAGATTTGTCCCACAAGACAATACTGTCTTTGAGGTCTTTTTAATTACTTTGACTTCATGCTTAGTTTGTGCTCTGTCATAAACTTTCAACTGCGGGCCCTTATATAAACAGGTGTGTGCCTTTCCAAATCATGTTAAAGCAACTAAATTTACCACAGGTGGACTCCAATCTACAGAAGCATTGTAATGATGATCAGGGAAAACAGGATGCGCCTGAGTTTAATTTTGAGCTTCATGGCAAAGACTGAATACTTATGTACATGTGCTTTCTCAATTTTTTTTTTTTTTATAAATTTGCAAAAATCTCAAGTAACTTTTTTCATGTTGTCATTATGGGGTGTTGTGTGTAGAATTCTGGGAAAAAAAATATTTTAATCCATTTTAAAATAAGGCTGTGACATAACAAAATGTGGAAAAAGTGATGCACTGTGATTACTTTCCTGGATGCACTGTATATAAGACTGAAATCACTACACAAAATCAGGTCAACCTAGTTTTTTTTTTCTTTAGGCTCCCCTGTGAAGTTGGCAAAGTTCACTTATGCCCCTCTGGTTTTACCTGTCGGTAATGTTTGATCACAAGAAAGTGGTTTTCAGAGACAAGTGCAAATATAAGGTCTGAGCAAGTCCAAAGTATCTCTGTGTTTTTAGGAAGCATAGGAGCTCTGTGGTGGGATCCGGTCAAAAGATGGCTGTTCTCCGGTGCATCAGATCACAGTATAGTCATGTGGGACATTGGTGGAAGAAAGGGACGCACACTACTACTGCAGGGACATCAGTGAGTACATACAAACAAACCCCCTACCCTACTGTCTTAAAATTTATTGAAGGATTCATATTAACCTTTCCACAAGTCTTTTCCTTCAACAAATTGATGAGATATTTTTTTATATTGCTGACATGACCGTTTTAGTACTTAATGATGTGGCCATTAAGAATGCGCATTTTGTCACGCGAGGTGCCGCAATTTAACGCGCAGCGTGCGCGACATGCCATAAGCAACATTCGGGAATTTAAATAAATGTGTTGTGCTTCACTGTATATCTGCCAGATGGTGCATGGAAGGACTTTATCCAAAAGTCTGACCAAACACAACATAGAATTGTGTATAATTAGTTAGCCTACAGATCTGGCCTTTAAAAATGCACGTTTTCGGAAAAGGGATCCCACGACTTGCCGCGGTTGCGTGCGGCAAGCTGTGAAAATGCCCTTCAATACCTGTAGGGGGCAGTTGTGTTTCAGTCTAAAGTATTGTGTGTCTACTGAAGCCGAAAAATGTTATGTCTCTTAGGCGCCCATTGACAGCAAGCGACAGAGCTCATAAACGTGTCAAGCTCAAACTGTTATGTATTTATTCATCATTTTCATTCAGAATTATTATTATTATTAGTAGTAGTTCTCCGAATTTATTATTATTATTATTGTAACGCACCCGCACGTGTGCAAAAGGACTACAAAGATGTATGACGTTAGCCTATAACAGTATTTATGCGCTTTAAATGCAGACGGGTACTGGTGGCTCAGTGGTAGGTGATTCGCCCGCCATGCGGGAGACCCGGGTTCGATTCCCAGCCAGTGCTCAATATGCTGGTGCTATTCGCTAAAATGCCATAGATATAGCCATTACATTATCAACTTATGCTTCAGTACTAAATGCATGTTTGCAATTGAAATTTTTTTTTTGCTAAAGCTATGAAACACATTACCACTCACCTCACAGTTGCTATAATTTAATGTCATAAGCAAAAAGTGTAAAACAAAGGATTCACATTTATTACATTTTCACCCAGAGCGGGATTCGAACCAGGGTCTGAACGATTTTATAGGATATACGGATATTATACAGATATTATTTAAGCAACGCCACACCACGTGGAAAGCGGCAAAAATGCTTCAATTTCATTGGCTGTCACTGAGTGTCAACTATTCACGACTGGCCCCCGCGGAACAAAGAATCCCCGGGCTTTGACTGCGCTTTCTCCATTCGTTATTACAGGGGCGGACTGGGACCAAAAAGTGGCCCTGGACTTCCTGGCCCACAGCAGCCCACACCATAATACATTGGCTCATTAATGTAGAGATACATTTTTAACACCAGTTACTAGTATAAAAATATAACACAATACAGAAATCAATGCTATTTAAACATGTTATTTAAAGTATCACTGAACATATATTGGGTCAAAGAAACAAACAAAAAAAAGAACATCAAGACAAACAACATATAAATCTATAAAGACAATATTTTTTATTTTATTCTTTAATTATTATGGTAGTCAATATTAACACGAAATAATGCTGAGAAACATTATTTCAATTAATATTGACCACCATCATAATAACTAGCACAAGTTTATGCTGCTACTAATTTTATTCTGTTTGATTGCCATTCTTTTTACTTGGCTCTGGTAGATCAGGGGAGACGTGTTGGTCATCATCAGCATGTATTATGATGTGGGATGTGGTGCGCTGCTGGGTCCAGCCTCACTGTCCCTGACCTGTTATAGGCAGAATCTGTTCATTTGAAGCATTTCACAGCATTTACCTCTAAAGCTTTTTCTTATTTTCGCGTAACCTTTTCTTCTTCCTCCTTTTCATTCATGGAAATTATTATTAATTTGCTCAGAAAATTCGCTGCATCGAGAAAGGATCAATATCTAAAAATTGCCCACGTGTGTGGACAAAGAATACAAATGTGTATAATCTTTAATAAAGTTAATCTATTACAATATTGTTTCCAATGCTGAAGCAAACATGATTTTGTTTTAGTCTATTCATTGAATACAACGCGACAGCGCACTCCGAGGTGAAGCGCACCCACAGTTACTGTAATCCCCCATCTTACCTTTACAACAGGTGTGAAGTCATCAAACCGGTTTCGCTGCTGGGGGAATTCACAGAATTGGGGGTTTTAAAACAAATTAACAAGATCGAGCAGACTTCAGACAGGGGGTTTGGTTGGTTAGAAGTGGCGCTGACGGGGGGGCGGGAGGGAGTCTCGCCCGCGGAGCAATTCAGTGTAGAACCGCCACTGCCTATTTTCCACCACATCACGTACTTCCCTGATCTCGGACTAAACTCCGCGCTTTGCTTTTATAATGTGGAGCAAGCCCGAGATCATTTTAACGTAGCATTCATCATTCAAAGTTATTCATATCAGTGTATAGTTAGTGTGATTTGAAAAGTGCTATAACTCCACCTGCTACAGTTTCAGCCCAGTGGAACAATCTGACTACACGTGAAGTGCCATGAAAAAGTATTTGTCCCTTCCTGTTTTTTTTTCTTTGCATATTTGTCACACTTGTATAGGTGGAATTTTACCTAAACACTTTAGGTGAGAACGTATAGGTTAATATGTATAGGTGAGAACAGCTGATTCACACTTGGGGAGAGTGAATAATTTGCATTTGAATGTTGTCTGGCATTGTAAGCACACGCAGTGACATTAAAAGAACAATAGGATTAATAGGAATAGGAGGCACTAAAGAGGAGGATTTTAATTTAGACTATAAAAAATTAACCTGCGTCTATTTTTAGGCGTGCCAGCTGCCACTTTTTAGTCTTATAATGCCCACATGACATGCTGGTACAGAGCTGGACATAGCTCATCCATGCCAATGATCCCGGGTTTGCACCCTGCGCTATAAAATACGAGTACGACGGCCATCCGCGGACAGCAGCTCCTGCCTCCGTCCGCTCGCGCTTGCTCTTCTTTGAAGTCTCTGGGGCGCGTTCCAATTGCCCCGTTTGCATGCCGCACTTCCGCGTTGTGTGCGCGCGTCTCACTCACACCGCGTAGTAAAATCCACTGTAAACCAACAATTCCCGAGTATTTTATAGCGCGGATGAACCCGGGATCATTAGCAAGGAGAGCTCTTCTTCACTATTCGTGCTTAATTCCGCAGCCCCGCTTCTTCGCATATCTAAAGGAGAGGCCGCCTAACTAGTGAGCGAGGAGCGATATTGATTTGGGCGCACGCAGTGACAGGCTGAAAAAAAACTATTGTCCTCAAAAATGTAACAGATGAGGACCCTGATTAATGTGCAAAAACTATATAATAAAACTATATAAGACTACATGCCTTTATAAGACTCAACTTTTATTTAAGCGCACTCACAATAACGAAAAAACGTGATTTTATAAATGTTTGAAAGCAAATAAGGTGCGCTGTTCTGTATTGTTTTTGGTGAACTTGAGCGCGTCAGAAAATGAACGCAAACGTTTTTTTAAATGGTCAGAGTCAGTCTGCTTGCTGTTTTCCCAACGCGTTCATAATCATTAGTCTACTTCTGCCGGTGCGCTCTGGAAAACTTCATGCATGCGGCTGAGCGCTGATTAAAACTATGGAGTAAATTAAAGAGAAGAATCACGATGCCGAATCAAAGTCCTGAGCCCAAACCTCATTTAAATTAAATTAACAAATACTATAAGTAAAAAAAACGATAGCCCACGTTTAGAAACCGTTTATAAATTCTTTCCGACATGAGTTGGCCCGGTGTTATGCGCAGAGCGCCGGGAGATTTCCTGAAGCTCCGAAATCACTGGGGCATTTTTTCTAAATAGATGCTATCGTTAATAACTGATGGAGGTTTTAAGCTGTATACACACACATTTTTGAGGGGTTTAAAACGAATTAGTCCGAGCAGACCTACATGAAAGGTGAGAAGTGAGTAACTGCTGTATATACTGTACAACACACGTTTATCAACCTTTTGATAAAAACGCTGCCTTTTGTAAAGTAAAAGTACTTTACAAAAGACAAACTGCTTTATTTTAGTCATGAATTCACAATCACATCACATTCCAGCTATTATTTCCAGCCGTGGTTAAATAATGTATGAAATAATTATTAAATGCTGGACACAAACAGCAAATATGATGATTATTATAAAAAGCCCGAAAAAGTTTGTGGTCATAAGATAATATTTACTTAATAATATAATATATATAGTTCATTCATGTCTTCTAATGATGTCGACACATTTTTTACGTTTTAAATAAGATATGTTGGCATATTCACGAATCAGGACATTCGCATAGTTAAGACTATCAGATAGCCTACTATCAGGAAATTAAATTAATTTCAACACCATGTAAACCGAGACATTGCCATGTCTTTCATTGTTTTGTCCCTGTTAAAACATTACAAAAAATATATAAGAAACTTATTAAGAATTTTAAAGCACGAATTTGGGCATCTCATTTCATCATTATGAAAATAATATGAAGCACATATACACACATTTATCATGAAAGATCTGTTGTACAGCAAAACAAAATTCATGTTTTCTTCAGCATTGGGAACAATATTGTTTTAGACTAAGTAATTATACACAATTCTTCGTTGTACAGTACTTGGTCCGGCGTTTAAATAAAGTCCTTCCATGCACCATCTGGCGGATATTCAGTGAAGCACAACACATTTATTAAAATTCCCGAATGTTGCTTACGGCAAGTCGCGACGCGCCACGCGCTAAATTAAGGCATCCCGCGGGAAAACACGCGCAGTCTTAATGACCACATCTGTAAAACAATATTGTTTCCAATGCTGAAACAAACATGAATTTTGTTTTTGTTTTACAACAGATCTTTTATGATGAATGTGTTTATATGTGCTTTATATTATTTTCATAATGATAAAATGAGATGCCCAAAATCGTGCTTTGAAATTCTTAATAAGTTTCTTATATAGTTTTTGTAATGTCTTAACAGGGACAAACCAGTGAAAGACATGGCAATGCCTCGGTTTAAATGGTCTTAAAGTTAATTACATTTTCTTATAGTAGGCTATGCTATCTAATAGTGTTAACTATGCGAATGTCCTGTTTCGTGAATGTCAACATATCTTATTTAAAACTTAAAAATGTGTCGCCGTCATCAGAAGACATGAATGAACAATATATATATATATATATATATATATATATATATATATATATATATATATATTATCATTACCATAAATATTATTTTATGAACACAAAGTTCTTCTGGCTTTTTTTAATAATCATCATGTTTTTTGCTGTGTGTGTCCAGCATTGAATAATTATTTCATCCATTATTTAACCACAGCTGAAAATAATAGCTGGAATGTGATGTATTGTGAATTTATGACTAAAATGAAGCTGTCCGTCTTTTGTAAAGTACTTTTACTTTACAAAAGGCAGCATTTTTATCAAAAGATTGATAAACGCGTGTTGTACAGTATATACAACGCGACAGGGCGCTCATTTACTGTAATCCCACTTCTCAGTTTTCATATAGGTCTGCTCGGACTTATTAATTCGTTTTAAACCCCTCAAGTTTGCGAATCCTCCCCATCAGCGAAACCAGTTTGATAACTTCAAACCTATCGTGAATGAAAGGTGAGAAGAGGCATTACAGTAACTGGGGGTTCTGTGGGTGCGCTTCACCTCGGATGGTATAAGAAACCATTCGAAACCATTATGTCACGTTGTATTCAAAGAATAGACTAAAACAAAATCATGTTTGCTTCAGCATTGGAAACAATTTCGTATTGGGTTAACTTTATTTAAAAAATTATACACTTTTGTATTCTTTGTAAAATTCTTCTATTAGCACACGCATCTTTAAATTTGAACAGAAAATAATAGTGGGCTGGTAGGAACGTTATTTTTCAACTTTACATTGAGCGCTTATGTGTAAATAGCTTTTTCATTGCATATATACTACCATATTATATATTTGTGTCTAATACTGTTTTATTCATATTTTACAACATTACATGTAGTTTGTAATTTACTTGCGATTGTACTTTTAAAATGTAACCTACGTATCTACAGTATTAGCATATTTAACTACTTCAGCAGTGAATGAGAAATTTGGTCGGTTTGGCTTTTAGATAAAGTTCTTATTTGATAAAATTTTATTATTGAATAAATTATCTTATTATAAACATGATTCTTATTCTCTATATTCTTGTCGGGTATAGTCCTTTATGTCTGCATTTTTTCGCACGGGTTTATCATTCTTTTGATTAAAACGCTGCCTTTTGTTAAGGCTGCGGGTTTATACACGCAAATGAATGAATTTTAGATTAATTTTAAAGCATCTTTTTATAGGCCTAAATATTTATTTTTATTTATGGCCAGGTGTATTACAAAGTGAAGACCTGTTCAGTTGTTCCCTGCACGGTGTATCTGCATGGAGAGATTGTGTGTGTTTGTGACGTTATCTTCTCCCCTAAACGTGCTTCCAACCAACCAAACCTGGCCTCCAAATTCAGAAAGCTACGTGTCATAGGCGATAACTGCTCCTTTAATCTGCTGATTACAGCGGTGCACCGACTGTAGCCTGTACAAGCCAATCCATTCCCCCAAAAATGTGAATGTCTGCAACAATCACTAAATATTATAATGTTAAGAATTTAATTAAAATATAAATTAT
Source organism: Clarias gariepinus (assembly GCF_024256425.1). Lineage (NCBI taxonomy): Eukaryota > Metazoa > Chordata > Actinopteri > Siluriformes > Clariidae > Clarias > Clarias gariepinus. Next base: position 19,880,044 of record NC_071110.1, read on the forward strand.
ATTTTCTTTAAACATAATATTTTCATTTTATATATATATATATATATATATATATATATATATATATATATAAACTCATGCTAGGGTACTTTTACTACGCAGAAGTACCATTTAAAGCTATTTATTCATTTATTTTTTATTTGCTTACTTACTAACTAGCAACTGCTTTTTTAGGGCTCTAAAAATATGGCAATGTGAATGACAATGGAATATCACAGAACGTGCAAGTTGACTCCTTTGTATGAGGCGCCGTATAGGCCTAAATCAAACTTCACTCATACACACACATATGAAACATTTGCATACACTCAACAAAAATATAAACGCAACACCTTTGTTTCTGCTCCGATTTTTCATGAGATGGACTTAAAGATCTAAAATTAATTCCAGATACACAATATTACTATTTCTCTCAAACATTGTTCACAAATCAGTCTAAATGTGTGATAGTGAGCACTTCTGCTTTGCTGAGATAATCCATCCCACCTCACAGGTGTGCCACATCAAGATGCTGATCTGACATCATGAGTAGTGCACAGGAGTACCTTATACTGCCCACAATAAAAGGGCCACCCTGGAATGTTGCGGGAGTCGCTCCACTTCCGGTTTGGCGCGGGTGACCGTAAGGAGGCCGCGTGCGAGGACTTGGCAACCCGCGTGCGGAGCGCCTCCGAGCCACTGGGGGCGTTTGCCATGGACTTAAGATCTCTCGCGCGCAGGGACTACCCTGAATTCGGGCCCACCCAGCAGGAGAGGCTAGCTCGCGGTGCGTTCCTGCGGGAATCGGCGTCCCTGTCTGAGGTGCCGAGCCCGCCGAGCCCATCATGGCAGAACACCACGGCGAAAGAGCCGAGCGATTTCCCGTGGCTCGGGGCCGTGCAGTAGGTGAACCTAGCCGGGGACAGGGCTACCCGTCGCGGCTAGGCCTTGACCCAGCTCCCGAGATTCCACGCCGAGGCCAGGGACCGCCGGACTACCGCTGCAATGTTCTCAGGCCTGAGACAACATACCCCAGCAGCCGTTAAACTAGCTTCGGGGGGCGCCGAGGGGAAGCCGCCTCCCACAGCCGTTTTTGTTTCCCCAGCTGCCGGGTTCAACCTCCAGTCCGGTCGTGTAGGAAATCGCGCGGAGGTCTACGTTAACTGTGGCCTGCACAACGTTTCACTACGGGCGCTCGTGGACACCGGCTCTACAGTTTCGCTGCTGCGCTGGGGAGTGCTGGAGCAAGGCGTGCGCGGTTGTATGCTGCCGGCCCCAGCCTTGAGCATTCGCACCGTGTCGGGGAGCTACTTGGAGATACGGGCCTGTCGCACAGTGTGAATACAAGTAGGTGCAATCATTCTTTTTCATCCATTCTTTGTGGCGACATTGAGGATGATTGTATCTTAGGGTTGGACATTTTGGAAAGGTGGGGTGCGGTACTGATTCTCGCTGACGGAACGTTGCGTGGTAACTTCGGGTTAGCCAGGTTGCTAGTGCCCAAAGGGCAGCCGGACGTGTTAGTAGAGCGCACTGGGGGGGCGGAACTTCCGGTGGACGCGCCATGTAAACATCCGGTAGCAGACTGAGCGAGTATAATGGCCGAGCTTATGCGGCATAGCAGCGTGGGGCTAAGTCAGACCCAGACCGACACCGTGAAGTCCCTTTTACACGAGTTCGCGGACATTTTCGCGGTAGATGAGCGCGAGTGCACACATACCAATCTGGTGCAGCACACGATTGATACGGGTAACGCAGCTCCTGTTCGGTTACATCCAAGACGCCTTCCTTTAGCTAAACGAGCTATCGCCGAGCAGAAGCTGCGTGAGATGGCCGACTCGGGCGTCATAGAGCCAGCGTCCGGACCGTGGTCTTCACCGGTTGTGTTGGTGTGTAAAAAGGACGAATCGTGGCGGTTTTGTGTCGATTACCGGCGGTTAAACGAGGTGATGCGCAAAGATTCTTATCCGTTGCCGCGAATAGATGATGCGCTGGAACACGTTGCGGGCTCGGCGTGGTTTAGCTCGTTAGATTTTGCTCAGCGGGTACTGGCAAGTAGAGCTCCCTCTGGAAGCACGACCTAAAACCGCGTTTTCGATCGGGCAAGGGCCATGGCAATTCCGGCACATGCCGTTCGGCTTATGTAATGCTCCAGCTACGTTCAAACGGTTGATGGAGAAAGTGTTGGCCTATATACCACGCAACCATTGTGTCGTCTATCTGGACGATTTATTAGTACACGGCAAGGAGTTCGAGGTCGCGCTAGCTAATCTACGTGAAGTATTTTTGGCTAACCCGGCGGGCGAATTTGCGGCTCAACCCCAAAAAGTGTCAGCTGTTGTGGCGAGAGACGGGTTTTCTAGGACACGTAATTAGTGCTAGAGGGATTGCCACCGATCCAGCAAAAAATTGCGGCAGTACAGAATTGGCCTGAACCGCTAAATGTGTCACAGCTACGCACCTTCCTCGGGTTAGCCTCTTACTATCGCCGGTTTGTAAAGGATTTTGCCACAATCGCCAGTCCGCTGCACGGGCTTACAAGGAAGAATCAGCCGTTTCGCTGGGACAGGGTGCGCGCGCGTGCTTTCACTCGCTTACGGCAAGCTTTGGTCACTTCGCCCGTTCTCAGATATCCTGATACATCTCGTACGTTTATCCTCGACACGGACGCAAGCGATGTAGGCCTGGGGGCCGTTCTGTCTCAGGTTTCCGAGGGTAAAGAGCGTGCTATAGCGTATTTCAGCCGCGCGTTGTCTGGACCGGAGGGGAACTACTGCGTCAGGACTACGATTTTACTGTTCAACATCAAGCCGGAAAACTGCATGCTAACGCCGACCCTTTATCCCGCCGGCCGTGCAGCAAAGAGCGTTGTCGGCACTGCGAGCGGGTTGAAGAGCGCGTGGGGGGCTGCGACATCGAACACTCTCCGACCCCCGTGAAGCAGAACGTTCTCCCTGCGCAGTCCGCCGGAAGCCCCCGTCGGTAATCAGCCGTCTGAGCCGGCGTGCAGCCGAATTACCGCGTCGCGTAAACCATCGCCTGTAGTCGTTTCGCCTGTGCCACAGATGGACTGTGCTCAGCTAATTGCCGAGCGGGAGAAGGATCCGGCGCTGCAGCGGGTACTGGGGTGGTTTAACGCGGGCCAGAGACCGGATTATGCCGCGTTTGCTCACCTGGGGCCCGAGGAAAAAGCTCTCCACTCGCAGTTTAACCGACTAGCGTTGCGGTGGGGTTTACTCTACCGCCACTGGGAATGGCCGTGCGGCGCTGGCGAATCTTTTCAGCTGCTGGTGCCACGGACTCTGCGGGCACGTGTGTTAGGGATGGTTCATGGGCATGCAGGTGTGGGACACTTTGGAGTCACTAAAACGCTGCGGCGGTTGCGCGCTCGCTTCTACTGGCCGGGCTGCCACACTGATAGTGAACTCTTTGTGCACAGATGCGACGTCTGCACGGCAAAGAGAGCCCTACCCAGCGCTCGCGAGCACCCCTGCAAGACTTTCGGGTGGGGGCACCTATGGAGCGTATGGTCGTGGACATTCTTGGGCCGTTTCCCATCTCTGATCGCGGGAACCGGTATACGCTGGTAGCCATGGATTATTTCACCAAGTGGCCGGAGGCGTTTGCTGTTCCTGATCAGAGCGCTTCCACCAAGGCTCGAGTGCTGGTGGATGAGGTCTTCAGCTGATTCGGCGCCCCGGAGCAGTTGCACAGCGATCAGGGCCGTAACTTCGAGGCGGAGGTGTTTGCGGTGGTGTGCGAGCGCCTCGGGGTGAAAAAGACCCGCACCACGCCTCTTCATCCGCAGAGTGACGGCCTCGTGGAACGCTTCAATCGAGCGCTCACCACCCAACTCGCCGTGCTTACCAGTGACCGGCAGAAGGTTTGGGACGAACATTTGCCTCTCGTGCTTTGGGCTTATTGCACAGCAGTGCAGGAGTCCTCACAGCTGACGCCAGCTGCGTTAATGTTCGGTCGCGAGTTGCGCACGCCCGTGGACCTTGTGTTCGGGCCCCTCCACAAGTGGATTTACCCACGAAGCCGGGGTTTGATTATTTTTTTTCTTTAAAAGACAAACTGTTCCGTGTCCACGGTTGGGTGTATTCCCCCGGAAGGAAAAAGGGGGCTCTCGCCTAAGCTTATGTCGCACTGGGTGGGCCCCTGCACGGTCGTTGCCCAGCTCTCTGATGTAGTCTACCGGGTGCGGTTGACGGGGCGGTCGCGATTGGTCGTGCTCCACCGGGACCGTCTCGCTCCCTATCAGCCCCACGCCAGCAAAACATTGAACTCTGTGAAGGCCGGTCCGCCTCAGGAAGAGGGCTGCGCCCCTCCTTTCCCCACAAAAAGACTCCGGCGTTTACAACGCCAGCGCCGACCAGCATCACGCCTTCTAGACTGAGTTCGTCATGGTGACCAGGGACGGTCACAGCTCGGGTGGGGGCAGTGTGGCGTGGGCGGGGTTTTGATTGGGACCATCATGCTTTGCGGGAGGGGTGTGTTCACCCTGTTGGGAAAGGCTGTTTGGGTTAGTGGCTTCGGCCAGGTGTGTGTTTGCGTGGTTAGAAGTATGTCTTGTGATTGTATGTCTTGTGCCTGTTGATTGTGGATGTGCCATTTATGTAAGAAAAGTGATTAAAATACTCCCAGCCATTTGCATTGGGCAGCAAGGAAGCTCACTCGCCTCTTCAAGTTCCTGCATAGTGGTGAAAAACGCTACTATATATATATAAATATAAATAATTAGTTTGGGTTAGTTTACAGTTTATTTCTCAGTTTAGTTTTATAATTGGCCATTTTGAAAATCACTGGCAGCACCAGCAGCGGTCAGATAACTTTAGAGAACTTAATGATCTGTTTACCAAGTCTGGAGTTAACATTAAACTTATTGTCAGTGTCACAAACTTACAATGTCACTCCTCTTTTCCTCAAAAAGATTACAAAATTACTTAAGTGTCCCTATTACAAAAGCTGAACTACCCGATGAGTGTTTGTGCTCTCTGAAAATGCCTTCAGAATCTGAAGAGTGTTGTCTGGATAAATTCAGCATTCATTTATTCTTTTTGGGTAAGAGTTAATCTGCAACTTATTTCTGTGAACATGATGTGATGCAGTTCATGAAGGACACAACCTGAGGCTAGATGTACAGGAGCTAGCGAGCTAAAAACTCATAACCGGGTTTATATTTGTGGGGGGTGGGGGCTTCAGTACTCGGTAAGTTATAGTTTGGCTTTAGAGATAAACTAATGCTCATATATGAGGATTATATTGCTTAATTTTTTGTATAAAAAGCGCAATAAGTAAATTCTCCGTTAATTTAATGCAGACGATAATGCAGGCACACAGTGGCTAACACACAACTCTTTTGCCTTTGGTTAAGGATGAGTCATTTATACATGTTTTAACATAATTTATTTATGACTAACGTACAGTATAAGCTACAGGCAACTTGGAAGTTGGAACAAAAAATAAAAAACCTCCTTAGCATCCATTTTCGCATTTGTCTCGCGCTAATCAAAACGCATCACATGACCGCTCATTTACAGTGCAATCGCGAGCCTGCCCCGAGTCCGTGTAAAATTATATTAATTAAGCCCGAACCTGACCGAACCCGTCGGGTTCCTTTGTGTTCGGGCAAAGATCTTCAGCACTACATCACAGTGCAACAGCTTTAGAATGATGTTTGGTCAGGTCTATATTCTGAACATAGAATTTAAAAACGTCTGATACTTTGGGGGAAACAAACTGTTTTATCTTTAATAGTTTTTAAAATGGATAGATTAATATAAAAGAATCAGAGACTGATAAGCAGCTGGTGTTATCCGGGTATTTTAATGACCTTTAAGCAAAAATACAACATGTATTTACATGTTTTATACAAAATACTGTTTTAACTTTAACTAGCTTTGGAAAAATAAATTTTATTTTAAAAGTCATGTGTGTGTGAATTGTTGAGGGATTGTTTGAGTATTAAAAAAAACATTTACTTTTACCAACTACTTTAATGGGCGAAAAAATGGGAGACAACTTTGTTTTAAATAGTCAGAGTTGGGCTAATATTAATAATTATTATTATTAATATTATTACTGGTCATATAAATAAATGAAAACAACAGTTAAACACTTGATTATAAGTATCTGCTAGTTTGTGTTTGTGATTATGTGACCCATAATCATTTTTTCTCAGTATAAATACATTTTGGGGTTTTAAGAACTCCATCATAAGAGCAAAGACAAACTTAGAAGAAGTGGAAGGTGAGAAACCTCAATGGAGAATACTGACTATGACATGGCGCTAATTGCTCTGTGTGTTTTTTGGCGGGGGGAGGGGTTCTTTAGACCTGTCTGCGCTCTAATGTGTTTGTGTTAAAGCCAACGGAGAAATGCAGGCGCGCACACAGGCACCTCTCCATCCACAAATGCTTTAACTGTTGTCTTGTAAATCATTGATTAAACCTATGAATACAGCTGTTCAGCAGTCCCAAACACAAACGCAGGGTCTGTTTTTGTCTTTAATTAAAAGACATCAATACATTAATAATTTACACAATGATAACATTGTTTATTTTGCGGAATAAGGTCATAAGCTATATTTAAAATAAAACAAACCAGGAAGTAAGTGTTCCATACATTAAAGTACTGTATATAAGTGCCCTAACAAACATAGCAACAGTGTACAAAAGTGCGCTGGTGGGGAATGGATGGTAAATGAGGATGGCTCATTTACATGACAAAAGACAGTCGGAGGTGTGAATGCGCATCTTCATTTTGCTCTTCGGTGTTTGTGTTTTAGGTTTCTAGGGGTGCATTCTTACAGTAAATTCAGTCTGTCTAAATCTTTATAAATGCCAAGTTGGGAAAATCATGTTCAAGAAAACGACAATTATTAAACACTTGATCATTTGCGTCTGTGCTATTTTTGTGTTTAAGTGACCCAAATTTTTTTTTCTTAATTTTCTTGGAACTTCATTAAAAGACAAACTTAAGAGGAGTGGAATGTGAGAAAGGTAAGGTGAGAAATCTCAGTGGAGAATGTACTGACTTTATATTCATGACAGTATATTCGAAACGTAGACAGTGTTTATTTTGCTGAACATTACAAAACGGCCATGTCCAATAAAGCAGTGCATCTTTAATAAGCCATATTGGTTTGCCGTCAGAAGTAAAATTAACAAAAGACTGAGAATCCCCTGTAAACTTGACCCTAAACAGCCACGGGGTGACTTTTACAATAACAGTTAATTGTTTTTATATTTAGTTTTTTAGATTTTTTTTTTGAAATGTTCAAATGAATGTTTCAGAGTATATAATTTGTTGTGTCATCTGTTTACAGCGTTGGCTGATTTTGTGATTGAGGCCCATGGATTACATTAAAAATATTTTTTAGTAGTAGTAGTAAGCCAGGCTTCGACAAATCACAATATAAGCGCTCAGTCTCTCTCGCACACGGCTCGTGCTGTGGTTAAAGGCACTTGTGGTTGAATCTCAGGGGCATCAAGGAGAAGGATCGTGCATTCTAAAAATATCTAAAAATAAATCAATAGAAATATTGCCACAACACAGAAGGTTTCACATTCGAGTGGGATTCGAGTGTAAGCGGACACAGCTGTCTTTCGCTCGTGTCAAATCCATTCTCAACACCTTCAAGGAAATCAAGCTAGACCAGAAAGTCGCACCAAGTGCTTCGTACCCTTCCTTATGTGGTTCAGACCCCGGTTTCTGACTCTGGGTTTGTCTTGTCGTCGCAGATGCTAACGACAGATGCTTCCCTCATGGGCTGGGGTGCGGTCTTAGATGACCGTTCAGCCCAAGGGAACTGGACAGGCCATCTTCTCGCGTGGCACATCATTTGCCTCAAAATTATGGCCCCATTTCTGGCCCTAAAGCATTTACTTCAGCAGTTGAGACTATATAGTGTAACCTCCGATTGCGAGTAACCCGGTTTACGAGCGTTCTGCAAGACAAGGCAAGTCTTGGTTTACAAATACCAAGTATCATGTATCACACATGCGCTTCTTGTTTTGATGCCAAGCGTTATGTGATCACAACTGAGCCAATGTTTTTTTTCTCTCTCTCGTGCTGCAGAATTATGGGTAATTGTTTCCCCTGCTCTGTCTTAGTGCGGGTATACACTTGTATAATCAAAATCCATGTGCGCGTGTACACTTAACTATACCACTGTGACCACGGGTGTGCCCATAAAACATCTTTTATTTAGTGTGTGTGAAAAGGAGGGGAGGGGAACGGTGTCTAATGACAAGAACAGAGAGGTTAAAGATCCATTTTCTCTCTCGTTTTTATATGGCTCCTTGTCAGGGTAAATCATTTTACATGGAGATTTACAGGCTTGTCACTAAACAATTTACCCTGACAAAGAGCCATGTAAGAACAGTGGCAGCTGGCACACCTAAAAATAGATGCAGGTTTATTTTTTATAGTCTAAATAAAAATGCTTTTCTAAACATGTTCTTTAAAATGATTCTGGATCAGACAGAAACATTTTGGTAAATTTAGGATTTTATTTATGTGTGGTAACGAAACACACTTATACAGTATATCCGAATATTGGCACAAAATATAAAAACATGAACTCCCACACCCCCATATCAAAGTGTGAGGAAAAAGTGGAAAAGCAAATAACCTTGCTCCTACCATTTAATATTTAGGTAAAAAAAATCATATTAACTTACCATAAAATACTGCCATACTGCAAGAACGCAAAGAAAAGACTTGACTTGGAATTGCACACTCGAGGGTTTGAGGACACAAGGTATATTGCAAATGGAATGAAGAGTACAGGATGCGTCACACAGACGCAATTCATTATACTATAACCATATTATATGGTTAAGATTGCCAGTTAGAAATACCCCAAATAAAATGAATTTGCTGTTTTAACCACTACAGAGACGTCTGGCTTTACAATTTAACTAGTGAGCTTACATTTGAGCCTTCCTATTGGTTCTACATGAGAAACACTGCCCAGCCAAAATTTCACCCTATAAAGCATGGTCAGCTTTTACTGCCATTACTTTCAGTGTACTATTCGTGCAGAATAAAACATAACATTTTATGCCTTTATAAGTAAGCACATCTAACACCCGCGCATATATATATATATATATATATATATATATATATTATATATATATATATATATACACAGTGTAACCTCCGATTGCGAGTAACCCGGTTTACGAGCGTTCTGCAAGACAAGGCAAGTCTTGGTTTATAAATACCAAGTATCATGTATCACACATGCGCTTCTTGTTTTGATGCCAAGCGTTATGTGATCACAACTGAGCCAATGTTTTTTTTCTCTCTCTCGTGCTGCAGAATTATGGGTAATTGTCTCCCCTGCTCTGTCTTAGTGCGGGTATACATCTAACATAAAATGTTATGTTTTATTCTTGTATAATCAAAATCCATGTGCGCGTGTACACTTGACTATACCACTGTGACCACGGGTGTGCCCATAAAACATCTTTTATTTAGTGTGTGTGAAGAGGAGGGGAGGGGAACTGTGTCTAATGACAAGAACAGAGAGGTTAAAGATCCATTTTCTTTTTCGTTTTTATATGGCTCCTTGTCAGGGTAAATCATCTTACATGGAGATTTACAGGCTTGTCAATAAACAATTTACCCTGACAAAGAGCCATGTAAGAACAGTGGCAACTGGCACACCTAAAAAAAAAAGGTGCAGGATTATTTTTTATAGTCTAAATAAAAATGCTTTTCTAAACATGTTTTTTAAAATGATTCTGGATCAGACAGAAACATTTTAGTAAATTTAGGATTTTAGTTATGTGTGGTAACGAAACACACTTATACAGTATATCCGAATATTGGCACAAAATATAAAAACATGAACTCCCACACCCCCATATCAAAGTGTGACGAAAAGGTGGAAAAGCAAATAACCTTGCTCCTACCATTTAATATTTAGGTAAAAAAATCATATTTACTTACCATAAAATACTGCCATACTGCAAGAACGCAAAGAACAGACTTGACTTGGAATTGCACACTCGAGGGTTTGAGGACACGAGGTATATTGCAAATGGAATGAAGAGTACAGGATGCGTCACACAGACGCAATTCATTATACTATAACCATATTATATGGTTAAGATTGCCAGTTAGAAATACCCCAAATAAAATGAATTTGCTGTTTTAACCACTAGAGACATCACAGCCAGCGTCAAAAAAAGTTAGTCAATTTTAAAATTATTTGTGTATAATCTCTAACAGGGTAAACATGTAATGTTTTAATATAGTTTTTTTTAACCCCCTTATAAACTCTTAAGCACCACCCCACCCCTCCCTGACTTCAAGGCAGTTTTACATGAATAAGAAAGGCTAGACGCCAGGCATCTAAAGGAAAAAAAAAAAAGAATATGGAGCTGGAAGTTTTTAATTCTGCATGCAAAAAAAAAAGGAAAAGAAAACAAACAGACAAACAATTCAATAAGAAGGGAATCAAACTATAAATGTAAATAAAAAAACAAAGGAAGGGCCCCGACCCCTGTTAAAATTTCAAGTCTGAATAAACGATTGAGTAATGAATGTTCTCCAGGGACAGACAGGACATAATATCTGAGCCACTGGGTGTGAGTGGGTGACGTGGCATCCTTCCACTTGAATAAAAGAGAACGCCTGGCCAGGAGTGTCGCAAAGGATAATAAACGCTGTTTAGCTAGAGTTAGTAGCTTATCTTCCTCTCCAGTGATGCCAAAAAGAGCGATCAGAGGGTCTGGTTCAAGGTTGCATTTCAATATGTAGAACAAGGTTTTAAAAACATCCCTCCAGAATTTTTCCAAATTCGTGCATGTCCAGTACATATAAATAAGAGACGCCACTCCGCTTTTACATTTATCACAGCAAGGATCAATGTCTGGGTAGAAACGGGAGAGTTTAAGTTTAGAGAAAGTGGCGGGCACATAAGGAGGTAGAGTTGACAAATTTAAGAATTGAATTCCAAGTATCATCTGACAGTGACAAATTTAAATCTTTCTCCTAAGCAGTTTTAATTTTACACAAAGGGGTGTAACTCGAACCCATTAATCCAAATAGCGGATATTAGGCCTTTACGCAACAGGGACAAACAGAGGAGATTAACTAAAATATTTGCAGCATGAGCCTCAGGGAAATTTGGTATTAAAGAGCCAATAAAGTGTCTTACTTGCAGGTATCTGGAAAAAATGAGAATTGGGTAGGTTAAACGCAAAGAACAGACTTGACTTGGAAAGCTTTAGAAAGCTGTTCAAACGATCCAAACCTATGATCAACAAACAGACCTTTGCAAAGCTTGATGCCCTTATTATACCATTCCTGAAACACTGAATCATGTAAAGAAGGTTGGAAGAGATGTTTAGAGATAATAGGACTAGAAAGAGAAAAGCAGAGAAGACCGATGTGCTTTCTGAACTGAGCCCATACTCTCAGGGTATGCCCAATAACTGAATTGATGATTGATTTAATTGAGGCAGATTTAAGGAGTGCAGAGACGAAGAGATTTTTGACAGACTTTATCTCCATTTCCACCCAGGCAGGCCGTTTAGGTTGGTTATGAAAATATGACCAAAAGATGACATCGAATGTTTGCTGCCCAGTAGTAAAAACAAGATTAGGCAGAGCCATGCCACCATCTCTTTTGGATCTTTGAAGTAGGGAATTATTCAATCATGGATGCTTACCTTTCCAAAGGTAAGAAGATATAATTGAATCTAAAGCACCAAATAAGATTTGGGAATAAAAACAGGTACAGACTGGAAAAATTTTAGGAAGAATACTTACTTTAATGGCATTAATGCGGCCCACCAGGGACAGGGACGGTGGTGACCATTGTCCCAAGTCGTTTTTTGTTTGGTTCAACAATCAAATTCAAATTCAAATTTTATTTGTCACATACACAGTCATACACAGTACGAAATGTAGTGAAATGCTTATACGACTGATTTTTCATTATGTGCAGAAAAAGTTAACTTTTGTGCAAATTCAACTTATATCCTGAAAAATGGCTAAATTCCCTGAGCAATGACAGCACAGGTGGCAGGGAGGAGATTGGATTTGATATAAAAAAGTAGAAGGTCATCAGCATAAAGGGAAACTTTATGTTCTTCTCCCTGCCTCCAAATCTCAGATATATCCCTACGACTGCGGAATGCAATTGCTAGTGGCTCAATGGCAAGGTTAAAGAGTAATGGGCTAAGAGGACACCCCAGACGAGTACCCCGCTAAAGGCTGAATGGTTGAGACTGCTGAGCATTTGGCAGAACTGAGTCAATGGGGCTTGAATATAATAACTTAATCCAAGTAATAAAACTTGGACCAAAATATATATTTTTTAAAGCCCTACTTAAATACTCCCATTTCACACGATCAAAAGCCTTTTCAGCATCCAAAGAAAGGACACACTCAGGGATCCCCTCTGATGGTATGTACAGGACATCCATAAGGCGTCGAATGTTAAAGTAAGAATAGTGCTTTTTTATAAAACTGATCTGGTCCTCGGATATAATTGAGGGTAGAACATTCTCTAATCTACGAGCCAAGACTTTGGCAAGGCTTTTAACATCCACATTAAGAAGAGAGATTGGTCAATATGAAGAGAACTGTGTTGGGTCCTTATCCCTCTTTGCTATGAGGGTAATGCGAGCTTCATTAATTGACGTGGGCAACTTACCTTGCTTAAAAGATTCAGATAGAACTAAAGCTGGTTGTGGTGCAAGGTATGAGGAGAATGATTTAAAAAAAACTCTGCAGGGAACTCGTCAGGACCCGGGGACTTGGCAGATTGCAATGATAAGATAGCTGAAATTATTTCCTCTTGTGATATGGGCCCTTCTAATCTTAATCTAGAATCAGGGGACAGTGTTGGGATATCTAGTTAAATCGAGAAATTCTTAACTGAACTATGATCCTTTGGGAACTCTGAAGTATAAAATCGAGAATAAAAATTTCTGAATGCACCATTAATATCAGAATGGTCAGTAGTGATGGTACCATCCTTCATCCGAATTTTTGTAATGTGTTGCTATGCTCCAAATCCTTTTAACTGATTAGCTAAAAGTTTCCCAGATTTGTCACCATAAATGTAAAATTGGCTCCTACTCTTTAATAATTGACGTTCAATTACATGTGTTGAGATAAGTTCAAACTTACTTTACAATTCTATGCGCTGTTTATACAGATCAGGGTTTTTAAATAGAGCATACTGCTGATCAGTTTTTTTATTTGGTTGGTCAAATCTTTTCACTCTTTATATGCCTTTCTTTTCATATTTGCAGTGTATGAAATTATCTGTCCCCTGAGGTAGGCTTTTTTAGCATCCCAAACAATTAAACGTGACACTTCAGGTGTTTCATTTGTGTTTAAGAAAATCTGGTCTTCTATAAATGTAACAAAATCGTCCTCTGTCAGTAACAATGAATTAAAACGCCAATGTTTATTAATTTGAGGGAGATTGGGGAGCTTTATAGACATGACATAACTGGAGCATGATCTGATATTAAAATGCTCTGATAAGCACAAGAATTAACCATTGGGATCAGTTGATTATCTATAAAGAAATAATCAATTCTGGAGAAAGTATGATGAACATGTGAGAAAAAGGAGTATTCTCTCTTTTTTGGATAAGAAATCGCCATATGTCAGAGATACCAAAGCTGTAGAGATAGGACTGAAATAGCGTGGCGGATTTACTCAGAGGTATAGGATTGGAAGATGACCCGTCAAGTGATGGATCTAAACAGCAGTTAGTCTCCCCCTAATATGAGAGTATGAGCTCAGATCTGGTAAAGCAGGAAAAAAATGTTCAACGAAGAAAACATCATAATTAGGGGCATTGGTGTGAAACAATGATATAACGACCATGTATATCCGTAATAACATTATGATGATCAAAATAGATGTTTGGATTAATGAGAATTGAGACACCCCTAGCTTTGGCCTGAAAGGTATAGTAGTAGTGCTGCCCTCCCCAACGCGACATAAGGCGAGAATTATCAGAACCGCGAATGTGAGTTTGTTGTAAAAAAAAAAAAAAAAAGCGTTTGCAGTGTTAATTTGTTTAAGGTGTGAGAGCATCCTCCTTTTCTTGACCGGATGGTTTAAACCCTTAACATTCCAGCTCAGAAAGTTTAAAGAACTATTCATTCTCCCTTAGAGAAGATGCAGGTAGATAAACATAAATAATAATGAAATGCCTAGCGTCAGCCTTAAAACAAAAGTGTACACAGAGCAGCCTATTGAAGATACACCATGTACACTGAACTAACACAATACTGGCTTTAGAGATCTGATTCCCTCTTCGCCGTGCCTCCCGAATTAGAAGGTATTTAACCTGGTACTGGTGTATACAGAGAATGCCAGGCCAAGGTCTCTGACCTGAAGCGGGTTTGGATGCAGGTATACGGTGGGCTCCATCAATCTCAGGCAGGATGGAAGTGTTTTACTCCTTTAACACCTTGTACAGAAATTTCAAGAAGAACTCGGTAGGGAGTCCACTTTAAGTAGATTTTGGAAGGCCTAGGACACGCAGGTTTTGTCTCCTGCTTCGGCCTTCTATGTCTACGACTTTGGCCATTAACTTAGTATTGCTTTCCCCGAAGTACGGTGTAACAAACTCGCTACTGTTATTAAAACAATAACTAGCCGTTAACAGAAATCAGGGAGTGAATAAGGACCACCAGAGATACCAATATTAATTCAAAGTGTATTTACATTTAATATAGTGCTGCACTCACTCACACGCCGGCCACTCACACCACATTCACTCAGTCCACAACTTTGTGCACAAGATTTAGAGTCCTTTGTCTCCTTAGCACAAGTCTATATATGAAAAACGGAAACCAGAGAACGGCCCGCTTCTCTCCCGATGTCCTTCGGGCGCAGGCGTCCCTTTAATGGCGTCGCGGTTGTGGTCGGAGGTTCGGTCCTACGCACGTTACCCGAACACCGCCGGTGATGTGTTTATCCCTGGGGGAACAGCCGACACACACCAACTTCCGGGAAACACACAAAATACAAACAAAGAAAACCCTCCTGCATAACCACAGCAGAAGAGATGCCATCAGTGCACTGTAAGCAAACACAATATGATAAAAATGCCACGGCGGGCTTCACACAAGTAAACATTTTATCCCATGTACTCACATGTGCACTGGACAAGCATATCCCGCATTCGGGTTCACAGAACCTTGCCTTTTAGCTTTTAGCATTTAGCTTTTAGCACTAGCATTTGACCTTTGGCTGTAATATGGCTGCTGTTACCTAGTCCAGCCTCTCTTCTTCTTATATTAAATTTGCCTAATTAGCTCCCACAGTGCCCCCGCTGGCTGGGAGCCTGTGACTAGGCAACCGCCTGTTATAACGGAGCAGATGTTCTCCAGCTCACTCACACGCTGGCTCATGTCATCCGTAGCTAGTTCTAGTGAAGGTTAGCACTGTCCATGGTCCTCTACTTGGGCTTGAATTTGGTCTAGTTTACTTTTCAGTAAACTAAACGATTTAAATTCGGCCACTAACGCTTCACGGTGTTTATCTAACAGTGCAGAAATATCCTCTACTGTTAGAGCGGTCACAGTGTTGTCTTTTTTCCCGGCCTTAACACTCCTAGTAACCATTATAAATAAAAAGCAGATAACCGTGGGGTAGAGTATAAAGTTGTTATGACCTGAAGATTTAATTTAACATTTAGTTCAAGTTCAAGTAGGCTTTATTGTCACTTCAACCATATACAGTTAGTACACAGTGAAATGAAACGACATTCCTCCAGGACCAAGGGGCTACATGCAACATAAACTTACAACATAAATTAACAGAGAAGCTAAACTAGCTAACTAAGAGGCCTAGTTAGCTGGCTAGCAGAGACAAGACAGATAGTCCTAACATAAATTACAACATAAATTAACAAAAACTAACTAAGGAAGACTATCTACAGGTTTTACAGACAACAGACAACATAAAGTGCACGTGCAAATGTGCAAACGAGCAACAACAAAGTGACAGTGCGACAACAACGACATATCAAAACATAAAGAACATAAAATATAGTGTTGAGGTAGTAAACATAGCAGCAAGAATTGAGGAATTAGTGCAAAAAGTAATGAATATTGTGCAAAAGAGATAAACAGTGAAGCATTTACAGATTTGTGTGTACAATAGTTTGGTGGTGTAGGTCAGTGTGTCTGCGCTTGTGTTGATTAGTCAGTCCAGTCCCAATGTTTTGATGCATTGATGTAGTTGAGTTAAGCTGAGTGATAATGTTTGTGTGTGTGTATATATATATATATATATATATATATATATATGTATGTGTGTGTGTGTGTGTGTGTGTGTGTGTGTGTGTGTGTGTGTGTTTCAGTTCAGTCCCTTTTTGTTGAGGAGACGGATGGCTTGTGGAAAAAAGCTGTTGCACAGTCTGGATGTGTGTGCCCGAATGCTTCGATACCCTTTTCTAGATGGCGGGAGTGTGAAGTGTGTGTGAGAGGGGTGTGTCCGATCAGCCACAATGCTGGTGGCTTTGCGGATGCAGCGTGTGGTGTAGATGTCCTTAATAGAGGGAAGAGAGATCCCGATGATCTCCTACGGTGTCCTCACTATCCGCTGTAGGGTTTTGCGGCCCGATATGGCACAATTCCCAAACCAGACAGTGATAGTCAGGATCGGTGGTGGAAGCTGGGCCTTTCTCAGTCTTCTCAGAAAGAAGAGACGCTGTTAGGCTTTCTTGTGCAGGGATCCTTCTCCAGATGGACACCCAGGAATTTGCTGTTGATGCTCAGCGGAGAATGGTCGCCTCGTGTCCTCCTGAAGTCAACAACCATCTCCTTTAAAGACAAGTAAGGAAGTGAAGAAATTCAAAATTGTCGAAGCACCTAACGCACACGTCTACTCCATGTGTCTGCTAACCGGAAGTCTCCTAAATGTAACATTTTTAACAGATTCGAACAGAGATAGGCTATATAACAATTCGTTATTTATACAATTAAAATTGTACAAATAAAACATATATTTTTTAAATTATTGTATAGTAAATATCAATAACTCTGGTTCAGATTTTCAGTTGTGGAAATCTACTACTGTCACGTTGGCGGGTCTTGTGTCGGCGTGGCATGAATGCAAAGGCAGAGAGTGACGGTTTTAGAATGTTCTTTTTAATGATAATTCACACAAAATAAAAAACAAATAAACTGGAGCACTACCAAAAATACTGGAATGCCACAAAACACAAATTTAACCATAACAACTATGATAATAACAAATCTTAGACACCCACTCTAACATAAAGCGCCTATTTATTTATTTTCCAGAGGAGGAAACGCGTCATCCTCGTAGACAATCGGCGGTGGAAGCTCGTCGAATCTCAGTGCCCGCAGTGCGGCTCTCGCGAAGATCTAAGCCCACAGCATGGCTCTTGTGAAGATCAGTGCCCGCTGCGCGGCTCTTGTAACTTTAGATGAGCAGGTTTTGGAGCTGTTCTACCTGCTCCCGCAGGCTCTGTATATGCTCCTGGAAAAAACGTGACGTCCTCGAAGTCGAGTGATGGAGGAGGAAAAAGCTCGACGTCCTCAAAGTCGGGTGATGGAGGAGAAGGAAGTGCAACGTCCTCGCTGTCCAGCGGAGGTGCATGAAGCGCTGTATTCTGCGTGCCGAACAAAAGAGGAGGCGGAGGAGAAAACGCGTCATCCTTGTAGACAATCTGTGGTGGAAGCTCGTCGAAACTCAGTGCCCGCAGTGCGGCTCTTGTAACTTTAGATGAGCAGGTTTTGGAGCTGTTCTACCTGCTCCCGCAGGCTCTGTATATGCTCCTGGAAAAAACGTGACGTCCTCGAAGTCGAGTGACGGAGGCGGAGGAAGTGCAACGTCCTCTGTGTCGGGTGATGGAGGAGAAGGAAGTGCAACGTCCTCGCTGTCCAGCGGAGGTGCATGAAGCGCTGTATTCTGCGTGCCGAACAAAAGAGGAGGCGGAGGAGAAAACGCGTCATCCTTGTAGACAATCTGTGGTGGAAGCTCGTCGAAACTCAGTGCCCGCAGTGCGGCTCTCGCGAAGATCTAAGCCGACAGCATGGCTCTTGTGAAGATCAGTGCCTGCTGCGCGGCTCTTGTAACTTTAGATGAGCAGGTTTTGAAACTGTTCTACCTGCTCCCGCAAGCTCTGTATATGCTCCTGATTCTGCTCCGCCCAAAGCATGCAGATATTTCTTGTTCCTTCTTCCTTATTACCGCCATACCTGACACCTCTGGCCCCTACCTCTTGGTCGGTGCAAGGAATCCTGTCTCCCCCAGCTGCGTCCTTTTTAACAATAGAAGCGCCGAGCAGCGGTCATTTGACCGCAATGGGGTAAAAAAAATAAAATACTTCACACTCGATCAAATTCCAGGACCCTCCTTTCATGACTTTTCCTAGATCTGTGAGCTTAATCACCATGTATGCTTACATTTTCAAAATTGCACCAGTAAAAGCCAGTATAAAGCTATTTTGCTCTTATTTACGTGAAATTGCTGACAGCTGCGCGCCGGCCATGCCGTTTTCTGCCTTTTCCAACCTGCGATTCTCATTTCTCTTAGCAGATGGCGCAAGGGATCGCGCCAACTATCTATGCATCATTCAGTGCGTTTATGTAACTATCTCAGGTTTCATTCTATATATGCAGTTTATATATATTTGTATATATCTCCGTGAAATATCGACAATTCACCATTCATTCTGGCGTTGATAATCAGCGATATTTTATAAGGAGATTTAGGGGATTTAGCTTTACTTAATTTTATAATGTTTTAAGAAAATTCATTAGTTTGTTCATTCTGTTTAAAAATTTCTGTTGCAATTATCTCTAAAAAATGCAATGACCCCTCCTGAGGATATAAAGCTTTATTAATGTGTTTGAATAAATCAGATCTACCACAGCAGATAATAAACTATGCTATGTCATAACCGAAGCAAACACCACGATTATGCCTCGTTTCGTTCGACGGGAACGTGGGTCACAGGTGTATTATAAACCTGCGGAATGTTTCACTCTTTATGCTCACATAAGATTCATGTAATAAAAGCGAGTGAAATGTGGAAGTGATGTGTGGCCACTCAATGAGAACTAAACCAAAGATTTCGGTAACTACACTGAGTGTAACATCTGCATAGTGACACTAAACAGCTGAACAACTTCACTTTTCCGTTTTACCTCTGAGGAAAAAAAAGCTGTATTTTGTTTGTTTATATTTAGAATTTTTATTACAGGACACACACACACCTCCCCTGAGCCCTTGGTAAACATCCAATTACTGTCGGTATGCAAATAAGTCAAGACGTAGCCTAACGTAGTGTCGTGTCGGATTTCAGCAGTCACGGGGTGAAAAGAGTTTGAAGTAGTTGCAGTGTTTTTTTCATTTACAACAAGCTCAGCGATGAGTCCACTTTGTTTCACTGTTTATGACATAGTGACACTAAA
This sequence comes from Clarias gariepinus, assembly GCF_024256425.1. NCBI lineage: Eukaryota > Metazoa > Chordata > Actinopteri > Siluriformes > Clariidae > Clarias > Clarias gariepinus. Next base: position 19,899,471 of record NC_071110.1, read on the forward strand.
CAGCTGAACAACTTCACTTTTATGAGAAAAATAGCTGTATTTTGTTTGTTTATATGTGGAATTTTTATAAGAGTACAAGAGTAAAAGAAGGTAACAGTTTGGTCTGTGTAGTTAGCGCCCTTGTCGAGAATAAATAAATGAATAACATCTTCATATCCCCTCACAAAAGAGTGCCATAGTCTATTGTTAGTTTGAATGATTTGTCTGAAAGTAATTCACTACATAATTACCCTAACACCATTGATCATGAGTTTTATATATATATATATATATATATATATATATATATATATATATATATATATGTGTGTGTGTGTAATCGAGGCCGACTCTACACAGGGGCAAGAGGGGCAGCGCACCCTCAAATAAATGTCTGCACATGTTAATATATTCCTAAAAATCTTATATTAAATATATTGCTGCTATAAAGTTGATAAACTGATCTGCGGTAGCAGAAAAATCCACCGAAAAAGGGACAGGCTGCAGCGCGCACACACACACACACCTCCCCTGAGCCCTCGGTAAACATCCAATCACCGCCTGTTGGATTTGGATTTACATTTAGGCATTTGGCAGACGCTCTTATCCGACTTACCTCATTATACATCTGAGCAGTTGAGGGTTAAGGGCCTTGCTTAAGGGCCCAACAGTGGCAACTTGGTGGTTGTGGGGTTTAAACCTGTGATCTTCTGAACCGTAGTCCAATGCCTTAACCACTAAGCTACCCCTGGCCCACATTTCAGCGGTCACGGAGTGGACCAGTTTATATATTAATCTAAGTTTGAACTTACCAGCATTGTTAGATTCAGATTCCGCTTTAGTTGTGTTTCTTAATCTTTCTCCACATTTTTGTGTCAATCAAACTATTATATATATTTAAATAAAATCGCTATTAGTTGACCCTGGAGTTTAGTTTAGCACACAAAAAACAGAAACGTTCTTTCTGGTAAATCAACTGCATATGTGGTTTATTTACAGCTATTTAAAAAAATAAATATACATTGTACAGTACAAGGTAAACACAAGAAAGATTACAAAATGAAAAAACAAACAGTGTCTACTTTATAAACAGCTTAGTATACTGTGCGTCAAGATGCTGAAATCCCTTGCATGTTGCCCCTATATTTTGTGCTTCCATTTTAAGTGGAGAGATATTTGACCGACAGCCTAGAAACAAAAGAACTGTAGGTGTGATCACAACCCCCTCCGAACGACTGTGCCATCCATCACTGACCACCTCAGAAGTTCCCTCCAATGTATGCTGATGTTTTGCAAGTATTTTTATCACCATTCAAAGGCTTACAATTCATTTAACCTAAGTAAATGAATATAGTCAAATTTACCTCGTGTTTTCTACTATAAAATTATCATAAACCAAATCTAAGCCAAACGTTACATTTTTAAGTCCTTGTCCTGTTGGAAGGGATCCACTATAGTAAAAGCCTATAGTAAATTTGACTATATTCATCTACTTAGAGCTTCTCACTTAAAAACTAATTATCACCACATAAGTACTCTAACACCATTGATCATGAAGGCTGAACTATTATGATAAATAGCATTTATTATACTTCGAGACCTATAAATAAGTCAACAGGTACGTCCACAACTCACTGTGTAGTTGGGGCGGCTACAGAGTTTGGGCGATTGAGCAGTGCATTATTTACAATGACTCAAAGAGTGCACTATACCCCACAGCAAGTGCTGGACTTTCTGTGGAATATTGATGAGATGGAATCGGAGGGCGAGCAATGTGAGGTGTCAAATGAAGCAGATGAGCAATAGGGCGAAAGCGAATTAAATCTGAATGTTGAATCGGATTTAAAATCAGACTCTGAAATTGAGTGTGCAGGGGACTCATTTTAAGAGGCAAAAGATGGCACAGTATGGGTTGAACAAAAGGCTGAAAACCATCGGGGGAGAGCGCGAGAGTGCTATGTAATGAAAGAAACCCCAGGGCCCACTCCTTATGCCAAGGGCAATATTACAAGCCCATTGAGCAGTCTACTGTGTTTGATTGACACAGAAATGTGGGAAAAGATTAAAAAACACACTGAAGCGGAATCTGAACGAAACAATGCTGATAAGTTCAAGCTTACAGTACATGTGATGAACTAAAAGCATTCACTGGTCTCTTTATTTGAGAGGTATCACGGGCGGTTAAAGCATGAATCTGAATGATTACTGGTCCGCTGACTTGAAAAATCCTATTTTTAAAGAGACAATGTCTCGACAAAAATTTAGAGACATTATGCGCTATCTGCGCTTTGATGACAAGAACACAAGGGCTGCCCGACTTGTGAATTATAAATTTGCCATGATCTCGGAGATATTTGAGAAATTTGTGAAAAACAGCATTGCCTCTTACACATCCGGTGTGAACATAACAGTAGATGAGCAACTGTTCCCTACTAAAGCACGGTGCCGTTTCATACAGTACATGGCCAATAAACCAGACAAGTTTGGTATCAAATTCTGGGTGGCCGCTGATGTTGAAACAAAATACGTGTTGAACGCAATTCCCTATCTAGGGAAAGACGACAGTAGGGCGGCTGGTCAGCAGTTATCAGACAGTAATGCATATTGTGGAGCCTTTCCTGGGGAAAGGAAGAAATATAACAGACAATTTCTTTACCTCGTTGGGACTTGCAAACAATCTTTTGGTAAATAAAACCACCATTGTTGGCACAATGTTGGAATTTAATTGAAACAAAACTGTGGGGAAAGATTAAGAAACACACTGAAGCGGAATCTGAACGAAACAATGCTGATAAGTTTAAGCTTAGTAAATATATAAACTGATTCATATTCATACATTCATTTTTTTTTTCTGTGCTTGTTGCTGAGGTATTTTTTGTACCCCTGATCGCACACTGCCCTTTTCGAAGGACAGTCTGGGAGGGGATTTTTTACCCTCGTTATCCTAATGTATCTTATTCCTTATTTTCTATGATGGCGCCCTAGGTGGCTGACGTCGCGACTCTGTGGTCGCAAAATAATTTCGCTGCATATTGTACTCTGTATGATTGTGCATGTGACAGAAAATAAATCCTTGAATCCTTGAATCCTTGAATATATTAATATTAAGATTAATATATAAACTGGTCTACTCCGTGTTCGCTGAAATCCAACAGACGGTGATTGGATGTTTACAGAGGGCTCAGGGGAGGTGTGTGTGTGCGCGCGCTGCAGCCTGTCCCTTTTTCAGCTGATTTTTCCGCTACCGCAGATCAGTTTATCAACTTTATATCAACAATATATTTAACATATAAATTTTAGGAACATATTAACATGTGCCGACATTTATTAGAGGGTGCGCTGCCCCTCTTGCCCCTGCGTAGAGCCGGCCTCGATTATACACACACACACACACACACACACACACACACATATATATGTTACATACATATATACACATATGTATATCTTTATACATTTGGAATTTGCATCTACATTTTTTGTTGCATGTATAGAATTAGTTTCAGCTAAAACTCATGATCAATGGTGTTAGGGTACTTATGTAGTGATAATTACTTTCAGCCAAATCATTCAAACTAACAATAGACTATGGCACTCTCTTGAGAGGGGATATGAAGGTGTTATTCAATTATTTATTCTCTACAAGGGCGCTAACTACAGAGACCAAACTGTTACCTTCTTGTACTCTTATAAAAATTCTACATATAAACAAACAAAATACAGCTATTTTTCTCAGAAAAGTGCAGTTGTTCAGCGGTTTAGTGTCACTATGTCATAAACAGTAAAACAACGTGGACTCTTAGCTGTGCTTGTTGTAACTGAAAAAAAACGCTGCAACTGCTTCAAAGTCTTTCCACTCCGTGACCGCTGAAATCCGACACAACACTACGTTAGGCTACGTCTTGACTCATTTGCATACCGACGGTGATTGGATGTTATAAAAAATTCTAAATATAAACAAACAAAATACAGCTTTTTTTCTCAGAGGTAAACGGAAAAGGGAAGTTGTTCAGCTGTTTAGTGTCACTAGGCAAATGTTACACTCAGTGATGTTACCGAAATCTTTGGTTTAGTTCCCATTAAGTGGCCACACATCACTTCCACATTTCACTCGCTTTTATTACATGAATCTTACGTGAGCATAAACGGTGAAACATTCCGCAGGTTTATAATACACTGCGGCCAAGTGAACCACGTTCCCGCCGAACGAAACGAGGCATAATCGTGGTGTTTGCTTCGGGTATAACATAGCATAGTTTATTATCTGCTGTGGTAGATCTGATTTATTCAAAAACAATATTGTTTTAGCGATAATTTCACAGAAGCGGGTTCATAACTAAATCGCTGCTCCTGCTCCATCTGAGACGTTCAGAAGTTTCAAATAAAATGAAGAAACTAAAAAATTTTCTCAAAACTATATAAAATTAAGTAGAGCGTCCTTTTTGTTATAATACGAAGGCCCTAGATGGACCAAGGAAGAGAAAAAACGGCAGGAAAAAAGTCATGCCAAACACTTTGGGTTATAATGCAAAACATGACCTGATTTTTTTTTCTTCTGCCATTTTTTACTCTTCCTTTGTCCCTTTAGAGACTCTATAGTAGGTTTTCTCAGTTGAATATGAAAAAAATACTGCTGATTATCAACGCGGGAATGAATGGCATATTGTCCAAGTGCAAGTTTATCTTGGAGCTAAACTATTTGCTCTTGGTAAAAGCGCCATCTAGCGATCATTGTGTGAACCGCGTTATAAGTAGGTGACACTGGCGCGTGCTTCTAGTGTTAAACAGTGTGTGTCTAATGGCAAGCCTGCAGCCTTCCCAGCTCTGCTGTGCCCCTCGCTCGCTTCTTTCTCTCTTGTGCTCCTGGAAGTCGCTCCGGGTGGCCAGCCGACCGCTCTTAGTGTCCGCTCGCTCTGGCGCCATTGTCACTGCCCCCCCCCCCCAAAAAAAAACATTTAGGGGAGACACCTCTGCTATGCCACTGGTAAGGTCTAGCATTTTGTCACGTTTGGGGTGTCTGTGTCGGCGTGGCATAAATGCAGAGGCAGAGAGTGACGGTTTTAGAATGTTCTTTTTAATGATTATTCACACAAAAGAAAAACACAAATAAACTGGAGCACGACCAAAAATACTGGAATGCACTCGAATTTACCCATAACTATAACAATAACAAATGCTAGACACCCACTCTAAAATAAAGCGCCAATTTATAATCATCAACTTAATTATTCACCTCGGTTCAAGTGCGCTCTTTTATCACCTGACCAATGTGCATTCTGGGAAACATAGTTCCCAAATAAACATAACTAAAACACAAAACAAGTCTGGGCATTTGTCGCCCTCTAGGGGTTAACCCTTACAACTACCATCACTGTAGTACCATCACAACATATTATGAATTTTTTTATGACTTAAGCTTTACTTAAAATAACTGCGGCAATTGCAGTGTTTTGGAAAATGTCTAAAATAAATAGATTAAAAACAATATGACTTACTTTATTATGCTATTAAGCTTGGTCTACAAGGAAATCTACATAACTAGTATTATAATAGATTTGTCTGGTAAATAAATCGGTACAGGACGAGATGAGAAACTGCTGTGTATGTCTTTCAAATAGCTGTAACTGTTAGTTAATAGATGTTCTAGCACAAAGTTAACATAGCACAAGTGCACAAGGCAAACAATAACATAATATTATAATATGCCGCAAGTGGCAAGGGTTATTCTTGCTGGGGCTAGATAAGCTGTTTAATAAATTACTTCTTGCTTTGATGTATCCACTGCTTTATATTTATAGGGTTTAATTTTGTCTGGGTGAAGTTCCTTGTGATGAAACTATAGGAAGGCTTAATGTAAGCTCTTTTCCGGCCACTGATATTGATTTTGTGAAACTAGTTAACTAGTAGGGCATTTTGGCAGTCACTAGTTAACTAGTAAAGTGAACTAGTGGACACTTATCCCTCAATAGTTGCACTAGTTGACTGCACTACACACACACACACACACACACACACACACACAGTACACGTCCAAGCACCTGTGCCATTTGTATCGCTACCCAAAATAAAATGATGATCTCAAAACATCGAGGATGCAAAATTGCCTAAGGATTTTTGATATTTCAATCGCTGGACAGGTGCACTTATTCTAAGGTGTCTTGTCCGACTGCCCTTGTGCCATGAGCTCTAGCACCTCGTTTGGCGGTAAGCAGTCTGCGCCCTGAGCTTGAACAGGTGCAGGGAGTGTTTCGTTTGTCACCTTCACGCCGTGGCCTCCATCAAATGTGTTGGTGGTGCTCATGGCATCAACAGCGCAGTGAGTTTAACAAGCTTAAACTGCTGTGTTATCAGCCTAGCATGCGTAGCATTCCAACTCATGTCGGAAAGAATTTATAAACGTTTTCTAATTGTGGGCTATTTTTTACTTAGAATATTTGTTATTTTAATTTAAATGAAGTTTGGGCTCAGGACTTCGATTCGGCATCGTGATTCTCCTCTTTAATTTACTCCATTGTTTTAATCAGCGCTCAGCCGCATGCATAAAGTTTTCCGGAGCGCACCGGCAGAAGTAGACTAATGATTATAAACGCGTCGGGAAAACAGCAAGCAGACTGACTCTGACCATTTAAAAAAATGTTTGCGTTCATTTTCTGACGCGCTAGAGTTCACCAAAAAACAATACAGAACAGCGCACCTTATTTGCTTTCAAACATTTATAAAATCACAACGTTTTTTCGTTATTGTGAGTGCGCTTAAATAAAAGTTGAGTCTTATAAAGGCATGTAGTCTTATATAGTTTTTGCACATTAATCAGAGTCCTCATCTGTTACATTTTTGAGGACAATATTTTTTTTTCAGCCTGTCACGGCGTGCGCCCAAATCAATATCGCTCCTCGCTCACTAGTTAGAATGGCAACTACATCCCACATCATAATACATGCTGATGATGACCAACACGTCTCCCCTGATCTACCAGAGCCAAGTAAAAAGAATGGCAAAGGCGGCCTCTTCTTCAGATATGCGAAGAAGTGGGGCGGCGGAATTAGGCACGAATGGTGAAGAAGAGCTCTCCTTGCTAAAGATCCCGGGCTTTCGGGAAGTGCGGCATGCAAATGGGGCAAATGGAACGCGCCCCAGGGACTTCAAAGAAGAGCCAGCGCAAGCAGACAGAGGCAGGAGCTGCTGTCCGCGGATGGCCGTCGTACTCGTATTTTATAGTGCAGGGTGCAAGCCCGGGATCATTGGCATGGGTAGCTCACCAGCATGTCATGTGGGCATTATAAGATTTGTATTGAAAACTTCTAACTAGAAAGTGGCAGCTGGCACACCTAAAAATAGACGCAGGTTAATTTTTTATAGTCTAAATTAAAATCCTCCTCTTTAGTGCCTCCTATTCCTATTAATCCTATTGTTCTTTTAGTGTCACTGCGTGTGCTTACAATGCCAGACAACATTCAAATGCAAATTATTCACTCTCCCCAAGTGTGAATCAGCTGTTCTCACCTATACATATTAACCTATACGTTCTCACCTAAAGTGTTTAGGTAAAATTCCACCTATACAAGTGTGACAAATATGCAAAGAAAAAAAATAGAAAGGCAAATACTTTTTCATGGCACTTCACATGTAGTCAGATTGTTCCACTGGCTGAAACTGTGGCAGGTGGAGTTATAGCACTTTTCAAATCACACTAACTATACACTGATATGAATAACTTTGAATGATGAATGCTACGTTAATATGATCTCGGGCTTGCTCCACATTATAAAAGCAAAGCGCGGAGTTTAGTCCGAGATCAGGGAAGTACGTGATGTGGTGGAGAATAGGCAGTGGCGGTTCTACACTGAATTGCTCCCCGGGCGAGACTCCCTCCCGCCACCCCCCGTCAGCGCCACTTCTAACCAACCAAACCCCCTGTCTGACGTCTGCTCGGTCTTGTTAATTTGTTTTAAAACCCCCAATTCTGCGAATTCCCCAGCAGCGAATCCGGTTTGATGACTTCACACCTGTTTAGGGCTGCAACAACTAATCGATAAAATCGATAATTATCGATAATGAAATTCGTTGTCAACGAATGCCGTTATCGATTAGTTGGGCTGGTCACGTCACTGAGGCGCGCGACCACAAGATGGACAAATACACACAGATACACAGCCGCTCGCGCAATGGAGGTTACAGAAGCGTCTGCAGGAAAAAGCGCGCGCCCCGAGTCCTCCAAGGTATGGGAGCGATTTACATTAAACGCCTCTAAGAAGACGGTAACCTGCACGCTATGCAAGACCGAGCTTTCATGGCACGTCATGCACGAACACTTAAAAAGAAAACATGTTGGTGTTACGGATGGCAAAACGTCAGCAGGGTCAGTAAAAACTGTATCTCTCCATCGTGTAAAAGTTGAAGTGCTTTTAGTTTAAACTGTTTGCTAACTTCGGGACAGTCGCGCTAGATCTGTTCACGTGCTACTCGCTAACATCACATTGCGCAATCACCTCATGAGCAATAGTGATTAGTTAAATGGCTCTACTTTAGATTAGCTTAAATTAAACGGTGCGAATAACAGGAGAATATTACATTTAGTGATTGTTGTGGTTTTCAGCGAATGCAAATAACAGTATATTTGTGACTATTAGCTTTTTGCATTTCTACAGTTTTTTTTATAGTCCACTACAAAGTTAACTTGTAATTTACTGTGGTTTTACTTATGCATACAGTTTTATTATACAAAATAACATTATTTTAGCTGTTTATATCTTATCAACTGAATATATCAGTGTATTTTTTAAACTATATATTATATACTACATTTCATTTAAGGTTTAAAATGTCAAAATTAAAGATTATTAAACTCTATATGAGGATTTTGCATTTAAAAATGTTTATTTTTATACATGAATAATACCCTGATTTTTTTTTTTAATAGTTATAAGCGAAATATCAAATTAAAGAAGCGGTTAGGTTTTATTCGATTAATCGATTAATCGAAAACAGAACCGGCCAACTAATCGATTATCAAAATAATCGTTAGTTGCAGCCCTACACCTGTTGTAAAGGTGAGATGGGGGATTACAGTAACGGTGGGTGCGCTTCACCTCGGAGCGCGCTGTCGCGTTGTATTCAATGAATAGACTAAAACAAAAGCATGTTTGCTTCAGCATTGGAAACAATATTGTATTAGGCTAACTTTATTAAAGATTATACACTTTTGTATTCTTTGTCCACACACGTGGGCATCTTTAAATTTTTAGATATTGATCCTTTCTCGATGCAGCAAATTTTCTGAGCAAATTAATAATAATTTACATGAATGAAAAGGAGGAAGAAGAAAAGGTTACGCGAAAATAAGAAAGATTTAGAGGTAAATGCTGTGGAATGCTTCAAATGAACAGATTCTGCCTATAACAGGTCAGGGACAGTGAGGCTGGATCCAGCAGCGCACCACATCCCACATCATAATACATGCTGATGATGACCAACACGTCTCCCCTGATCTACCAGAGCCAAGTAAAAAGAATGGCAATCAAACAGAATAAAATTAGTAGCAGCATTAACTAGTGCTAGTTATTATTATGGTGGTCAATATTAATTGAAATAATGTTTCCCAGCATTATTTCGTATATTGACTACCATAATAATTAAAATAAGTAACTAGTTTACTAGCATGAGCTACTGCTGCTACCGATTTTATTTCAGCTTACCTGTTCAGTTTTATTGCCATTCCTTTAAAAATATTGTCTTTATAGATTTATATGTTGTTTGTCTTGATGTCCTTTTTTTTTTTCGTTTCTTTGTTTTACTAATATGACCCAATATATGTTCAGTGATACTTCAAATAACATGTTTAAATAGCATTGATTTCTGTATTGTGATATATTTTTATACTAGTAACTGGTGTTAAAAATTTATCTCTACATTAATGAGCCAATGTATTATGATGTGGGCTGCTGTGGGCCAGGAAGTCCAGGGCCTGTAATAACGAATGGAGAAAGCGCAGTCAAAGATTCTGCGTTCCGCGGGGGGCCAGTCGTGAATAGCTGACACTCAGTGAATGCCAATGAAATTGAAGCATTTTTGCCGCTTTCCACGTGGTGTGGCGTTGCTTAAATAATACTATTAAATCGTCCAGACCCTGGTTCGAATCCCGCTCTGGGTGAAAATGTAATAAATGTGAATCCTTTGTTTTACACTTTTTGCTTATGATTATCATTAAATTATAGCAACTGTGAGGTGAGTGCTAATGTGTTTCATAGCTTAAGAAAAAAATAATTCTCAATTGCAAACATGCATTTAGTACTGAAGCATAACCTGATAATGTATTGGCTATATCGTGGCATTTTAGCGCATAGCACCAGCATTTTGAGCACTGGCTGGGAATCGAACCTGGGCCTCCCGCATGGTAGGCGAATCACCTACCACTGAGCCACCACTAACCGGCTGCGTTTAAAAGCGCATAAAAACAATACTGTTATAGTATCTTTGTAGTACTTTTGCACACGTGCGGGTGCGCTACAAGAACAACAACAATAATAATAATAATAATAATAATAAATTCGGAGAACTACTACTAATAATAATAATAATTCTGAATGAAAATGAAGAATAAATACATATCAGTTTGAGCTTGACACGTTTATGAGCTCTGTCGCTTGCTGTCAATGGGCGCCTAAGAGACATAAACTTTTCAGCTTCAGTAGACACACAATACTTTAGACTGAAACATGACTGCCCCCTACAGGTATTGAAGGGCATTTTCACAGCTTGCCGCGCGATCCCTTTTCCGAAAACGTGCGTTTTTAAAGGCCAGATCTGTACAGGGCTGGTGTGGTTACATGTGGCCTGCGGTTGTGAGGCCGGTTGGATGTACTGCCATATTCTCTGAAACGCCTTTGGAGGAGGCTTATGGTGGAGAAATTAACATTCAATGCACGAGCAACAGATCTGGTTGACATTCCTGCTGTCAGCATGCCAATTGCATGGGAAAATAGGAAAATTTCCTCTAAAACAAATAGGCATCTGCGATTTCCCTTGCTATTTAAAGGTGCATAGACAACACTGTGTGACGTGTCAGTGTGTGAGATTCATTTCCCTAGGCGCGGTTACGATTTTTGGACACATGATGGCAGTGTGGGAAAAGAGGACAAAGATTTAGTCAAGTGGATTAGTATGCTTTTACTTTGGATATTTTTGTCAAAAGCGAATAAGACTGACTTTGTCGCACTTAAGAGTGATCTACGAACATGCTTCTAAAACAGAACAGGTTCATATATGGGATTAACTGTACTGAGCTTTATGAATAGATTAACTTTTTGTATATAAAAATACTGTTTAACCTGTTTAATGTTTTCATTGCCACTGTTCAGAGGTTAGCAGTACAGTTTAAAATTGTGATGTCTTCTTCCTTTTGTAGGTATTAGATTTCATATTGTGCCAATTGGTATTGAAAGCTTTTCATTGATTTTTTTTCAGTGAAAGGGTGCAGGCTCTAAGGTACCTCCCACTGTCTAAGCAGTTGGTCTCCTGCTCGGCTGATGGAGCTATTGCAGTGTGGAACATGGACCTGCCACGGGAGGAGGTATATAACCACATTATCTTTTAGGACTAAATAAATGTTTAACAAAAACCATAAAAGAAATAAGAACTGACAAAATGTATAGACACTATTAAGTACAGTGGTGTGGAAAAACTATTTGCCCCTTCCTGATTTCTTATTCTTTTGCATGTTTGTCACACAAAATGTTTCTGATCATCAAACACATTTAACTATTAGTCAAAGATAACACAAGTAAACACAAAATGCAGTTTTTAAATGATGGTTTTTATTATTTAGGGAGAAAAAAAATCCAAACCTAGATGGCCCTGTGTGAAAAAGTAATTGTCCCCTGAACCTAATAACTGGTTGGGCCACCCTCAGCAGCAATAACTGCAATCAAGCGTTTGCGATAACTTGCAACGAGTCTTTTCCGGAGTAATTTTGGCCCACTCATCTTTGCAGAATTGTTGTAATTCAGCTTTATTTGAGGGTTTTCTAGCATGAACCGCCTTTTTAAGGTCATGCCACAACATCTCAATAGGATTCAGGTCAAGACTTTGACTAGGCCACTCCAAAGTCTTCATTTTGTTTTTCTTCAACCATTCAGAGGTGGATTTGCTGGTGCGTTTTGCATCATTGTCCTGCTGCAGTCCCCAAGATCGCTTCAGCTTGAGTTGACGAACAGATGGCCGGACATTCTCCTTCAGGATTTTTTGGTATACAGTAGAATTCATGATTCCATCTATCACAGCAAGCCTTCCAGGTCCTGAAGCAGCAAAACAACCCTAGACCATCACACTACCACCACCATATTTTACTGTTGGTATGATGTTCTATTTCTGAAATGCTGTGTTACTTTTACGCCAGATGTAACGGGACACGCACCTTCCAAAAAGTTGAACTTTTGTCTCGTCGGTCCACAAGGTATTTTCCCAAAAGTCTTGGCAATCATTAAGATGTTTTTTTAGCAAAATTGAGACGAGCCTTAATGTTCTTTTTGCTTAAAAGTGATTTGCGCCTTGAAAATCTGCTATGCAGGCCGTTTTTGCCCAGTCTCTTTTTTATGGTGGAGTCGTGAACACTGACCTTAATTGAGGCAAGTGAGGCCCGCAGTTCTTTAGATGTTGTCCTGGGGTCTTTTGTGTCCTCTCGGATGAGTTGTCTCTGCGCTCTTGGGGTAATTTTGGTCGGCCGGCCACTCCAAAAAAAAAACCTTCCCAGTTGTGTTGTGGACTAATGGCACAGGCCACCACAGAGTCAAAAAAGGTCTCCAGTAGTGCTCTGTGCAATCCAAAAAACCTTAGTCTCCTCATCAGAAAGAGTCTGCTCTGCCCTTTCTTATAAATTACATCTGTGTTGTCCGTCTAATCCAGTTTGCTGTTTAGATGAACACCCAGGTATTTATAAGAGTCCACTCTCAATGACTTTTACCTAAATGGTAATAATAAAGTGTGTTTGTGCCTGCAGTAATTCACCACCAGTTCTTTGGTCTTCCTCTGCATTTATCTCGAGGCAGCTCTGTTGGCACCAGTCCACAAAGTTCTGGATCAGTCCTTTGTACTTTTTGTCATCATCTTCCTTGATCAGGCCAACGATGGCAGAGGCTTTAGAGAACTTCTGCAGGTGACAGGTTAAAAGAGGTACAGAGCCAGGACCATTTCCTGTGGAGCTTAAGTGTTGTAGACAACCATGTCAGACTCATAGTCATGAGTCCTCACATACTGTGGACGGTATTTCCAGTATCCAAAAAGATATTTGATGTCCCACTCCCACGTACTTCAATTTATTCCTCAGAAGCGCAGGTCGGATAGTCAGATGTAGAGAAGACTACATAACCATGTTCTATGAAAGTGTAAGTTAACTTACAGTACACTCCACATTCATCGTGATTATTAGAAAAGGCGATCTGCAAAGATTCATAGAAAAAGAAATCACACTCACCAAGTCTGATGAAGATGAAGCAGGAACACGAAGCGTTAGTACAGATAAATTTTTTAGGAGCTGCTTCCTAGCAAAACCTGCTTTATATTGACCCGCGTTTGTAAAGCAGTCTAGTGAAAAATTATTAGCGTAAACATGAACGCATTTAGGTAGATCGGCGGGGACGTTAGCTTCAAAAACAAAATTCAGCCACTGCGTCCTCAGCGGCTCAGATGTCGGTAGTGAATGATGACTGCTGTGTTCGCTATTACACGCAACAACTGTACACCACACTCGCTTAGGCGACATTTTGCTCCAGCGGCGAAAGACAATGCCCGACAGCTTTTTTCTCACTCGGGGCGGGTCTTTGCTAAAACACCGGTGTCAATCAACTAAAGTAGAAGCGGCCTAATGCGGTGTGGCATCACATTGCCAGGCATTTGAGATTGGCCTGATTTCAGAAGGGGCATGTTATTTTAATAAATGAAAAGAAAATCACTGGGCAGCTCTTTATCATTGTAGAGCGGTTGTGTACACACTCTCCTAACACACATTTCTGTCCAAACTGCTTGAAAAAGTGCATGTAGGCCCGTATGACCCCTTTAAGAAAACAGGCTCAGGCTCTATATTCCAGCGTTTTCCAGTTTGGACTGCATTACCCACAAAACATTGCCCGCACTGCGTTGTGGGCAATGCTTTGTGGGTAATGCAGTCCAAAGCATTGCCCGCACTGGACTACACTCCCATGGCTATACCCCATGTGTGTTGTGAAGACAGGCCCCACTGAACTGGGGGGCGGGCTCAGCAGAAATCATAAGCATTTAAAGGAGCATGTACTGAAACAGGTTGCTGTTGCAGAACAGAGCTAGTTTTTACCAGGTAGTGTTTTTTTTACACAACCTTTGAGAATTTTTAATTAAAGTATATTACAAACTTTTCATTAGGACCCT